>NC_061864.1:47092275-47465958 GCF_907164915.1 Impatiens glandulifera
GAATCACTACTAGATTCGTTGTACCCTGGGAGACAGCCATCTGTGATAAGCTCTAGCACATGGGGAGACGGTGGAACTGTTTTAAGGGAAATGTGCTAAGCACATGCCTCGAATCAACAATTTATTCGGTGATATTGTTTTTCATATATTTTATTTATTTCATCTATTTGTAACACAATTTATATATATATTTCTGTTATTTCTCAAGACAAGATTTCTAACAAAAGGGTGGGGTCGATCACGTGCATTCTAGTTTTTCCTCTCGCAACATCACTCGGTTTGTAACACATTTCACATTGACAATCTTTGCACATAGGTGTAGAAGTACCGATCTCAGTCAAGTACTTTTTTGCAAGTGAGAAGAGGGTGATGTACCCTTTACACAAAAAGACTTTAAAAATAGGGATAAAACATATGCGTCTCTTAGGTGTTGTACCTTTCAAGGCAAGCCTATTAAGTGGAAAACGTGATACAAACGTTTCAAAAGTCAAGTGTATGTTTTTGAGTTAAACATCTAATCCCCAGCAGTGTCGCCAGAATACTGATGTTTGTTGCTTAGAGAGTAGAAAACCTCACTATAATATTGTAAATCCATTCCTTGTACCAAATTATGTTCGTACGATAGTCAGTTACAATATCATCACAGGTCTACTTTAGACTTTTTCGATTACTCGAGAATGCCCTCGCGTTTCTCTCTCGGCAGATGTTGTAACTGTTTAGCCGAATTCGTATTTGAAAATCTTGACTACAACCCCATTACCTGAAGAAAGTTAAAATGTTTAGCCGAATTCGTATTTGAAAATCTTGACTACAACCCCATTACCTGAAGAAAGTTAAAATGAAACAAACTATTATGTCACGAACTACACATATTACCATTGTCTCAACTTAAAACAACATTTTAAAAAAATGTTGGAGATGCGGGGGATCGAACCCCGTGCCTCTCGCATGCAAAGCGAGCGCTCTACCATTTGAGCTACATCCCCATTACATTAAGAATGTCGCAAAATAAAATGATTATCGTCACGAACTAAACAAGATCGTGAATTGTGAACCTGGACGCGCTCATTTGTCTCAACTACTACCAAAAAATACTTTCAAATCTTCTTGAAGGTTCCATTCTTTTTCTCTCCAATACCTCCTTTTTAATAATGCAAAGAAGAACTCTAACCCTGCCTAAGAAACAAATGGAACAGTCGAGGAGAGGAAATGTGAAAGAAGCAAATCCTAGAGAAGAGAATAGACGAGATATGAGATCTAGAAACAAGTATAACTTGCCGGGAAACAATGTCGTTGAACCGTTCGCAGCCTTCTCTACCATCACCACACTCATATATGCGAATATGAACCCTAATACTCACCTGAATAATCAAGACGAGGTTTGAAAGAACGACGAGACGAGCTTTAATGGATGAGTCGAGGCAGAAAATGAGCAGCTAGAGAGAGACGGAGACGGCGAGAGATGAAATCTTCAAAGAGAAATGAAATTATAATTAAAATATGAATCGTCATATAATCGTATAATATTAAATCGTCACGGACTTACAAGATCGTCACGAACCTATATAAAATCGTCACGAATATACAAGATCGTATCGAACTTCTAATAATTATGAACTACAAATAAATTTGTGACGATAAAGGATAACAAGAATATTTGATAAAGGATAACAAGAATATTTCAAATGCTCAAAATGTAATTTTTGCCAACATTATCAACCTGGTTTATTTTTCAAATTTCGCCTGTTGGAAATATTATCCAATTTCAAATTTCACCTATTGAAGTTATTATCCAATTTCATAACTTAAATCCTTCCAGGTTAGTTTCTGTAGCAACTAATGACTTCCCCTAATCGATCACTAATTCTCTGTAACTATTAGTATCAGATTCTCTCTTAAGTGTCAATCTTTCTTTCTTTTGGACAGCTTTCATTGATTTTATCTTCTTTGTGTCACTTTTCACAACGTGTACTGGTGTGGGGTGAACTACCAAACAGTAACACGTCATGCAGAATCTCTAAACAACAACACGTGGTGGAGTGGAGATGTCTTCTACTGCATGAAAAGCTCTTCTCTTGATCGTCCACCGCTGCATATCAACTGGGTCTTCATAAAATTCATCTATCTATCTTTCTTCTTTCCATTTCTCTATTCTATCCCTTTCTCTGTCAACTGCTATTCAACAATTTCTTCAAAAATGTTTAATTTACATATGGATCTTTTGAACTCTGTCTTGGATCTTGCAGTGCCTCCGGTGAGCTTAGTGTTGCTTGCCTTCGCCTGGCCGGCCTTGTCCTTCATCAATTCCTGTGAGTGGATATATGGAGTCTTCTTTGCTGAAAATATGGAAGATAAAGTCGTCATTATCACCGGAGCCTCTTCTGGAATTGGCGAGGTAGTTTCTTCTTGTATTATTTTATATCAAACACCCCTGAATTGATCTTGGATTCTTATAAATTTACTTTAAAAGAAGAACGGATATAGAAAGTGGGTTTCTGGTATTTGATTGCATATGTAAAAGATAGTTTAATTGCATGATTTGATGAGGATGATACTAAAAGGAGTTTATCTGTTATGAAATTATCAGCAAATTGCATATGAATATGCAAAAAGGAAGGCCAATCTTGTATTAGTTGCTCGAAGACTAAATAGGCTGACAGGGATAAGTGAGAATGCAAGGGAGTTTGGTGCTAAGAATGTGATGATATTTGCTGCTGATGTTATCAAGGAAGAAGATTGCAGGAGATTTGTCACAGAGACGGTTAACTTCTTTGGACATGGTGAGCCACAAAATCTATAGGACATTTTAAACAGTTTATTTGCTTCTTGATTTAACTCAAATCTCTGCAGTTGATCATCTGGTAAACACAGCAAGCTTAGGGCATACCTTCTACTTCGAGGAAGCAAATGACAGTTCTGTGTTTCCCATCATAATGGTAAGTTTAGTTGGGGAAGCCCAGAAATGGGCGAGCAATTGTCTTTATTGTTTCACCTTAAACAGTTTATTGCAACCAAGCCCTTGCCTAATTTTGATACAATAATGTCTATGGTTTTCAGGACATTAATTTCTGGGGAAATGTTTATCCTACATATGCTGCCCTTCCTTATTTACGCGAAAGCAATGGAAGAATAGTAGTTAATGCATCAGTGGAGAGCTGGCTACCTCTTCCGAGAATGAGCTTATATTCGGTTAGTAAATGTTAATGAATTATAAGCTTCAATCATCCTCATTATTGAATTTGCATCAGTTCACTTTGAATCTTATTTTGGAGGCACTTCATGAAGTTCATATGTCAAACGATCATGAATATAGAAAAAAGTTTATAATGTATATATGTGCTCTTTTATCCTATTTTAATTTAGTTTAGTGCATTATCCTTGTAGATGAATTGTACAACTTATTTTACTAATGGTTTAGGCTAAAAGATTTTCATGTGTTTTACAGGGCTAGCCATAAAACCTTTTGAAGCAGAACTCCAAACACATATGTTATGATTTGTACTTGAATTTGTCTTGTCTAAATGTTTCACAATGATTCATGTCACATGGATTAATGAACTAGTTTTGTCATTTCGTATGAATCTAGAATTTGAATAAATTACCAGTGATATGTGAAAAGCACTAACTTTTCTTGCACTCTGATTTTTTTTGGTTAAAAAAGGCGGCAAAAGCAGCCCTTGTGAACTTCTATGAGACATTGAGGTTTGAAGTGAAAGACGATGTAGGAATTACAGTGGCAAGTCATGGTTGGATTGGGTCTGAGATGAGTGGAGGGAAATTCATGCTTGAAGATGGTGCAGAGATGCAGTGGAAAGAAGAAAGGGAAGTAAGTATCTTGGTCTTATTATTATATAACACTTTTTACTTCTTTACCTATTTATTTTTGTTTTACACAGGTACACGTATCTGGAGGTCCGGTGAAGGAATTTGCGAAGTTGATAGTTAAAGGTGCATGTAGAGGAAACTCACATGTGAGGTATCCAAGTTGGTACGACACATTCCTTCTGTATAGATTCTTCGCACCAAAAATCCTCAACTGGACACTTCAGTTGCTCTATGCTAATGATTCAAGGAGAAACTCCCTCATAGGAACTGGAAGACCTCTTCTCGAGGCAGCACCAGCTACTGCTGCTTCTTCTTCATCTTCTCCTTCGTCTTCTCTTACACAGTCACCTCCGCGAAAGTATTTCGCCAGTTCTGGAAGCTTTCCTCCATCTCCAGTTCATCCAATGTCAAAATTAGAATAGCGGGGTATGTCTGTTTCCTTTCCTTTTGTTTTGTTTTGCTTTTGTTGTTGTTGTTGTTGAAGAAATGGACTTTATTTACTTGTTAAGTTGTTTATGTTAAATGGACAAAGAACTATAATATTGAATAAACAGTTTCCAGCATATATAGATTGATGCATATATATAATTATGAAAAGAATAAAAAAAGTCCTAAATCATTAGAGGACCTTTTTATTCAAAAACTCAACTGTCGATATAGTCATCAACAGATATATCCAATGATGTCTGCTGATTATAACCATGACCATGATCAGCAGCAGCATCATATGTTGCTAGTCGTGCAGCAGCATCGACAGCCATGCCTATGTCTGATGCTGCTCTTTGTATGGAATCTGGGCGTGTGTCAGTTGGGAGTATGTGAGTAGGCAACAATGAAGGGAAGTTAAGCTTGGACAGTGAAGTAGGTCCAGGTCTTAGAGAGTAATAAGCAACGTCGTAGGCCATGGCTGCTGCTTCTGGAGTGGAGTAAGAACCTAACCATAGACGGTCATTGGTCCCAGGAACTCGTATTTCTGATACCCATTTTCCCCATTTCCTGCATCGAACTCCTTTGTATTTCTTCATTTCCGAACCTCCTCCTCCTCTTCCTCCTTGGCTGGAACTAGCTGTAGTAGTAGTAGTATTGTTGTTCATGGTGCTTAAGAAAGGTTTGTTTTGGGGTTTAGGATTTAGGTAGTTGTATAATAAGGTTAGTTTATAACTTTATATAGGAGACAGTTAAAGAATAGTTTTAAAGTCAAAAAGGAAGAAATTATGGTTTTGGTTGACTTGATTTGGCAAAAGAAGAAGTCAAAATTTTCTTAAGGCAGTCAAAATGTTATTTTAAATTTTGATAGGAAGTCAAAATGGTATTTGATTGTGGTTAATATATATCTGGCTTTAAAATGGTCAACTTGGAATTGATCAAGCAAGTAGTGGGATATGATATTTTGTTTGTATAAATGAAAGTAGTGTGGACTAGAGGACTAGGACCATGTGACGGTGCAATATTATAATAATTTTATTATCAAATCAATATTTAATTAAAATATGGTTTTTCTTATGTTGGCCGGTTAGATCTCTTTGTAGATAACCGACCATTATTGGTATCAGTTTTATCGGTTCCGATTAAATATAAATTGTAACACGTAAACATTTAATTAAATTATTACCGGTCTGAAAACTGAACCGATTAATCGGAACTTGAAAAAATTATTACCGGTCTGAAAACTGAACCGGTTAACCGGAACTTGAAAATGAAACTGAAACTCGTAAGTTGTGGGTTTTAGTTTTTTCTTTGATTCATCTTGTTATCTCTTCTTCTAATATAGCGGCACGTGGATATTCACTCTAAGGTTTCGAGTTCAAGCCCGACCGATTCATCTTGTTTTATTGTTCAATTTTTTTCTTAGAACAACTTAATTTCAAGTCTGTCTTGACAAAAGTTCATTTAAAAGAAAAGAAAAATCCTTTTATGTTATTAATATTTAAAGGATATTACTATTTTTTTTAATACAAAAAATGTATTGTGATTGAATGTCAAGTAGTAATTTAAACGAGTATCAAAACAGAAGATGATTTAATATTATTATAAGCACCTCAAGTGGTGGGCCAAGTTTTCTTTGGGTGGCCAAGTCATGTTTGATGTATGAACTCTAGAACAAGGAGAAGACTTTGAGACTAGTTATGCACATGCATAATAAATCCAACACGTGCTTTTGTTTAATTTTGAGGTGATGTTTTAGGCACTACATTTGAATTTAAGTTTTTTTTAATATTATAGAATATTTAAAAAAAAATCAAATTAATATGTATATAATTATTTACATGTTAATAATTTGTGGGTTATTAAACAATTTAAGGGATATAAGTGGTTGTTTTATATCAATATCGAAATACACAACTAAATGTTTGAATAATTTTTGAAATTGCCTGTTTCCACTTATGAGTCCTAATTTTCTTTTCTTTTTTGTATAATAATATAATTATATCTCAAATTTATTTTAAAAATTAAATATTAACTATGTATATTGTAATATATTTTTATAGTTAAATAAAATTATATATATATATATTAAATTTTAATCACGATGGATTGGTTTGACAATTTATATAGTTTGGTCAAAATTTATATAGTTCTGTCTATTTTCTTTGCACAGACTTATTATTATTCACATATAATTAAAAACCTAAATAATGTATTTATTGTATGGCCATTTTTTTCCTCTATCCTTTCATCTCAAGCTTTGCCCTCCCCTTTTGAAAATCCAAATTTTGCCTTTTGGTTTTTTACCCAAAAAAAAAAAAAGTTCAATGTTAAAAGTATATTCTTTTTAAGAAATGTAGTCTCACCGAACAAGGCTTAGGGTTTGTTTGGTCTAGGTTATTGAAATAACTTAGATTTGAGAATTTTTTAAAAAAAAAAAAAAGATTAAAAGCATATTGATATATATAAAATAAAATAAAAAATAATAATTTTAAATAGAAGGTATTTTAGTTTTTAGTGTTTTAAAAAATGAATTAATTAATTTGATAGATGAATGGAGGAGTGAAGTAATGTTTGATTTTTTTTTAGTTATCTTTTTCTTAGTTAAAAAATAATCAAAGAATATTTTATTTTTATTTTTGAGGTTTATTTATTAATAAAACGGAAAAAAGTAAACGAAATAAAAAAGCAAATAAATAAAAAGAAAATAAACTTTTTTTTTCAAAAGTTGAATCTTCATTATTAAAACAGAGTTACAAGATTAGAAATAAAGAAATGAAGCATAAGAAAAATGTAAAAATTATATACTTAGTGAATAGTGAAGTGTATTATCTCTATAATGAAATTAAATTATAGAAGAAAAAATGTGTATATAACTAGTAACTATCTTATGAATGTTTTAAAGTTAATATTTTAAACTATTTTAACATAAAGCGTTTTGTGTTAAAAGGTGTCATGACTGTCATGGGGAAAATTTGATGAAATGGCCCCATAACAGGGGAAATTCCAAAAAGGGCCCCCGCCTACTAATGTTGGCAAAAAGGGCCCTTTTGCCCTGCGAAATGTCAGAAATACCCCTTCGGCGCCAGTTTTTACGCTCATAGACGCGAATTACCAATCACGCGATTTAATCTAAATCGCGTGAGTTCATCACCGCGATTTAGATGAAACGCGTGATTGGTAATTCGCGTTTTGAAATGTACGTGAATTACCATCCGGTTTCACAGTCTTCTTAGCCTTCGCCGGTGCCGGTGCCGGTTTCTTATTGGCAGGAGCAGCGGCGGCAGACTTCGCCACCTTCGACTGAGCAGGAAGCTTGAAAGAAGCTTTCACTTTCACCAATTTGGAAGTCGAAACAAGTTTCTTCAGCTGAACCAACAACAATTTCTTGAAATTAGGAGGAAGCTGTTTCTGCTTCTCCTCAATGAACTTCGTGATCGCGTACTGACTCGATCCATTCTTCTCCTTAAGCGATACAATCGCTTCGGTAATCATCTGAATCATACAGATCAAACACCATTGATCAGATCTAAGAAGGATTCAAATTCAAAACCTAAACAAATCACAAAACGAAACTAAACCCTAGATTATTATATCATTATATATATATATATGCTAACCTCAAGATAAGGAGGATGAGTAGGAGGGTTTCTGGCCTTCTTAGGTTTAGGCTCCTTAACCGTCTTGACCTTTCCTGCATTCTCCGCCGGTTGAACAACCGCCGCCGGCTCAGCTTCCACGACGGCCGGAGGTGCCTCAACTACCGCTACAGCTTCTTCGGTGGCCATATCAGCTTCTTCTTAGGTTTAATTCACGTACATTTAAAAACGCGAATTACCAATCACGCGTTTCATCTAAATCGCGGTGATGAACTCACGCGATTTAGATTAAATCGCGTGATTGGTAATTCGCGTCTACGAGCGTAAAAACTGGCGCCGAAGGGGTATTTCTGACATTTCGCAGGGCAAAAGGGCCCTTTTTGCCAACATTAGTAGGCGGGGGCCCTTTTGGAATTTCCCCTGTCATGGGGGCCATTTCATCAAATTTCCCCTTTCATGTTAGTTCTTCTAAGTTAAAAAAAATTATTTCAATATAATTTTGAAAAATTAACCTATTATGAATCCATTTGAAATAGTTTGATAACTTTAAAAAAAAAAAGTTTTAAAAGTTTACATTATTATGCTTTAATACTTTTCCTTATTTAAGAAATAATATATCTCTAATGTTTTTCTTTAGACAATATTTAACTTTTATTTATTACTCAATTTATATATATTTGAGAAGAAAGTGAGAATACCAAAGGCTAATTCACCTAAAATACAACGACAAAACAATTATGATGGGTTCAACAAAACAAAAAATTAGATACAAAAGATATGAGACAATCATTGAATTGAAGTAGACAATTGTATTTAAGCTTTTATGAAGGAATTGACAATGGACATACATGTGCTCTTTTGTTTTATAATAATACAAGTTTTAACCTTTTAAAAAAGAAAGAAAATAGAAACATAGACAGACATTAGGACATTGAATCAAGACTAAAAAGGAAGGATAGGATATATATATATATATATAATTGAATGTGAAGATCTTCATAAGAAAGGAAATGGTGAAATGGGGTCAGTTGAAAACATTTGAGGCTGAATAAATGAAGTCTAAAAAGCCAGTTCCTTTAAGCAAACCTTTTCCAGTCAAAAGCTCGAAATCAAGAAGAAGAAGAAATCCAATAACAGCTGCTTTCCCATTTATTATCTCATTCCTCTCATTGAAACCAAACCCTTGATCTGTAGCCTCATCAATCACCATTCTCACCTGTATTATTAATGTAGGTTAATTTGTCATCATCATCATCACACCAAGAACAAAATAAAAGATTACTTAAACAGTTAAACATTATCATCATCATCATCATCACCTACCTCCTCAACATTAACATCAGTAGCTGTGAAACCTGGTTGAGCCTTCCCACTGAAAACAATCTCAGCTGACGACACTTGAGCTGCCCTTGAACCTCCAACCCCTATGTAAATGTTTTGCTCATCGATTTTTACTGGATAAACAAATAGTTTTCTTAGGACAGGAGTCAGGACTCTCAACACCGGATTCTTTGGATACCAATCTTTTATTTCTCCACTTCTCAGCTCAAATGTGCTATCTGTCGATGGGCAGACAATGCATCCATCCTAATCAATAACAAACAACAATCTCTTCATATTCATTTACCATAATTTGCAATGCCTAATCCATAAAACCCTAATCAATAACAAACAAGAACCCTAAACCCTAATCAATAACACAACAATCTCTTCATACTCATTTACCATAATTTGCAATGCCTAATCCATAAAACCCTAATCAATAACAAACAAGAACCCTAAACCCTAATCAATAACACAACAATCTCTTCATACTCATTTACCATAATTTGCAATGCCTAATCCAAAAAACCCTAATCAATGTTCCCCCCCCCCCCCCCCAAAAAAAAAAAAACCCTAATCAATAACAAACAACAATGCCCTTCATATTCATTTACCATAATTTGCCTAATCCAAAAACAACAGGAACTACTTAATTACCTGAGTAAGTTTAGCGTTAAGCAATCCTTCTGTATAAGCTCCCTCAGCAGGGGATCTATTCTCAATTGCAAACACCTCATCCTTATACCATAACAACAGTATAGTATCTCCATCCTGAATAATCACTCGCCTCTCACCTTTCGGCAACGCTGACAAAGGCACCACGGGAATCCAATTCCTCCCGTCAGATGCCGATTCCTCAGCAACCGATACTTCACTGGCCTTGCAAGCGATTCTACTCCGGCAAGAGACCGAGAATGAGGAAATTGTTGATGGGTTTCCCTTGCCGGTATTGTTTAATCGGCTTGTTAACTGTGATGGTGGTTTCCGTCGAGTAATTAACTGCGATGGCACTGGAAGGATTCCAGAGCCCAGCTTGCCGGCTGCCGCAGCCATGAAATAGAGTGTGGAGAGATGGGTTTCTGAAGAGAGAAAGATGAAGGAGAATGAGATATGAGAGAGAGAGAATTTGAGGGTTTGGATCGATACGCAAAGGTGGGATTTCCATAGCCACACACAGAGGATAATACGATGATGAATTCGTCGTGTAAGAAGAAACACGGATTTTATAATAATAATAAAAAAATCAACTGCTCTTTGAGGCGAAATTTAATGAAATTATTTTATTTTTGGACGAAAATATCCCAGTTGTGAGACGTAATTGGAATTCGCGAGACAAAAAAAATCGTCTCGCGAATGCTGGTAGCGTCTCGCAATTGTGGATGTCTCGCGACATGAGCAAAATCGTCCGAAAAAAATTAAAAGTGTCACCAGTATTTTTTTATGCACCGACACTTTTAGCAATTAGGGACATTTTTAGTGTCATTTCATCAAATTTCTCGTTTGAGGTGCTCGAATCATGTTTTTATTCGAATATCGAAATATCAAAATTTTAACAATATTTTAAAAAACCATCTTATTATCTAACATATTACGTTTTTAAATCTGTAAAGATGTTTTAAATATATTATTTTTAAATTAAATATTATTTTCGAGATTTAGGTATCATAATTTAATGAAATTGGAGTAGGTAATTAATAAAAGGTATAATTTAATGAATGATTTGAGAAAATTTGAATAGAGAGATAATTTAATGAATGATTTGAGAAAATTTGAATAGAGAGATTTTTTTTTTCAAAAACTTTCTATTGACATAACTTTATATATAGTTTACCGATCAGAAATTTTTTTGTAAATCGAGTATTTTTTTGATATATACTCAAAATTGTAGAATACGATTTGAATGTTTTAAAAATTTTGTAATGTATGAAAATAGTTAGAAAAAAAAAATTAGAGAATTGTTAAATTAATTTAGAAAAAAAATATATTATCTTACATCCGTTTGTAAACAATTCTTACATACCTAAAAAAAGATAAAAAATTATGATAGTTGGAGATTCAAATGATCAAATTTAAAATTCAGAGTCTCATAAAAACGACTCAAGTCCCATAGGAATTGGGCATAAACAAATAAAGCTTCTAGTATTCTATATCTTTAGTTATGCCCCCCACAATTTCACCAAATTCCACCTTAACTTCATCATACAATCATTTTTTTTAACTTAAGAAGAAGAGGTTTAAGGATCCCAAATAGAATTTGTCCAATATTGCCACTCGGGTTCATTCATTTCAACATCATTGTATTCCTCTTCTTCTCTAAAACTATTACTACAATTGAACATCATTTGTTCGTCCATCATTCCATTCCACATATTTGGCGACTCCAACGGTGATTCATTAATAGCCTGAATTTGGCTCGGGGAGAGACCTACCGTAACAGGGGCAGGACATTGCTCATGAATTCTCATACCATTAGCTGCCTCTATTGCAGCAAGTCGTATGTCGTCGGCACTTGTACCCATAGGGCGAGGTAAATTATTTGCTAGATGAGGAAAGTTCAAGTTTGCACCATGACCTCGGAGATGTAATGCAGCCACATCATATGCGGTTGCAGCCATCTCGGGAGTGTCAAAGCTTCCTAGCCATATACGAGTCTTTTTCCCCGGCTCGCGTATTTCGGAAACCCATTTTCCCCATTTACGCTTGCGAACTCCACGATAAATAGAAGTCGATGGGCCACTAGTTCGACGAGAACCTATAGTAGGATCTTCCATGCCTTGGCTAGCTAGTAGGAAAAATGAAGGTTAGATATTAATTTTCATTCTTTGTCACACTTATATATATAGTAGTGGTGGGAAATGTTAATTTGTGCAATAACATTATTAATTTAATTAAGATGGAAAGAATGAAGGAAGAAGGGAACTTCCAAGCACTTTCATGACCCACTTTCATGTTAATGTCATTTATTTGAAAGAGGATATCAATATTTTCTTATATTTATATATCCATTTTAAATTCATTAATTATGTAATAATAATAATATTTACAATTTACCCACTTAAATATATTATGATACATTTAGATATAATTATTATTGTTATTATTTTGTTGGAATTATTTATTAAAAATATAAAGTAATTAGCAATTAATTAATAAGATTAATAATAAAAATGTAGTTGGGTTGGGTTTTCACTATTTGTAGACGCGGTTTTATCTAATGAAATTGGTCCATTATCATCCAACAACTTTTGTTACTTATGTTAATTAGTGTGATGGTAATGCATATACACAAAGTTAACTTTTTTTTTTTTTTTTTAATTTACTTAGTTATTGATCTTTATAATACCCTAATTTTATTTTAAAGTATTCTTAATGATTTTTATATTCTCACTTAAATTATCCCTGATAAATTTATATTTTGTTTATTATCAACAAAAAAATAAATTAAATATTCATTTTATAATAAAATATAACACATCAACTATGGATAATAATAGGGCGGTTCGGGACGGAAATGCATTTACCATATCTGTCCCATTTTATTTCGGAAATATTTTTTTACTACCATCTATGTTCAGTTCGGTTTCGGAGAATTTCTACGACACCATTTATACCATATTCTCAAAAAAAAAAAATTATAATTTTTTTTTAATATATTAAAAATTTATATAATTATAAAGAGAAAAAATTTAAAACTCTTATAAATATAATGAATAAATAAATATATTTGTATTTTTATATATTTGATTGTTTTTATAATGTGAGGCAAAATCGATGTGAAATTAAGACGGAACAAGTCGGAAACTGGGAATACAAATACAATCATTATCTCATTCACGATCAAATTAAAGAACCATGTAATTTAATTACCGCAAAACAGTTTCAAATTCTTATTCTTATAACCTAATATTAATAATTTTCAAAGGAGAAATAAAATATGTAGTCTAGTCTAGCAGGTACATTTGTATTACACGTGGGAACTCTTCTTTTTATGGTCAATTATCCACCCTTTAATATTTTCAAAATAAATTGATTTTATTCTTAATTTGTCTTATCCTCCCTTAGGCGGTTAGGGTTTTGTTTGGATCAGTTATATGAATTATTTATATTAAATAAATTAACTTTTTATAATTTAATCTAAATAAATTTATTTAAATAACACAAGATTAAATTAATTGAAACAATGACATACAAACAATATCTAAGAAAGACTAATAATAATAATAGAGTCAACAATGTTGTTGTTAGGAACAAGAAGAAGCACCGGCCACGTGTCAAAACTAAAATGAGATATTATTTAAGTTTTGCCGACGTGGTTTAGTTAATTTATATTATCATATAGTTAAATGGAAATTGAGGAGATGAATCTCTAATATCTAATATATGGGAAACAAACTGGCTACAGCTGCATTGCACTTAATTTCTTTAATTAATAATTATTAGGTTTCCAAACCTGTTTATTTATTTAATTAATAAGCATTAAGATGGATTATTAATCTACTGGATTTTGTGGGGCTGTCTGTTATTATGATGGAATTAAATGCCGGTGCCGTCATGTATAGTAAGTATCATTGGTAATTTAGAAGAGAGTATTATTTATTGTATTGTTTTTTATTTTTATTTAGCTTGAATTTAAGAAGTTAGTACGATTAAATTCAATATTTATGTTGAGTTTGGATATTTAAAACGAGTTTGGGATTGGTGATTAGAAAAATAAAAAAAGGTTCAATTGGGTTATAAATGGAAATGAAAAATGTGTATAACTCGTCTTCAAAAACTTAATATTTTACCATAATATTTATTTGTAAATTTTAATTTTTTTAATGGGTTCATAACAAAATCGATACAAGTTCTTATCATATGAAATATGAGATTTTTTCTTCTTGAAATGTTTATTAGTATCTTTTTTATTTTTTGACTGTAATCACGTCTATAGCTGCTTAACCTATTAATTTTTTGTAATCAAACTTGGGTATAAATGTTTTTATTGTTGATTTTTGTTTATTTATTGTATTAAGAATTAGATTTAAAATAAATGAAACAAAATCAATATAAAAACGGTGATGTGGTACCCATGAGATACATTGGAATAAAAACTGAGTACCCCATACATTAAATTGGGATGGAAATGAAAATTGAATATGAGACCCTCATGTGTAAATGTAATCGCTCATGAGATCCTAAGCTCTCATTTGGCTGTTGTTTTATGTTCCCTCTCATGGAGGGGCAATATTGTAATAAAAAAAATACTTCTTTTTTTATTATGATATTGTCCCTCCCCATGTGAGAAGGAAAAGGGGAACACAACTAAATGGGAGCAGAGAATCTTCCTTCATAGAATCGAGTGAGCACGAGATGAGTAATTACTAGGTGTGATAAAAAAAATCCGATTGAAAAGACCCGATTCATTGATCTGGCCAGTCCAATCCGAAAAAATCCGAATCCGATGGATCAGATTCGGATATCAATCCGATCCAATATTTTTACCGGATTTTCGGATCGAGAAAAAAAATCAAATACCCGAAGCCAATTCGGTGAATTTTAAAATTAAAAATAAAATAACATATTTATAAAATTTACCAACCTTAATAGCCTAAACAATGGTGAGTATATTTTTATTATTAATCAGACTTATTTTGATAATTTTTAACAAATTACATCGGTCAACTAAAATAATAATATGTGTACACAAACAAAAATATTATTAAATAACTAATTATCAAAGAAAAAAATTAGAAATATGAAAAAAAATCGAATCGGCGGGTATCCAACTGGTAATCCAATACGGTGTACCAATACGGTGTTTTCGGATCGAATAGTGGTCGGATACAGGGTCAGATACGGATCGCAATTTTCGCAATTTTTTTTAAAAATAGAGACGGATATCCGATTTGTCTTTGTAGTTTAATGAGATTTAAATTAATTTTTTTTTTCATTATGGACCATATCCATTTTTTTTTCATTATAGACAATAATTTTTTTTTCTTTGTAGACAACAACCATTATTTTTTTCATTCACTTTTTTAAGATCAATAATAAATTTATTTTGATATTTATATATTACTAGAAATAAGAAACCCCATTTTTATTTGGTTTGCTTCTCTTTGATGTTTGAAATTTCCATTACAAAAGCTGCATTTTGACATGAAACATAAGTTTGATAAATACAAACAAAGAGAACATATTCAAAGGTCATGCACAAGGCTCCATTCAACATAGAAACTCTTTTCAAAATGATAATCAACCAATTAATAAATAATAAATCTATCTATGTAGGTGTAACCAAAAGTAACAGTTCATTTTCATGTCTCTTAAAAATGTTTGTTACTGCTAATTTTAATACAAGACTTTTTTATTTTCTCGAGCTCCATTGCATTCAACAGTCTCCACAAGAAGACAGGTGTGTCCTGAGCAATGTTGGCACTAAGAAGATCCCTCCTAGTTATTGTAAAAACTCGGGTAGATATATCAGATTATTGGCTAAATTGACAGTTTGCATAAACTTCTCAACATTTGATCAAAAACAATATAATGTATATAAATCACTCAACCAAATCACGATTGTGTGGGATTGTGCTAACTTTCACAATTTCAAAAAGAAAAACACAACTAAACCAAGCAAAATAACAAACAAATGAATGTTCTTAGTTTTCATTTTCAGTTAGCAGCAAAATACATGTCAGGAGTGCAATAGCGGGTTATTTGAGATTATTTTTAAATAACCCATTATCCAAACATCCGTCACATTATCTATTTATACCCCTACTGTCCTTCTATCCAAATAACCTCATTTTCAATAATCTACAACAAACAAGTTTATTTGAAAATAATCACTTGGTTATTTAAATAACCCCAGATCAAAATCTTCATTTCTTTCTTGGTACCTACCTCTGCATTTTACCAAGGAAGTCTGTTTACTAAAATGTAAAACTTTGCAAGCACAACAGCTTTGTGTAAAGACATGTTATCTTTCTGTCAGCAGTTCCTTCTCGAAGTTCCTGCATTGACATGTAAGTCATGAGGGGCAGGAAAACGAAGAAAGAAATCACCAACATAAGAAATCTAAGAATAATAGGATCTTACATATGAATTTCTATGTTATCGCAGCAGCAGCAACATCACAAGACTCTAGTTTGAAACTAGAGAACCTGTTCTTCAGATCTCTAGCCAATTCCTCATGGCGATCAGTCTTGAGCCGATTCAAGACCCTCCTATAGATTGATAAGTTAGGTCTTAGACTCTTGTCCATCATTTTAATAAGAATAGTTCCGGCCCTGGAAATGTTCCCCTTCTGTAGATGAAAGCTAGCTAGTAAACAGTAAATCATATTCTTATGTCTTTGATGATACTCAACAACTTCAGAATTAATACCACATTCTTTAGATTCCTCAAGTCTCCCTAAATTAAGAAACCCTTTAATTATCACTGCATGCGATGAAATCCTAGGTTTAAGCCCCATATTTATCATCTCATTCAGAAATTCAGTCGCAGCTTCCAACATACCCTCTCGTGCTGTGTAATGAATGAAGATGTCAAAAGTTAATGCATCAGGATGATTACCATTGTTTTTCATCTCTTCAAACACACTATGAGCTTCAGCTAATTCACGATTCTTGCACAAAGTGCTAAGCAGATAATTGTAAATGTTAACATCTGGCTCGCAAAGAAAATGTCTCATGTCTTCAAGTGTCTTCCTTGCATCTTGAAAATGACATTTCTTACATTTTTCACGAATCACAACCTTGTAGTACTGAGGCTTTCGTTCGGTTATGTTCATCACGAAATCTGCCATTTCAAATGCTCCCCTTTGGCAAAGCATCTCAATTATCCCTACAATCCCTGAACCACGACAAGATCCCCCAACATTGTCTAATATTTCTATCACTTTTGTTATGGATTCCATGAGTAAAGACTTACTCGAATTTAAAACAGGCAAAAAACTAAATGCTTTGCAAGTAAGGCAAAGGTTTTTGGATTTGAAGTCATTCAATATGTTAGCCATGGACTCATAGTCACCTAACCATCCACAGTTATCAATGATTAAACTACAGAAGTTTGAGTTACGATACAAATCATGCTTCATGTTCAAAACCCAGATAAACAAAGGTAACCCTGATACTCTTTGTCCATTCAAAACACTGAAAATCCGGCTTAAACAGTCAATTGAAAGACGTCCCGCTACCTTATTCAGATGCCCATCTAAGCTAGTACCACCATCGTGTTTAATAGCATAAACAATTACAGCTCTCTCTTCTGCAGTCAACTTAGAGTTGAACCGCCGCTTTAAACCCTTAACATTATGCCTTTTATTCATCTTTACTGGCGGGGATAAGTTTGAATCTGATGTAATAGAAAATAAACGACCTCGAGATCTTAGATACCTAATATCAAACATTTGGTGGGCAAAGCTGGCGATGCATCCAGAAGCAGATGGGGATCGAAAAAAACAAAATTGAAGAGATGGGTATGTGATTTGGTAATCGGAAGAGAGAGACCCAGGTGAGGATATGGAGTAATGAAGAGGCTTTTGAAGGTAAGAGGGTCGATCCAGAGAATGGAGAAAGAAAGATGGAGAGAGAGATATGAGAGGAGTTCCTAAGAAGTACCTGGAAAAGCGATGCTTCTTGATGATGTATTTGGAGATTTGCATCTTCTTCAATGATCTCTCTCCGATGGAGCAAGAGAGATCGGTCTTCTTCGCATTTGGAGAATAAATGAACGGGATTTCTACAGAAGACTGAATAAAAGAGTTTCTTATCAGCAAAAGTAAAATAAAAAGGGTTTCTCTTTTTCCTCGTAAGTTTACTGAAGATAGTGTGTTTTAATGTAGGGAAGAAAATTGGGCGGATTGGGGGTAAGGAGTGGGCTTACATATGACCGTCCTCATCTTGCTCCGTTACATGTTACAACTTTTAATTTTTTTTTATATAATATACCTATTCTAATATATTAAAATTTTATATTATTAATTTTTTTTTAATACTTTTATAAAATATAAAAATTAAATAGATAGGTTAGCGATGTTATATATTTATTTGTTATTATTATGAATGTAAGAGAAACAAATATCATCAAAACCATTGAAAAAAATTCAGAGGAAATATAATCATCATTTTTTAATTAATAGGGGTGAGCATTCAAATTGATCTATAGTTATATTCACTCAATTCAAACTAAAAAATATGTACCAACAAAATAATCCAATTCACATTCTGTTAGGATTAAAAAAAATTATTTTATAAATATATAAATTTGATTTTATGTTTTTATTTAACAAATATTTTTGTTTGAAATTGTTATTATATTTGATATTTTATTACTTCATTTTATTTAATTAGTCAATTTAAAATTAGTTTAAATAAAGTGAAATAAGAATTATTGGATATATATGACCTATTGATTGAGGATAGGTATAATATATAATATATAATATGATCTAATTTAAATTTATAATAAGTAACAATCCAACTAAATCCACAACTAGTGTAAAATAGGTATATTTATATTTGTAACTAGCAAAATTAAAAAAAAATTATTTAACTTTAATTTGTGTGCTGAAAATATTTTATTTTTGATAATTTTAAATTTAATTATAACAATAATCAATTTAAATAATTTTTTTAATTTAAAATAATCAGAGCTCATTAAGAGAAACTTTTAAATTAATTAAAAATAATTAATTTAAAAGATTATTTATTTGAGAGTAAGGTTGCCAATTAGTTTTAAATTTAAAATTAATAAAATATTTGTATAGGTGTATAAACGAACTTTATATCAAAAAAAATTTTGGGTTCGATGTTTGATGACACTCGGGAAAAGATTTTCACGCTATGTCCTTTATAACCGTTAAAAACAGTCTTTATTTCATAAAATTTTAGTTATTTCTTTTGAAAACTCGATTTTAACGTTTTATTTAACTAATTATTTTTCAAGTTCTAAACATTTATTGTTTTTTATTGCATTTAAAATTTTAAAATAATATTTAAATGTTAGTACATACCATTGATGTAGAAGATTGTTGAGAATAACACCCGAAAATATCAATTTAGGGCATTAGAATTTAAAAAAAATCAAACAGGCCTTTGTCAAAATATTTATTATGAAAATATTAAAAAAATATTTTAATATCATTTTTTATTTTTTCGAATTTTTAAAAATAGTCCAAGGTTTCTAATTGTTAAAAACAATTAAAAATAAAAAATTATAAACAAACAGGCCCTTAAACAAGTGTACGTGTCGTGAATTGGGTCTGGGCTAAATTTGGCCTGAGTTCAATGGATTTGGGCGCTCGATTCGATCAACGTGGGGTTGAGCTCCTGGTCGCGCATGTGGATTCTCGGTCGGGAAGAGTGTCTAGCTAGTTTTTTGGTCGAAAACAGAGGTGTTCAACCGGTCGGTTAACCGGTTAAACGTTTTCAGTTAAGTCTGATTTTACCTCTTATTTTACAAACCGGTTAACTAACCAATATTGATATCGGTTTTACTAGTTCTGATTCTATTTGTTTCTGTCGATTCCGGTCGGTTAATCAATTTAACCGTGAACCGATAATTTTAAATTTTAAATTAAGTATCAAATTTATTTAATGATTTTTCTTCAAAATTCTTGTTCCCGCCCTACTTTTATGCTATTCTTCATTTTTTATATGTTATATATTATTATTATAATATAATATATTATAATAATATTTGATAGATATATTTAGAAATATGTTATAATATATTATAGTAACAATATAATATATTTTAAAAGTATTTAGTTTTAAACTAATAGCTATATAATTTTAATTTATTTTTTAAAATAATTCTATACAAATTATATTTTAAAATTTTAAATAATTAATATATATAAATTATTAAATATTATAATATATCTAATATTTATAAAAAAATAACTGAAATAAATTATAAATTATAAATATATAATTAAATTATTACCAGTTTACGGGTTAAACCGCTAGAAAAATAGTTCAACCGAAAATCGAACCGTTTAATCGGTAAAAAACCGGTTAACCGAAATGTTAGAATTGGTTAACCAATAAACCGATAAGCTATCAGTTCGGTTATCGGTTTTCCATTTTTTTGCACGGCCTTAGTCGAAAATTAGACCAGGCTGAAATCATCGGTCAAATACTAGGCGTTAGTTGGTTTTCTCGGTCGAAAACAATGCATGGGCAAAAATCTTTGGTGGGTTGGGTCATTTTCTCAATCGCAAACCATGTCAAGAAAAAGTTCTTCGGTCGGACGCCAAGAACAGCTGCATCGGATTTTGAGATTTCGTTTGAAGCTTCCATACTTCGATCTGAATGCGAGGGGGAAGCTTCATTTTCTTATGTAGAATAAGATCATCATCATCTTTAGACACCATTCGACCAGGAGGGAGTCAAATCGGGTATGGACAATTCTTGTATGAAAATAAAATTTTGATTTTACGGTTCTAATTTGATGTTATGAGTTTACCAATAGCTTCCTTGAAAATGTTATAACCGAACTTAACCATAAAATAAACACTAACTATCAATTTTAACTAATTCAATAACTGCATTTTTCCTTTTTTTTTGAGATTTTTGGTTTATGAGTAAACATACCTTAAACCCGATTATAATTGATCTAAAATTACTCCTAACATCTTTTAAAATATTGTTAGATTAAGTTAAATAAAGAAAAAAGGAAAACTATTTAATTAAGATTAAATAGAAATTAATTAATTAAGTTGAATTAAGAAAAACGATTTAATTTCAACTTAATTGAACTTAGGATAATTAATACCAATACGACATAGTTCTGATGATGCGCTGATAGTTGAATAAAACTAAGTTATGCAAAAGTTTTATGTGCTGGCAGCATACTTATATCAACAACATAGTTGAAAAAGCGCTGACAACAGGCTTATGTCAACAGTAGAGTTGAAAAAGCGCTAACAGTCGACTTGTATAAACAATAGAGTTGAAGAAGCGCTAGCAACATGCTTATATCAACAACAGAGTTGAAGAAGCACTAACAACAGGCTTGTTAGGATCGACGGCACCAATAGAGACAGGGGTCTGACTATTGTTGACGACTTTGGATAAACAGTTTGATAGAAATCCTATTAGGATTAATATCTCTTTCTATTCTTCACAAACCTTTACAAACTCTTGAACGATTCAAGTGCGGAAACTTTTCCTTAGGTTTGAAGCTAAAACCAAAGAAGGAGAAGATGACAGAATGTAAATAACACAGCAGATTGTTTATGAATGTTCGAAGCAAACTCTCCTACGTCACCCATTCTTCTAACCACCGGAAGGATTCACTATACTTTTCAATCAAATACAGTTTGCTGACTAGATAACTCTCTGTTGAACAGAACAACCTCTGTTCAACTTACAACACACTGTTAATGACTATCAAATATTCCAATAACTTATCACTCAACTTCACGTAGTGATTTACAAAATACACTTGAGAATAAAATATCTAGAGAGAGAGTAAGTTGATTCAAGAAATCGAGCTTCAAGAAATCTGTTGATTCAATGAAAGAGAAAGCTTCAGCTTTTGTCTTATTTTCTACTTCCTTCATCTTCATCCTTAGGCAGCAATATATTCTTGAAAAACTTCAACGGTCGAATCTTCCTTTTGGATACGTGGCAAACATCCATTGGAAGGCCGCCCATAGTACACAAGTACAGCACGCACTGTGCATATGGAACGTGGCCGTACCAATCTGGTAGTGGCCAAATATTCTTCTAAAATTGTCCTGCACAGAACAAGTAGTGGGAAGAATATTTACTTACGTGGCATTCATCAATTGGTTACAGCTGGCTGTCGTACTGGTTTTCACAGGAGAGTGGAGCAGGAGTAGCGTACAGCTAGAGCACGTGGGTAGACGGGTGCTAGCTTCAAGCATACTGTTTAAGCCGAGCATTGGACGTATTTCAGTTAGACGGATTGTGAAAATCAGTCTAATGAAATTTAAACATCCCCGTCTAATAACAGAGTCTATTAGACCGCCTGGTCTAATAGAATTAGACTTACGTCGTCTGAAGGAGTTAGACTCATTATCCAATAATCATTAGACTGCACGTTTAATTATCCAATAATCATTAGACTGCACGTCTAATTCCGGTTCTACCTCAGACTTGTCTGAAGGAGTTAGACTTACGTCTAACTTTCACAATCTATTAGACTGCACGTCTAACTCCACTAGTTAGACCCCCACGTCCAACATTAGACGTTTTTCATAAAATTGGTATAACTCCGCGTTGACTTTCAGCTATGCCTGCAAATTAACAAAACTGTAATTATTAATTCTGCACCTGGTGAGATTCAAACTCAGGTCACCTGTATGACAGGTAGGCATGCTTACCACTACACCACTTAAGATATTGATATCTAAATATATATTTATATATTTGATATGACTAACAATTATTGAACTTAGTTTTATCCAAAAACTATTTCACCAATCATCAAATCAAAATTTTTTAAATCAATTAAAAATTTCAACCCAACAATCTCTCCCTTTTGATTATTTAAACTAAATTATCAAAACTAATTTAAACATTAAAAATTTCAACCCAACAATCTCTCCATTTTGATTATTTAAACTAAATTATCAAAACCAGTTTAAACATTAAAAATTTCAACCCAACAATCTCTCCCTTTTTGATTATTTAAACTAAATTATCAAAACTAGTTGAGTTCATGATTTAAACATAATCTAGGCATTATCATAATCTAACAATCCTAAAAATATTTCTAAGGTAAGAAAACTTAGACTCGAGAAGTGACTTTGAAAAGATGTCAGCCACTTCAGGCTGCTGATTGTCATATGCTATGTCCGAGCAACCGGCTGTCCAGATGTCGTCTTGCTCTTCCAAGCTGCTTTTCTGTTTTACCTGCATTCAAAGACAATAACGAATCTGGTACCCATTTTTCTTTAGGTCCATGGCTTATTAGTCCCTTGGGAATCCATACTTTGATTATTTTTATGGATTTTCCATGTTGCGTTGTGATCGGTGCGTATGATTTATGCTTAGCAGACGTCTTTCTGCTAGCAGCTGAACTGTTAATCTTAGAGGATGGTTTTTTGTCTAAAACTCCTTGACTTTTTGTCAAGTTTTAATATGCCAGACTTGCTGGCTGCTTCCATCTTAAGTTTCAGCCAGCTAACAGTTGGCGGAACATAAGTAATCTCATCCTTTAAGGTTAACTCATCACAACTTGAATCAGTTCCATTCTCAGTTAAGCTCCTTTTGACAAAGCTTATAAACTTAAATTTGTCAGTTTCTAGGTTTAACTTTTCACAAGACTTGTCTGAGTCATTGTCATCAAATCCTAAACCGGATTTGCATCCGGAAGGCCTCAGCATACTTATCTACTGTCTGACTGCATCTCCAGACTTCGTCCAGGAACCGACCACATATGTCAAACATTGGTTTTCAGAAAACAGAGTTTGAAAATTTTCCTTGAACTTTTCATTCTCATATGAGAGCTCAGCCATTTTGTTTTCAAAAACTTTAGAATCATTGTTTTGAGATGAAGAAGAGCTGTCAGATTTGTTTTTCAAATTTAGTTCATCAAAAGAGTTTGACAGTTTCTTGTACTTAATGACCATGTAATTGAGTGCAGTAATTAACTCATCTCTTGAGAAGTTTTCAGAGGAGAAATCAAATACCTCAGAGTCAACTTCTTCTTTTTCCATGAAGCAAGTGACCTCTTCATCATCACTGACGTTGGATGATGAATCATCTGAGTCGCTGTCGGCCCACTTGGCTTTGTTTTCAGCCGCCATGAGAGTCTTCAGCTCTTTCTTGTTCTTTTTCTCATCACGCTTCGGCTTGCTGTTTCCTTCCTTGAAGTGTCTCTTCTTCATGAATTTGCAGATTTTCTTCATGAAAAGAGCCATGGCATTGCTACTAATCTGCATAGCAGCAGCCTTCACAGCAGTGGCAGTAGATGACTCCTCAACAGTCACCAATGCCTTTGTTATGATGGTGGATGTGGGGTGTTTCTCTTCATTTCTATAGTTCAACTCGAACTCATAGGCCTTTAGATCGGCCAACTAGTCAAAGAGCTCCATCTTATTGAGGTCTTTAGACTCCCACATCGCCATCGTCTTAATATCCCACTCTCTGGGCAAAGCACGCATGACTTTGATCGCAACCTCTCTGTTGCTGTAAGTCTTACCCAGAGTGGATAGAGAAGTGATAACCTTACTGAATCTCTCATCGAACTCAGTCATCGTCTCTCCATGACGCATCTTGAAGTTATCGAACTGTTGAGTAGTAACCATGAGTCTGTTTTCTTTTGTTTGCTCGTTGCCCTCACACATTTTAGTCAGCTTCTCCCAAATATCTTTGGCAGTGGGACAGGTAATGATCTTGTATACCATGTTGTCATCTAATGTCTTGTAGAGGATGTCTTTTGCTATGTTGTCGAGATTATTCTTTCTTTTATCTTCACTGGTCCACTCAGATATAGTCTTCTCAATCTTTATCGAACCGTCGGTGATGACAAACCACATGTCATCATCTATGGCAGCTAGATGAGCGTGGACTCTCGCCTTCCACACGACATAGTTTTCCTCTAAGAACATGGGAACACTGTTGATGACAGCCATAGACATGATTCAGATTCTTTAGAAGCTTGAGAATAGAAAACGAGGCTCTGATACCAATTGTTAGGATTGACGGCACCCATAGAGATGGGGGTCTGGCTATTGTTGACGACTTCGGATAAATAGTTTGATAGAAATCATGTTAGGGATTAATATCTCTTTCTATTCGTCACAAACCTTTACAAACTCTTGAACGATTCAAGTGCGGAAACGTTTGCTTAGGTTTGAAGCTAAAAACCAAAAAAGGAGAAGATGACAGAATGTAAATAACACAACAGATTGTTTATGGATGTTCGTTGTAAACTCTCCTATGTCACCCTTTCTTCCAACCACCGGAAGGATTCACTATACTTTTCAATCAAATACAGTTTGATGACTAGCTAATACTCTGTTGAACAGAACAACCTCAGTTCAACTTACAACACACTGTTAATGACTATCAAATAGTCCAGTAACTTATCTCTCAACTTCACGTAGTGATTTACAAAATACACTTGAGAATAAAATATCTAGAGAGAGTAATTTGATTCAAGAAATCGAGCTTTAGGAAATCTGTTGATTCAATGAAAGAGAAAGCTTCAGCTTTTGTTTTATTTTCTACTTCCTTCATCTTCATCCTTAGGCAGCAATATATAATTTGAAAAACTTCAACGGTCGAATCTTCCTTTTGGATACATGGCAAGCATTCATTGGAAGGCCGCCCATAGTACACAAGTACAGCAGACACTGTGCATATGGAACGTGGCCGTACCAATCTAGTAGTGGCCAAATATTCTTCTAAAATTGTCCTGCATAGAACAAGTAGTGGGAAGAATATTTACTTACGTGACATTCATCAATTGGTTACAGCTGGCTGTCGTACTGATTTTCACAGGAGAGTGGAGCATGAGTAGCGTACAACTAGAGCACGTGGGTAGACGAGTGCTAGCTTCAAGCATACTGCATTATTGCTTAAGCTGAGCATTTGACGTATTTCAGTTAGACAGATTGTGAAAATCAGTCTAATGAAATTTAAACATCCCCGTCTAATAACAGAGTCTATTAGACCGCCTGGTCTAATAGAATTAGACTTACGTCTAATTACAATCACTTCAGACTAATCTGAAAGAGTTAGACTCACGTCTAACTTTCACTTAATTAGACTACACGTCTAATTATCCAATAACCATTAGACTGCATGTCTAACTCCACTGAGTTAGACTACACGTCTAATTCCGGTTCTACCTCAGACTTGTCTGAAGGAGTTAGACTTACGCCTAACTTTCACAATCTATTAGACTGCACGTTGACTTTCAGCTGTTCCTGCAAATTAACAAAACTCTAATTATTAATTATGCACCTAGTGAGATTCAAACCCAGGTCACCTGTATGACAGGCGGGCATGCTTACCACTACACCACTTAAGATGTTGATATCTAAATATATATTTATATATTTGATATGACTAACAATTATTGAACTTAGTTTTATCCAAAAACTATTTCACCAATCATCAAATCAAAATTTTTTAAATCAATTAAAATTTTCAACCCAACAAGGCTTATGTCAACAATAGAGTTGAAAAGCGCTAATAGTCGACTTGCATAAATAGTAGAGTTGAAAAAGTGATAACAACCGACTTGAATCAACAATAGAGTTGAAGAAGCGCTGGCAGTCGTCTTACTTCCAACAGTACAGTTATCCTCAACACGCTAACAGTCGACTTACTTCAAACAGCAGCCTTGCTTCAACAGCAATCTGAAGAAGCCAACAACTGTGTTACGTCAATAATTGTGATGTGCTAACAATAGACTACCACCTGACATACAACCACTAGAAAATCGACATGTATCTATGAACGAGATTCGATCGTTGCTTCATTTCAAAATAAAAGTACAACGTCGAATCCCTTGATTTATGAACGGAGGATCCTTGTATTTCTGAATGGAAAATCCCTGAATATCTGGATTCTTGGTACGATGAATCCTCTTGGTCAATTCACGTGTCCAAAAGTCAGATTCGACAATTGCTACACTTCAATGTAAAAGAGCTTCAAAGTACAACGGCGAATTCGCTCGAATACTTGAACCTCCGAACATACAAACGATAGCACATACGAAGAACAAGTTTCACAACTCTCGATCAATCTACTCTCTCTCTAGCTCATCTATTATAAGTGCGTTCTGTATTTCACTTACTCCAAGTAGATAGTTAATTCATTGTATTACCTGAGAGTATACTCATTATTGTAAATTAAATAGAACGTTGTCTGTTCAACAGAGTGATAGCTAGAAGTTCAGAACAGGTAGCTGTTAAGTCCTAGGTTCTGACTGGGTTTGTGTAGACGTTATACAAACCAAAACCTTCTAGTGGAATACTTCTGGAAATAAAAGAAAGGGTGATGTACGAGTTTTATCTCCGAACATCCATAACTCATGTGTTATTTCCTTACCGCATCTAATAGTATTGCATCTACCGCTTCAAATCTAGCAAACATTTCTGCACTTAAAATCGTTCAAGAATTTGCGATGATTTGTCGAAGAATAGAAATATATTTTAATCTCTAATAGGATTAAAATCTCATTGAAAGTAAAAATTAGCACAACAACATTCAACCCCCCTTCTATTATTGTAGTCAATCCTAACAAGTGGTTCAGAGCAGATTTTATATTCTCAAGCAACTTCAAACATCCGAATCATGTCTCTCCTAAACAAAATTCCTATGTTCACAAAGAAAGACTATGATGACTAGAAGATCAGGATGCAAGTTCATTTGGCTGCTCAAGATGATGATATGTGGTATGTCATCACCGATGGGCCGATGAAGATCCAGATGATCAACACAGCCACAACCTCAATTGACGGTGCTCTTGAGATGAAGGAGAAGCCAATATATGAGTGGAATTCTGAAGACAAGAGGAAGGACAACCTCAATAATGTGGCCAAAGATATCCTCTATAAGACGTTAGACAAGAACATGTTCAACAAGATCAAGTCATGCTCAACTGCCAAAGAAATTTGGGAGAAACTGACTCAACTCTGTAAAGGCAACGACCGAACCAAAGAAAATAAGTTAATGGTTGCCACACATAAGTTTTACAGCATCAAGATGCGTCCTAGAGAAACAATGACTGAATTCGATGAACGATTCAACAACATGGTTATTGAACTCTCCACTTTGGGAAAGACTTACATCAACATAGAGGTTGGTATTAAAGTTATGAGAACTCTTCCTAGAGAATGGGACATTAAGACAATGGAGATTATGGAATCAAAAGATCTCAACAAGCTTGAGCTGCACGATCTGTTCACCGATCTGAAATCCTATGAGTTTGAAATAAACTCAAGGAATGAGGAGGAGCCATCCACGTCGGCCATCACAAAAGCGTTGGTGACTGCTGAAGAGCCACCTGCCTCAACAACTGCGAAGTCTACTAAGTAGATTAACAACGATGCTATGTCATTCTTCGTCAAGAAGTTTGACAAATTCTTAAAGAAGAATCATTCTGACTCTAACTTTAATAGATTTAATAATAAAGATGAATCAAAAGCTAACTTGAAATTTTTTAACAATGATAAACTATGACATTTGAAGGCTGACTATAGAAAGCCCAAGAGGGATGACAAGAAACCATATGATAGAAGAAATAGAAAACAAAAAAAAATCTGCTAGCTAAGGAAAACAAGAGATGAAGGCATCAAATGCTTCATGGCTGACTGCACTGAGGTATTTGACTTCTCTTCTGAAGAATTCACAAGAGATGATCTAACCAATGCACTCAATGACATGCCATGTCATTGAATACAAGAAACTTTGAGACTCTTTTAATGAAATAAATTTGAAAAACAAATCTGACAGTACAAGCTTTTTATCTTAAAACCCTGAACTATAAGTTTTGAATAATGAAATAAATGAGCTCTCATCTAAGAATGAGAAGCTCAAAAAACAATCAAAACTCTTTCTACTGAAAACCAAAGATTAAACTAAGTGATTAATTTTTGGATGAAATCTAGAAAAGCTGTCAAACAACTGATTATTGAGCAAAGGCCTACCGGATGTAAATCCGGTCTAGGATTTGATAATAACTCTCCTGATGAGTCCAATAAAAGGCAAGCTTAAACCCATAAGTTTTTTCAAGGGTAATTTAACTGACATTGGAACTAATCACAATTATGACGACTTAACCTTAAAAGATGATACTAAATATATTAAGCCAACTTCCAGTTGGTTCAAGCTTGATAAGTGGGCAGCCAATTGTTCTGGAAAACAAAACATTGACAGAAAGTCAAAAGGTTTTCATCAAAAATCATCTTTTAAGGTTAAAGGATCATCAGCATGTAGGAAGACGTCTATCAAGTCTAAATCATACGCTTTATTAAAAACACAAAATGGGAGATCCATAAAAATAACTCAAATATGGATCCTCAAGGGACTAATTAACCATTGACCCAAATGAAGCTTAGTACCAAAGCTGTAAATATGTATATGTGTAGATAACTCAAGATAGCGGCCTAAAGGAGTTTGTTTGGTATCTGGACAACGGATGCTCCAGACAAATGATAGGCAACAATTGACTGCTAACTGACATAACAAAGTGCACAAGACCAAAGATTATTTTTTATGATAACAGCAAAGGTAAAACCGTGGGTAATGATAAGATTTTCCAATATAACCTTACTATTAATAACGTGCTATTAGTAGAAAATATGTGTTATAACTTGATTAGTATTAATCAAATGTGTGATAATGGCTACATGGTAGATTTTCAAAAATATGAATGCATTGTTAAAAATCAACAAGGGAACACCTTGTTAATGGGAAGTAGAATATGAAACTCATATCAGATGAACTGGAAGTCTAAGACGTCTAACCCTAATAGAATGATAACTAAAAATGATCAAAACTGAGTATGACATAAAATATTAAATCATATTAATTTTAAAACAATAAACAACATCTATTTAAAAGATCTTGTAACTGGAATACCAAAACTGAAGTTTTCTAAAGATAAGGTCTGTCTTGCTTATGAGATGGGTAAACAAGTAAGATCAACTTTTAAAAATAAAGGGAATATCTAATCCAACAGGTGTCTGGAATTATTGCACATGGATCTTTTTGGTCCAATTCTAGTAACCAGTTTAGGGAGAATGAGATATACCCTAGTCATACTTGATGATTATTCTAGGTTTACTTGGGTAAACTTCTTAGCCTCTAAGGATCAAACTGTTGAAAATTTAATTAAGATCCTTAGAAGACTACAAAATAAAAAATCTTTAAGTGTTATAAAGATTAGAAGTAATAGGGGAACATAATTCACAAACAGAAGTTCGTCTTCATTTCTTGAGGAATCTGGGATTAGACACGAGTTGTCTAGTGCAAGAACCCCATAAAAAAAGGGCGTTGCTGAAAAGAGGAACAGAAAATTGAAGGAAGCAACTAGGTCAATGCTAGCTGATTTCGGTGTGTCTCAAAAGTTATGGACAAAAGCCATTAACACAACATGCTATACTCAAAATAGATCAATGATAAATAAACGTTTTAATAAAACACCCTACGAGATTTTCTATGGCAAAGTTCCTAAAATTTCATATTTTAGAATCTTTGGCCGTAAATGTTTTATTCATAACAATGGAAAAACTCATTTGACTCCTTTTGATGCCAAATTAGATGTAGACATCATGTTAGGTTATTCATCAGTTAACAAAGCTTATAGAGTCTTTAATAAACAAAATCTAACTGTTGAAGAATCTATGAATGTCGTATTTGATGAATCTATTGAAAATAAATTTAAAGAAATTATTGAAGTGGCTAACAGGTTGGAAGCCGCTAATCTTCAATCTAATAATGATGATGAGGTTCAAGTCATCAAAAATAGCCTGTCTGATCAGCTAGATGACCCATCTGATCAGCCAACTGACTCATCTGATTAGCCAGCTGATCCATCTTATTAGTTAGTTGATCTAGTTGAAACTTTACCAAATAGCTAGACCGAAAGTTAACAAGCTGCTGACAGTCCGAATGTTGCTGAGATAGTTGATCAGACAACTGACCCTTTGGGGCCGAACTTCAGATGGAACAGAAACCACCCACCTGAACTAATAATAGGTAATCCTAATGTACCTCTTAGAATTAGAAATCAACTAATGGATGAATTTACAAATTATGCGTTTATTTCTCCAATTAAACCTAAGAAAAATGAAGCATTATTTGATCCAGATTGGATCAATGCTATGAAAGAAGAATTAAATCAATTTGAAAGAAATAAAGTTTGACATCTAACTCCAAGACCAAATGATCAATATATTATTGGAATTAGATGGGTTTTTAGAAATAAACTTAATGAAGATGGTTTAGTTATGAGAAACAAGGTTAGACTTGTAGCTCAAGGTTATAGACAGGAGGAAGGAGTTGACTTTGAGAAGTCATTCGCTCTGTAGCTAGACTAGAAGCTATTAGAATTTTTATAGCCTATGCAGATTTTAAAAATTTTAAAGTATATCAAATGGATGTTAAAAGTGCTTTTCTAAATGGTATACTTAATGAAGATGTATATGTTGAACAACCACTCGACTTTCAAAATCAATCTCTGCCTAATCATGTTTTTAAGTTAGATAAGGCTCTATATGGTCTTAAGCAAGCTCCTAGAGCTTGGTATGATATATTAACTAAATTTTTATTTGAGCATTGATTTTATTATAGGCACAGTAGATAAAATACTTTTTAGATTTATTAAAGACTCACACATTTTACTTGTTTAAATTTATGTGGATGATATCATATTTGGGTCAACTAACCCCAAATTATGTGAGAAATTTTCTAAGTTGATGTAGGATAATTTTGAGATGAGTATGATGGGTGAGCTGACATTTTTCCTTGGCCTTCAAGTTCGACATCTTGAAGTTGACATCTTCATCAATCAAACGAAGTATACAAAGGAATTACTGAAGAAATTTGGTATAAAGAAATGTTTAGATGCCTCATCACCCATGAACTCATCTAGCAAGCTAGATAAAGATGAAGATGGCTAGAATGTCGACATCACAGCCTATAGAGGAATAATTGACTCACTGCTTTATCTAACAGCCATCCAACTAGACATCTTGTTTGTCGTCAGCGTGTGCGGAAGATTTCAGGCTAATCCTATAAACATTCTCATTTTATAGTTGTTAAGCGTATTTTGAAATATTTAAAATTAACTCAGTGTGTTAGACTGTGGTATTCGAAGGATGTCAGTTTCAACTTAATTAGTTACTCTGATGCAAATTATGCAGATTGTAAAATTGATCGAAAGAGTACCAATAGAATGTGTCAGTTCCTTGGTGATCATCTGATCTCCTAATTTAGCAAGAAGAAGACGTCTATCGCCACGTCTACAACAGAGGCTGAATACCTTGCTGTAGGCAGCTGCTGTGCTCAATTATTGTGGATTCAACAACAACGGAGGGATTTTGGCATTGAGGCGAAAGAGTCGTCAATCTTTTGTGATAACACCAGTGATATCACTCTAACTTACAATTCGGTGTTGCAATCATGGACGAAGTATAACGACATCCGACATCACTTCATCTGGGATCACGTGGCACAAAAACACATTCGATTGGAATATGTGCTAACGGATCAGCATGTGGCCGACATCTTCACGAAGCCACTCCTTGATACTAAGTTTTCTTACTTTCTAAATATTTTGGGTCTTTTAGATTTAAATTAATCTAATTTAATATGCATAAATTTAGGTGGAATTTGTTAGTCAGCTGATAAGCCAGACGTGTTAAGACGAATGTCTTCATTCGTGTTGATAGAGCAGTCGGTGGATGACACTATACATTAGATGTGACTGGACTTAAGCCACTTGGAATTTTAGTCTAATAATGACACTAAGCTATTAGGAAAAGTCTGATGTCGACACGGTTGTTGTTGTGCGTCAACAACACGCCTATAGTAGAGTTATTATATTACACTAAAATACAAGGTTAGTGGATAGCGCGGTCAGTCGGTTGTCCAAGTGTTCAACAAACGACTCATCTTAAGTCGAGTGGAACATCTGTTCTTAATCTTATAAATAAGATGTCGTTTAATTCTTATTAAGACAGTGAACGGTCACATTTTAAAAATAAATATTTCCCTCCATTTATTTTAAAATTACATGAAGACACGTGTTTGTCATGTCCTAAAATGTGACTTACACGCTTGGTTAATTAAATATCAGACACATACTTATTTAATAATGTATTTTATTTTAATTAATGACACATGTCGGTTATACACTATAAGAGTATCCAACACGTCTAAGACGATTCATTATCCTCTTTTTGAGATCTTAAATCCCCAAATCTCTATCTTCTCTCTAAGAAATCTCTTGAGACTCTTGGCTGTCTGAAACCTTAAATCCTCTTCTTTTTCATCACTTAAACCCTAAATCTAAAATGGATTCTTTTGTACAAAACACCATGAAAGTGGATTTCGAGTCTGTCTTCTCCATGGGGATGCCGACAATGGTCATAATGTTCAAAACTCTAGAAGCTTCCGATCTGAGGAAGTTTCTCGGTGGTCCGTTCACCATTCACAAACAGGAGGTTCTTGATTTGTTCGCGACTGTGAATATAGTCGGCGACATGATTTAGGCAACGGTGAAAGGAGTAGAGGTCTCCATTTCTGAAGAAGTTTTTGCCCAGGTCTTCAGCCTTTCGACTAAGGGGTTAACAATATTCAACATTTTTCTGGCCGAAATCTCTCTGAGATGCAAATAGTCTTCTTAGAAGTCTTATTCCCTATTGAGACTCACGGGAAGAAGAAATTCTTAAAGCCAAAGTTCTGTCTCTTGAACGACATTGTCTCCAAATCACTCCAGGAGAAGCTAAGATCCTTCGATGTCTACACCCAGGAACAATTTGAGATGATGATGGCTATAACCAAGGGAATAGCCATCAACTGGTCGTTTGTCATGTTCAACACCCTGATGGCCATGTTTATGTCACCTAAGAAGCAGCAAACTGATTATGCCGCACAAGTTAGCAGGTTGTTCAAACATCTCCAGGTAAACGTGGGAAATGGAGTGAACATCCACCTCAATAGAGTTATGACCAGCTGAATGGTCTGTAACTACTACTCTAGAATGAAGGGGATCAAGGATACCATCCTTGGAACTTCCGTTCAACAGTTGACTGAGTAGTCGACTACCATGTTACTCAGTCGACTACCATGTCCAAACGGTCTTCTGTTTCTCGACACCCTACCCCTACGAAGAGAGGAAAGTTCATAGTTGAGGAGTCGGCTGAAAGCTCCAACACTTAGAAGCGCGTCTCTACTAGAGAGACTATTGAAGTTGCCTCGATGTCAAAGAAGGCAAGGTTGGAGGAATCTCCTATTGAAGAGGTATTTCCTATACCAGCTTCTAAATCTGCTCTAGTCGTAGTGTCTGTTGTGGTCTCTGTTAAGGGACCGGTTGAAACACCAACTGATGTGTTAGTTGGTGCTATTATTGATGAAAGACCTAGGGGTAACACCCCTGCTAATGAGCCAACCGCCGTGCCTGTTTTTGAAACTGCTGAAATTGTCGTGCTAAATGTTGAGTCTACTGACCAAGTTGCTGAAACCCCAACTATTCAGGCAACTATGGGCCCTGCTGCAGTTCAATTGAAAGCAACAATTCCAAAAGTTGTTCTCCTCATTTTAGGCGCCTCTCCAACGACAATTATAAGGAGTGTGCAAGCTGCTAGAGGAATCACTTTGAAGAAACATGTCCTTACTATTTAGCCTACCGAAGTTGCAGGAAAAGAAAAAGACTATATGGTCTATGTTCCCAAGTCTCTATGAGTCGTGAAGCAATCTCTTGAACTCATTCTGGAGGAGGTTGAGTCGACTACTTATAGAGGCTCGAATTCTTCGATAAATGGAGCAACATAAGGCTCCACAAAAGATTCCATCAGGTCCTCCAAGGTACAAATCTGATTGAGCAGTGCAAGACACTGTTTAGTCTAGAGAAACCAGTCCTAACTTGAACTTGCACCTTGGATATTCAAGAAGCTCTCAAGAGGAGAGAGTTGGTTGTGGCAGTCACTAGAGGAGGTGATTTGCTCACTATCCTTCGTCAAAAGGAGACAAACTACGACCCTTTGGAGAGAACAACTTGGGATACCAGGGTAAACATCTGTCTATAGAAAATCTTGGACTCCTTCAGCTCAACTACCTTATCTTTCATTCATGGCACGAAGTCCTCCAGGAATATTGAGCAGCAAAGGAGGAAGTCTTGGGTAGTGTTGAACTATCCAGATGCTAAAGAACAACTATTCTTTGTTGAAAAACTTTCATCTCCTCCTACTAAGAACCATCCTCTCTGTGCTGTAGAGCAGACGTCTATCCCTGCTGTTGAGCTGTCATTGGTTGAAGAGCATGCGCCTCTTCAAGCTGTTAAGGAACTACTCTCCTCTACTACTAAGGAGCCCTCTTCTACTCCTGAGCAACACACTTCTCCTGCTCCAAAGAAGGAGCTTTCTCAAGCTGCCTCCTCCTCGACTCATGAGAAGGAGCCCTCTTATGCTCCTAAGCAACATCTCTCCCCTACTCCTGAGAATGAGCTTTCTCAAGACACTATAGAGAATTCTTTAGATTATGAGAAGATCCCTTCTGCATCCAAGCGGAGCTCTATCCCGACTAAGCAATAACTTCCTCGAGCTGCCTCAAGTCATTCTGAAGAGCTGTCTGGGATCATCAAAGATATATGTATAGATTAGCTACGGATCTCAAGTGCTGATAAAAGTGCCTACTCCTCGGGCATCTTCCTCTTCTAAATATCCAGCGTCGTCTGCGATTGAGGTAAGTACTTAGTCTCCCCTATTCGCGTCCTCCAAGCAGGTTCCTATTTGGAACAATCGGTTCACTCTTCTCCTAAATAATTCTCTCTCGGAATGGTGGATCTTCGAACTATGATGCAGGATGTCATTGCTCCCCTACAATAGAGTGTTATCGTTATCTTCAGCTTAATAGAATCTATCAAGGAGCAATCAACTGCTACCTCAAAGGCTTCAGCCTCGATAGCTTCGGCGTAGGATTAGATCCTTAGCCAAGTTTCGAGGAGTTCCATTGAGGTATCTATCATTAGGGAGTCGATGACCAGGATGAAGTCCATCCTGCTCAAAACCAACTACGACCAAAACCAAGGAGTAGTTGATCTTTCTACAAAAATCGACACTCTTGGCTTTCAGCTTATCGAAGTGACAAACCACCTTAAGAATTCAGCAGTAGAACGTATTAAAGATACTGATGCTGTTAAAAAGGGGAAAAGCAGTCATTCGGGAAGTAGTCAACCAGGCAGCAGTCGAGGGGGAAGATCAGGTAGGGGAAAGCCTGGAAGAGGAGGAAGGGGATGCTGGGAAAGTCTCCTCTTCTAAAGGGAAAACGAAGAGGATATTTTTTGGATATTTTGTAAATGTTTGTACATTTTTTGTTCATATAAAAATAGTTAATTTATCTTTTATTCCCTCATCTTTTAACTTAGTTTTAACATCATCAAAATGGGGGAAATTGTTAGATTAAGTTAAATAAACAAAAGGGAAAACTATTTAATTAAGATTAAATAGAAATTAATTAACTAAGTTGAATTAAGAAAAACGATTTAATTGAACTTAGGATAATTAATATCAATACAACATAGTTTTGAAAATGTGTTGATAATTAAATAAAACTAAGTTATGCAAAGGTTTTATTTGCAGGTTTTATGCGTTGACAATAGGCTCATGTCAACTGCAGAGTTGAAAAGTGCTAATAGCCGACTAGAATAAACAACAAAATTGAAGAAACGCTGACAACAGACTTATATCAACAGCAAAATTGAAGAAGCGCTGGCAGCAAGCTTATATCAATAGCAGAGTTAAAGAAGCGTTGACAGCAGGCTTATGTCAACAACAAAATTGAAAAAGCGCTAACAGCCGACTTGCATAAACAACAGAGTTGAAAAAGTGCTAACAACTGACTTGCATCAACACCAGAGTTGAAGAAGCGCTGGCAGTCGTCTTACTTTCAACAATAGAGTTGTCCTCAACACGCTAATAGTCGACTTACTTCAAACATCAACCTTGCATCTGAACATCCATTAAACTCTTGTGTTATTTCCTTACTGCATCTACTGTATTGCATCTACCGCTTCAAATCTAACAAGCATTTCTGCACTTGAAACCGTTCAAGAGCTTGCGACAATTTGTCGTAAAATAGAAATAGATTTAAATCTCTAAGAGGATTAAAATCTCATTGAAAGTAAAAATTAACACAACAATATTCAACCCCCCTTTCTATTGTTGTAGTCTATCCTGACAAAGATGTTAGGAAGCTTTTTAAGTCTTAATTCTTGATCTAAAACTCAAGAACAAAAACTAAATTTTGAAGTTCTTAAAAATGAATTTGGGTATTATTTAATAACCTTTATTCATTCAATTTGATTTCAGCAAAAAGTTTTGAAATGATCTTAGGATCGAATTCAAATCGAAAAATTGGATAATCAAGCAAAAAGACTAGTCGAACTGAAATGTAAAAAATTAAATTTGAATTTGTAACTTGAATTACAATATGAATTAAAGTGTATAGTGACTTGGAGAATACTCCTAAACTCTTTATTAAGTTTTGTGATGATCCAAAAACGAGTATTAGAGCCTTTCACAAAATTTCTAAAAATTTCAAAATTTTAATGGTGGTTGATATGAAAATTGGATTGGAGGCTTATGATTATGATCATTGCTTTCGTCCTGACAGGGGAAGTTATTTATAACTTTCTTAAGTCGGTCGAGTACACAAGTGGATCGAATTTCAGACAAAGGACCATTAATGACTTTTGTTTATTTTCGATCATTTTCATCCGGTTAGGAAATGATCAAGCCTATGATCATAGACCAAATTATCACAAAGCTATGGTGATCATTTCAGCCTTTGAATCAAAGTATTTGGTGGAGTATCGATGAAGTTTCATCTTTGAAAAATCAAAGATTGTGGCTAATTGTAAGCACTATAAATCTACACTCCAATTTATAATATTAAAATAATTATTTTGATTTATTTTTAAATAAATAAAATCAAAATAATTAACCCCATGGATAAAAACCTATTTAAAACAATTAATTATGATTAATTATTGTGTTAATTAATCATATTAGTTATGGGTTAATGCCAAAATAAATAAAAAATTATTAGGGATAAATGTTGTACATATATTATCTCAAAAAAAAATTCTAGGAAAATTAAAGGACAAAAATAAATAATTTTGATGAATTGTTATATCCATCTCATCTCAAAATAATTATTTATTTAAATTCTAAAAATATAAAATAAAAATAAAAATAAAGCTGGTAAAATATTTGCCATATTTATTTTAATATTTATGTATTTAAAATATCAAAATTAAAGCCAAAAGAGTGAAAGAAAATATCAATTTCAAATAAACCCTTAAGGTTTTAAATAAAAACAAATATTTGTAATTGATTGTACCCGAAAACAGTTAAAATGGTTGCAACAGGAATTGCATCCATCAAATGAAAGTCCTATCTTCATCCAACGCGCTAGAGCGCTCCGCATAACCCGTTGTAGCGAAAGGAAGTGCGCGTCGAGGAGTACCGAATCAACTAACGAGACGTATACCCCGTTAGCTGAAAATGCTTAAATGCAAACGACGTTGGACAGAACACTAACGGAACGCTATGACGCCATCAAAACGACATCGTTTTGACCTCCAATCACCTTCTTTATCGCGACGCCGTCTGGATAAGCATGAAGAACCCGTGTTAATCTTGAATTTTGGAACTCATTCATTGGTCCACTAAATGAGTTGATTTAAAGCCTAGAATGACACCCTACGATGGTGATCATTCTCCATATAAGAGTAGGCCTCATCACTGCCTATTCTGGTGACTACAAGCCAAGAATAATCAAAAGCCATTAATGGCTTTGAGTGATTCAGCCCACTTGGCTTCTCCAACCGACTTAGTATGGATATTGTAAGGGTACCCCCGGTCTATGTCATGTTACATAGCTTAGAACGTGTCAAGAGACACATGGAAATATGGAAGGACCACCGCGAGGAAGCTCGAGGTTTGATGCGTTTCAACCTTGGTTTGTGTGTCAGACATCTTTTAAAATGAAACATTTAGGTTTTCAAAGATTTTGAAATTACCTGGAAAGGTAAGAAATTAATTATGTAAAAATAATTAATCATTTGTTCAAATTAGGCTAAATAACAATTTAACCTAAATCCGATTTAAGTTAATTAAACATAATCAATTTTAGTATTATTTATTTGAAAATCAGAGTCGCCAAGAAATTTTATGAAAATCAATAAAATGATACGTGTACAAACATATTTGTACCAAAGTTTCTGAAAAGGGTGGTTTGTTGTCTGTTTACGCTCAGGAAAGGGCTTTCACGCTATGTCCTCTACGCCCGCCTAAGGACGTTGTCAAAATCCTTTTAAAATAAACAAAGTATGGCTTATATAAATCTAATTATAACATTCTTTATCTTTAATTAGTAGTTCGGGGTTCTTAAATGAGGATGGGCTTTTAAATAATTGTACAAAATTATTTACAAGGGTGTGTACTTATTGCGTTTGTATTCAGATTTGACAAAACCTAAAAATATCAGAGGAGAATGTCAGATTTAAAAATAAATTCCAAACGGGTCCTTATCCAAAACATTGGTTTAGGAAATATCTCGAAAATATAAAAATATCATTTTTTGATCTTTTGAGATTATTTGAAAATGAGTTTGGATTCCAACATTGCAAAAATAATTTTGAATTTTGAAAAGTGGAACCAAATAGGCCTTAGGAATGGAGTCCTAGGGTCTGGGTTCATTTTGACCGATCTAGGCTCGGTGGGGTTTTGATCATGGCTTAGTCATATGGGTCAAGGGACCAAAGAGCTCGGTCCTAGGCTTGGGAGGCTTGGTTGAAGATCGACGAGGCTCGATCCTGGGTCAAGTCTACCGATTTAGGTGCTCGATCCTAAGGTTAGGTAGCAATCGGTCCTAGGTGTAGGGCTAGGGTCAAGTTTACCGGTCCTAGGTGAGGTGAGGACTTGGTCCTAGTGTTAGGTTTATTGGTCCTATGTTAAGTGAAGGCTCGGTCCTAAGGTTAACCTAAACCCGATTTAAGTTAATTAAACATAATCAATTTTAGTATTATTTATTTGAAAATCAGAGTCGCCAAGAAATTTTATGAAAATCAATAAAATGATACGTGTACAAACATATTTGTACCAAAGTTTCTGAAAAGGGTGGTTTGTTGTCTGTTTACGCTCAGGAAAGGGCTTTCACGCTATGTCCTCTACGCCCGCCTAAGGACGTTGTCAAAATCCTTTTAAAATAAACAAAGTATGGCTTATATAAATCTAATTATAACATTCTTTATCTTTAATTAGTAGTTCGGGGTTCCTAAATGAGGATGGGCTTTTAAATAATTGTACAAAATTATTTACAAGGGTGTGTACCTATTGCGTTTGTATTCAGATTTGACAAAACCTAAAAATATCAGAGGAGAATGTCAGATTTAAAAATAAATTCCAAACGGGTCCTTATCCAAAACATTGGTTTAGGAAATATCTCGAAAATATAAAAATATCATTTTTTGATCTTTTGGGATTATTTGAAAATGAGTTTGGATTCCAACATTGCAAAAATAATTTTGGATTTTGAAAAGTGGAACCAAATAGGCCTTAGGAATGGAGTCCTAGGGTCTGGGTTCATTTTGACCGATCTAGGCTCGGTGGGGTTTTGATCATGGCTTAGTCATATGGGTCAAGGGACCAAAGAGCTCGGTCCTAGGCTTGGGAGGCTTGGTTGAAGATCGGCGAGGCTCGATCCTGGGTCAAGTCTACCGATTTAGGTGCTCGATCCTAAGGTTAGGTAGCAATCGGTCCTAGGTGTAGGGCTAGGGTCAAGTTTACCGGTCCTAGGTGAGGTGAGGACTTGGTCCTAGTGTTAGGTTTATTGGTCCTATGTTAAGTGAAGGCTCGGTCCTAAGGTTAGGTTTATTGGTCCTAGTCCTCGGTCTTAATGTTAGAGTGTTCGGTCCTAGCCTTGAGTCCTAATGTTAGAGTGATCGGTCCTAGCTGAAGAACATCAGTCCTACTCCACGATCCTAGCTGAAGAAAACCGATTTTGCTCCACAGTCCTGGCTGAAGAACACCGGTCATGTTTCCACGGTCCTGGTTGAAGAACACCGATCATACTTCAACGGTCTTGGCAGAAAATCACCGGTCCTATTCCCTCGGTCCTAGTAGAAAATCACCAGTCTTGGGTCTGTTTTCTCGGTCCTAGGCTAAAACCTTAGGACCGGGTGTTCTTATTTTGGTCCGAAATTTTAGAAGTTCATAACTTTTGATTGGGATAATGAAATCATGATCTGTAAGCTATAGTAAGTTCATATGATCATGAGGAACAAAAACCCTAACATAAATCGCGATTTTGAAGTCCTTACAAGTATCAATTTTAAAATACCATTTCTAGGTCAAATTTTGGGATATTTTAAATTAGGCCATTTCAAGGTCTGATTTTCTTTCCATTAACTTTGAAATGATGAATATAGTTGATCTAAACCAAAACAGGAACATCATAACATCATTAGAACAATTTTTGAAGATTTAATCAAAATCCAACTTTTTTCAAAAACTCAATTTTATCAAACATAAGTGATGAAATAGTTGCTTAGAATTTATCCTAACATGTTAACAAAGATTTATAACAACTAATTGGATAAACAAATCCAGATTAAAACAAGCACACATAATTTCAAAAATCCAAGTTTTCAAGCTTTTGTTTTTAATTTCAGTTTGATCAAACATGATCAAAACATGATTACGGTTGTTTGAAAATCATTCAAACATGTTTACAAACATAGAAACTAATTGAACCAAAAAATATAATTAAACTCAAGAACATAAGATTTCAAAAAATTCACTTTTCAAGTTTGATTTTCTGAAATTTTTTATTCATATGGATTTGATCCAATTTCTTTCAACATAAAGCATATATATATTGATTCTCAACAAATAAATTCCATAATCAACGTTAAGAACAAGGTCAAACAAGAGAATTTGAAAAAATTCAATATGTTCAATCACAAATGGTGATACAAACGATATGGATGCATTAAACATTGGGAGAACATTCATGGGGTGTGTTGGCAGCTATTCAAGAGCCTAGATTGAAGCTTGGATCGTCGAAACAGGTTTCGACAAAAACCAGTTTGTCGGAATCTTCAAAGCTTGATTTCAGGTGATGAAATTCGATGATTGATAGGTTATTGTTGGATGATTTTGTAGTGGAAGAGTAAGGGGTATTTATAGTAGGGTAATGTCAGTTGAGGAGAGTTAATTTGAGATAGTTTTAACCTCCAACGAGCTTATCCCTAAAATCCTATCCGACAACTGGCAGCCTTATCTACAGCGAGATAAGGCTTGAGGATAAAGGGAAACGTAAGCGCTGACGAGGGGGTCACGTGGCCAAAAAAATTAAGGGATTTGATCGCCTGTGGAGGAAACTAGAACTTCTGGAAGGTTGAACACCAGGGAGGTCGCGATTCCAACGAAGAAGATGAGCTAAACGGCGTTGTTTAGTAACAGGACGCCGAGTTCCGTCTGGTTCCGTTAGCGGTTAGCCTAGTTGACTAACGGGGTTAGTATGTCCCGTTAGTTGATTTAGAGCGGGCGCGTGGCTCTGTTACATCCGGTTGTGTGGGAGCGTCTAGACTGTTGGATGAGATCTGGGCGCTCATTTGATGGTCCAGAATTCTACTGCATAAATTAAACATAATTTCAGCTACACAAGATTAAAATATTTCTGGAATCATAATAACAATTATGATCATATTTTATTCCTTTGGGAATTTTTAGGAGTTTTGGGGTATTTTATTTAATTGTTTTAAGTCACGAATTAAACATAAATCATGAATAAATCATAGTTAAATATTTTATCCTCAAATTATTTTTGAAAATTTTTGAAAATTTTTGAAAATTTTCCTTAATTAAGATTTAATTGTCACAATAATTAATCCTTAATTAAGTTTTAATTCCATCTTAAGTTATTTTGAATATAAAATTCCAAAATACTATTTTAATATTATTAAAAATAATAATAATATTTGAAAATAGGATAAGTCAAATTTTCATGCTTATAGATATAAATTCCTCCCTTCAGTCATTCCGAAATTAAGGAACCAACACATATCCCTTAAATCTAAGAAAATCAAAATCCGCCATTAAGGCTTCAAAGCTTCAGATTTTTTGAATTTTTTGTTTAAGGTCTAAAGGTTGGATCTGAATATCCAGAAAGTTTCCTTAATGATCAAAGAGTGTTCTCCAATCATTGGTAAGGTTTTAATCAACATCTAATTCATATTTATAATTTGAATTTTTATATTTAAAATTGCAGAAACTTGTATGCTTGTTGTTTATGGTGTTTTATGGTGAAATATTGATCATATGATCATTTAGAAACTATCTGGATAAGATAGAACCGATCAATCAATCTTAAAAGCAAAACCCAAATTTAAAATTTTAAAATCCAATAATCAGGTTTGTTGTTGTTGGGTTAATTTTGTTGAATCACAGCCTAGAAAACATCACAAAATGATTGTAATGATATGATGGGCAATTATTTGGATCATGTTTGATCCATCCCGATCAATATTAATCAAATTCAAAATTTTCAAAATAAAATGCAAATTTCGATTTCTTAAATTGGTCAAAACGAACATCAAGTGTTCTTGTATTAGTACCAATCAAGTATATGTGATATAAGGAGGCTATTGAATAACTCCTTTCACTTTAAAACAACTTTAAAATCAAAAACCCAAAATTTGATCACAAATTGATCATCATTTAGGTCGATTGATACCTTGAGATGATGATCAACATGTTCCAGGGAGCTTTATGAAGCCATCCAAGTTCTTGGATCAAAGAATCATAGCTAAAAAATGAATTTTAAAAAAATATCCTTGTGTTCTTGAGGACCGAGGCTTGTTAGAATATGACCGAGACCAAAGACTGACAAAAATAAGCTAGCACCGAGACTTTGGACTTGTGTTCTTTAGTTAAGACCGAGACTTAGGACTAGTATTCTTGAGTTAGGACCGATAAATCCGATCAAGAATTCTCACTTAGGACCGATTAAATTCAGACCTAGGACCAAGAGGTCTAACTTGGGACCGAGACTCCCAAGACTCATAACATAGAACCGAGACTCCCAAGACCTAGGAGCGAAAGGCCTGAGTTTGGGATCGAGACTCTCGAGAGTCGGTTTATATCTATAAGTAAAATGTTATATTTATTTTGATCCATTATTAATATATAATATTTTAAAATTTTATCTTATATTATTTATGTTTGATAAATTATTTATAATTAGTAAAATTTTGAATCATTCAATTGTTTTTGTATGAGTGTTTTAGTTTTGAAAAAATATTGTTAGTATGATATATTTTATTAAATTATGATATACTTAAATATTTTAAATGATTATGATATAAAGAAAATAATAATTTATATTTTTAATTAAATAAAATATAATAAAAAATAAAATTAAGATATTAATACTAGTTTCAATTACAAAATAATATTAATAATTTTTCTCTAATAAATTCAAACATTATCAATGAGAATGTTATAACCCAACACTACAATTCTATTGATCATATTTATTCTCATTATACACTCATATTCTCCTTCACTTATTTGAACCAAACGCTCAATACTGTTTTGGGTTACTTTTATTTGAAGAACAAATAAGGAATTGCATAAATCTCAATAACTCAAGCCTGAATCATTTAACCATCCTTGGAATATTATGGAATTTCAATAGCTAATAATAATAATAATAAATAATGCCCAATAAAAGATGATATACATTTAATTTTCAATTACATAATACAACAAATTATTATTATTTAGACCTCTTTCTTTTTATAATCCACTTAGATAACATCAACTTTCAATTTAAGTTCTATGATTCCAAATCTATTTATGAAATAACTTCACTTTTTCCACCATTAACTTCAACTTTATTTCTTACCATATTAAATCCTGACAAATGAATATGTTTCAAGCATGTAAGCAAATGAATCAAAATATTCCTGTAAATTTGATATTTTACAAAAATAAAAACAATTAAACAAGCTAGTCTCAGGCATGTAAGCAAATGAATCAAAATATTCCACAGTAAATTTGATATTTTACAAAAATACTAACAATTAAACAAGTTAGTCCTCGGTCATTTCTTTTTCATTCTTTATTTGTGGCTAGACCTTAGACGTTTCTAATAATTTAGGTCAGCCAATCCAGAAGAAAGGAATTATAATAGCCATAATAATTTACCAAAAGGGGGTGTTAACAACATTGAATTATTTACAATATTGATGGACAATGTCATCTAGAAGTGTAGAAATTTTATTTTTTTCCTACAAAAGTTGAATTCAAAGATCATAAATAAATCGTTAATTAATTAAATAGAGGGTTGACATGTTAAAATATTGAATATAATTAAAATTGAAAATCATCATCATCACACACACACACAAACACACACAAATAAAAATAAAAATAAAAATTGATTCTAACCATGCCCCCCAATCCACAAACTAAAACATAACATTTTCAATATGATCATTATGAATTATTTGCAACCAACATATTTTTGAACTCTTCAAAATCAAGCACCCCATCCAAATTAGCATCATAAGTTCTGATCATACTATCGCAATCTCCTTCACCACAATGTTCATTCCACATCCCAAGCCTCGACAACACATTTCCCAACTCTTCCGATGTGATCACACCATCTCCATTAACATCGAAAACTCTAAACGCCTTCACAAGATCCTTCTCTTCACTTTCATCAATAATATTACTATCCATCCCCGTTGTGGCATTTTGATTATCAACTTTGTTGACGAGGGTTTCATAGAACAAGACAAAATCGATGAAATCAAGAGATGTTTTTCTCATGAGAGACTCGAGATCATTGTGGGTAAATGATATCTCGATGCCTACTTGTAGGATTTGGGAGAGTTCGATACTACTTACGTAGCCATCTTGGTTTTTGTCTAGTCTCTCAAATATTCGTTGCAAATCATTGGTGCTGAGACTAGACATATCCTTATTTTTTTGGGGTATGAGCTAGAAATGTTTAATCTTGCACAAAATTGAGAAAATTGAAGGGGAATGTATTTATACATGATCATATGGGACTTGGGAGAGAGAAAAGAGAAGACCAAGTTTAGAGAAGACTTGTTTTTTGTTGTCATGTAAACCACGCATATACTTGTTTAATCTTGTGGTGTATTCCAATTCAACGTACCAATTAGTGCTGCAAGTTAAATAAATTTCAATTCATTATTTTATTTGTTTATAAGGATATAGATAGCAACAAAGCATAAATTAACTTAATGTAAACAAATATATATTTGGAGAGTGCAAAATATACATAATATTTATCTTCAAATTACTAAAATACTAATTTTTTATAAATTTTTTTTTTTTTTTTTGTATATATACATACAAACAAAAAAGTTGTACTAAGTAATAAAAAAATTACTTTGTTTTGCTAGACACTACATAGATATCTAGGTATGCATACATAAATTTTATCATAATATCTCATATTTACTTTCTTTTCTTTTTTTTTTCATTATCTAATCATTCAATTTATTTATTAAAATAACATAAAATTTAAATATAAAAAAAGATTATAGTAATTCATGGAATTAAAAATCCAAAAAAATATCCTATTTATCAAATAATATTAATTAAAAAAACAATAAAAATTCAAAATAACCCAATATCAAACAAGCCCTAAGGATTGAGAATACACCTTTTTGTATTTAATAATTAGACCTTTTATTATTTTAAAAGTCAAAGTTTTAAGGGGTTTAGACTTGATTAATTTGTTAAGATTTTAATTAATCTACAAAATTTGATTGATGACAAATGGGCAGATATTGGAGATTCATTCTTAGTCTTGGCTTCTCCTTAATATTCATTTGATTATTTTTTATGCTGTAATTAACAATTGCTCAATTAAATATCCTAACTTAAAAAAGTTTGTTCGACGTCATTATGACTCTGTAATGACGTCATCATCCATATACTTTGAGTAGGGTGATATTGAGGTTAATTTGATCCGGAAAGAGTTTAATTTGATCCTAATGATTAGAAAAGTATATGGATGTCTGAAATGGGACGGAATACAATTAGATATATACGTCGAAATCCGATCGACTAATAAAATAAAAATTAGGTTCGGAGATGTATATTTCACTACACATAGATGCCATTACCCTACCTAATTAAACTTGTCCAAAGTTTATTAAAAAATTATTTTCATTAGTTTCAATGTAAGGTAGCCAACCTAATGGAATAAAGGCTTCATTAAAATTATCCCAAAATTTATTGAGCTTAATTCTAATAAAATTAATATCTATTCTATTAATTGTAATTCTATAAAAAAATTACAATTATTTTCATTAAGTTCAATATAAGGTACCCAAACTAATGGAATACGGATTCAAATGTGAACTAATTTGTATGACAGGCTAGGGCTGCACAACACAGCACAGCGGCACGATAGATACATCCACGACACAGTCGGCATAGGCGACACGATATTATCTTGAGTTGGAAGTCATAAAATCGGCGCCGAAATCAGCATTGATCAAAGGAAATGCGATCGGTACAGGCAGCATGACACGATCTTTTGGATGCTTTTTGGGGAAATGTTGGTTGTCGTCTGCTGTGTAGTTTGCTCCTCAATCATGCTAGTCTGGGTTGGGTGGTTTTTGTTGACTCCTCTATTGTCATCTGTTGCAGATTACTATTATTGATTTCTATTGCAGGTCTGAATTGTTGTTGGTTGCTAAGGCATTTGGTTGTCTTCTGCGCAGGTTGAGCCACGATGAGCCTACGCTCGACTAGCCTCCTCAACTGACCTAAAAGCACAAAAAAAATAAAGGGAGTCTAGAGAAATTGTCTGAAAGGGCTGCCACTTCTTCTAGTTGTTCGACCAGTCACAACGCTGCTAATGACGTTGTCTTCAATCCAATTGTTGCATCGACCAGTCAAATTACTGGTCTATCAACCGGTCGTGCCCGTCTCCCAATCGGCCATGACTCCCCTCCCCTAACCGGTCATGTAGCCTCCACCCTGACCGGCCTAGCTGTTGTCAACCCAACCAGCAGTGCTACTCTTTCGACAAACCATGTCACTACCACCCTGACCAGTCACGATGCTGTTTTTCTAGTTCACCTTAGACACTACGGTATGTCACGACATCCCCACCATGACCGCTCAAATCCCCGATAAGTTGTAGACCATGGGACGAAATGAAATCGCAAATTTTGCGGGCATTCAGAACTAAATTCTCAACTCCCTCGTCCAGTTCCAAAGGCATGAACTTTTCATGACCAATGAAAAAAGCGAGCAAATCATTTGCCAATTCAAAATCCGATTCGAGCAAGATTGAAACTCATTCGACAAAGCCGAATACGAGGAAATTGTTCTGTGGTCGGTTAGTGTCATGAGAGAGTTCTATAAGTGGCCCAAAACCTATGCCTACAATACATAAACAAACGCAAACCGAACATGGCAAACCAACAAGGTTTGGGGTAAAAACGGGATAGTTAATAGAGGCAAGTTCAATGTGGATCCTAGCCTAAAAATTAAAACGCTCGAACACCTGCTCCAAATCAAACTCCCCTTGGAAATTGAAAAGGGATGCATCGTAGATTGGAAGCGAGTTATCATTGGTCACTTCATGGGCACCCACAAGGCCCCATTCCGAGCAATCAAGGCCGCCCTTTTCCGACAATAGAGCATAAAGAGACTCAAAATAATCAACGACTTTGGTTATTTCTTTCTCACTTTTGGCACAAAGCCCGAAGCCCAAGCCATTGCCAACTCAGATTTCACATTCATGTTCAGCTTATGTTTCAAGCTCATCAAATGGAATGAAGAAATGGACATCAATAGTAAAGCGGCACAATCCGAACAAATGTGGGTGAGACTGAGATACATCCTACCACACCTTTGTAATGCCAAAGCACTTGTTTACCTCGCCGGACTCATTGGAAAGTCGCTTAAGCTCGATCCCGACTTTGACTCGTTTGAACGGGTCACGTTTACCCGCATTTGCATTGAGATCAACTCAACGAGTACAAAACTGGAAAAATTTGAGCTAAGATGTCGGAATGGAAACATGGCAGTCATTGAGGTAATGTACGAGCAGCCGGAAAAAGAGGACGGGGAAAAGAAAAAGAAGCTCGTGGTCACCCCCGAACAAGAGAATGTCAAAGTGGTTAAGAAATCCTATATCGAAATCCTCAAAGCAAATAAAAGCCACAACGAATACGTGAACGAGAACCAAACTAATCCCGATCTCACCGAGCCTGAAACCGAGGCCCTTTTCCCACTTATTAGGTTCAGAAAGTCTGGTATTGACGTGGATGATAGCGAAAGCCAAAGAATCTCGAAAACTATGAGCTCTGAAACCAAAGAAAGTCGCAACGTTGTCAAAAAACTACCTTAAGGAAACAACTCATACGCTCAACTCCAAACTTAAGCCCAAAAGGAAAAAAGTGACAAGAGAAGCTAGCGATGACGAAGAAGTCGGAACTCTATCCAGAAATATATCCCAAAAAGATATAAGGGTGACAAGAAAGAAGGAAAGAAAGAACAAGGGAAAAAATAAGAGAGACGAGTCTGAGGAAATCAACCCCTATCGTCTTGTTTTAGTTGATTGATTACTAGTTTTATTCATTATTCAACTTTGATTTCATGTCCGTGTGCATTTGTTAGGCCAAATGTGGATTTCTCATGGCCATCGTGTGTTGATTATGAGCAAATTGTTGTAAGCTTAATTTCAACTCTTATACTCCTTTTACCATTTTCGGGTCTTTTTAATTAATGACGCAAGTCAATTCTCAAAAAAAAAATTAATGGAATAAAAAAGCTTCATTAAAACTATTCGTTCATCATGCGACAAGTTCCGTTCACCTAATTAAATACTTATTCCGCGGGGATTAGTCGTACTCCAAAAAAGATGCGGAACCAGCGTTCTAAAAAAAAAAAATTCGATTATCTTACATTAAAAACATAACTTAGTTATAAAAAAAATAATTCATATTTTTATTTGAATATATTAAACATTGAATTCTCTATTATCACCTTTTATTTGTTATGTACTTTAGCTTAACAAATGGTTTTTATTATCTTATTTTGATTCATTTGTAGAATTGTGAACGGAGAAATGTATTCCTCTTTATTTATGTTTTCTATTGAATGGTTATCTTTACATTCATATTTTTATTTATTTGTAACATATATTATTTTAGAGAAATGATTTGGGAGATATTAGAGAAAGAGAAGTTGAGTGTGAATGACGTGGCGCAATTTGATTCGCTCAAAAAATAACAAATTTTCTCTCTCTACTCATTCTTTATCATTTTTTCAGTTAGTGATGTGGTGATATGTCATTCCCTCCCTCATTTTCTCTCCCAAATATGAAACATCCCCTATTTTCTCTTCCAAATTTTCTCACTTAATATACAAATATGAAATAATTTATTTATTTTAATATATTAGTTGCAAATAATATTGTGACAGTGATGGGTGGATGACTGACTTGTATAAAAACAGTTATTTGTGATGGAAATTAATTCAAATCTTCAAAGTCTTTTGACAAGATAGAAGAGAGAATAATCAAATATGCCTCCTCTTGAATTTAAGTGCCCCTTCCTTGTTACTTCATTCATTGACCACCCCCTCTTTAGAATACAATAATTAATCTCAAAATCATTTTTATTCAATTTCTTATACAAATTGAGAATTGGACCATCTTTTATTCAATTTCCTCCATATACTCATAGATAATACATAATATATCTACATATAGCCAAACCAAAGCAATGTTACAAGTTTCAGTTTAGAATTAGACTATTTAGGCAAAGCTTGATTCGCGACTACACCTTCCTTTCAAGTAGTCCTCTATGGACACGAAGTTTTGCTCCATGCTACTCATTGATAGAGAATCATCTTCCCCGTCTTGAAAAACAAGATTAAGGTGGGACTGTAGTTTGGAACGGTTAAATTCTTCTTCTTCTTCGCCTTCTCTCCTTTCTTCACAACCATTCATTTCAATTATCTCATCAATATCGCCCTCTTCCTCAAGAAGAAGCTTTAACACCTTCTCAGAAACAAAGAACGAAAGAAAAAAAAAACTCAGAACCTGTTGAAAGACAAACAAATATCGCATAAGGAAGCTCAAACTCACCCTATCCATACAGGGCCGAGCTCCAGGTGCTCGTCTTATACATAGAGAAGCAGCCAAAACCATCCTTTTCATTTGATCAAAATCATAATCACTACCCAATCTTGGATCCACCAACTCAGAAATCTTCCCATCATTCAGAATCCTTTCTGCCTGCCAAAATACATCACCAAATATTAGATTCACAAACACAAAACTATATAATAAAAGCTTAAGAAAATGACCAGGAGCTTGTTTTGATATTGGGTTATTTAGAAAGAAAAACTTTATCTCATCAATTGTTCTTTCAATCATAAATAAATATACCTATACTTCATTTGTCTTATGAATTTAAATTTTAAATAAAAAAACATTTAGTAATTTATCCAAATAATCTAAAAAACATACTTTTTCATCGAGATGATTGAAGTGCTAGCTTCATAAGGGAATAAACAAAAACGATTTTGATTTCATAACCTTCAAATAAACACACATCAGGAGCTTGATTGATGTAGGTTTTGTTTTCAAAAACCCATTTTTGGGAAGGGTGAGGAATCTTGTTTAGTTAAATTATTTGATTTAAATAACTAAAATAACCTTTGAATTTAATTAAAACATAAAGTAAGGAATTTGTAGGCTCCAATCAGCCATACCCACAAAACCAGAATATCTTGTCCCTTTGGAAGATCACTGTTTATAGGCTTTCTTCCCGAAACAAGTTCAAGAAGTACAACGCCAAAAGCATACACATCGATCTTCTCATTAACTTTTCCATACATGAAATATTCAGGTGCCAGATATCTGCAACAAAAACAGAAAAAAAAAATCTTTATTTTCCATATGGATTCGACGTGAGAAGTATTAGCTGATGCGACTAACCCGAAGGTCCCTGCAACATCAGAGCAATCCATATCGGATGACATTATCGATGACCATTTAGCAAGTCCAAAATCAGATAACTGAAAATTTTAAAGCAATTGGAACAAGATTAGCATAAAAGTAAGCCAATATGTAGCCGGAAAAGATGGTCAAGTCAAAACCTGTGGCTCGAAATCATTGGACAGTAGAATATTAGACGACTTCACATCTCTGTGAATCATCGGTTTCTCTATTTCAATGTGTAGATAAGCCAATGCCTCAGCAATCCCCAAAGCCACCTTATATCTTTCTTTCCAACCAAATCCTAAACTAGCCTTATCATCGCCTGGTTTGAACAAATACCACAAAAAAATGACAATTTCAATAGAATGAAAGATAAAAAAAAGGGGGTATTATAAAGTTTAATTCCATACTGTGAAGATTCTCCTCGAGGTTTCCTCTGGGTAAGAAATCATACACCAGGAGAAGATTAGTATCCTCCAGACAAAATCCAGAAAGCAATATGATATTCTTGTGATTCAAGGCTGTTATCATCTCAATTTCTAATCTGAACTCTTTTATTGCATCTTCAAATGGATTCAACATCTTCACAGCAACTTCCTTTCCATCGAGAAGGGAACCCCTATAAACGCGGCTGCTACCACCCGTACCAATCAAGTTCTCTGTAATTAGAAAGATTAGCTCATCTACCCATCTGATAATTGCATAATATTAATGAATCTATCAAAATTCAAACAACCTGGCATGAAATTTGATGTCGCCTGCTGCAATTCTTGATATGTAAATAATCTGCATACAGACGAATATTTCTCAAGAAAACCCTCCAATTCTTCTGGTAAGCCGCTGAAACTGGGGCAAGGGGATGATTGTAAAGTTAAGCATTCAGATCTAGAGGGAACAACTAAGGAACCATTTCTCTCGTCGAATTCAAAATTTTCATTTGATGAGCAATGCCGAAAGGGTGAGTCTAACCCCCATTGAAACCCTGAAAACTCCTCATCACAAAACTCCTTCGATTGGGGATGCAGATTTTTGGGAAATTGAGGATATGTTGAACATATGACACAGTTACTTTTCTGGGTACTACTTTGAACATTTTCTTTTGTTGGTTTAGTCTGATTCAAACCAAGCAATACCGTTCTGTTATGATCATCTTCTTCTGTAATGAACATTCTAGAAATGGGAGATTTACAAGATTCTCTTTTGAAGACAATCTTTCCATTGTCAACCGCAATTATGGAGCAATTTTTTGACAGTTTTCTAGCACAGTACTTTGCCACAGATTTTGATGATCGAATTGTGTGGTGGGTTTGAGCTATTCCCACAACAACGTCTGTTGCTAAGTATGATATTGCTTCACGAACAAGGACTTTTTGGATTGATGAACCTCTGCAAATCTTAAGCTTGAGATCAACCTACACAGATCAACCAACTAATAAACATTAAACCAGACCAACGATTTCAAAATTAAGATCAAAGAAACAAGTGTTAAGACAAGCCTGTTTCAACTCGCAGAAACCTTCATAAACAGCAAGAACAGTATCAAACCCTTCAACCATTGACATAAGCGATGATTTCCCATCTCGATCAACTATACAGCCAAAATCATAACTATGAACAAAATAAGAAACCTGAAAATTCCCAACTTCAATCTAAAATTTTAACAAATACAAACTCAACTCACCCTTGTTGTTCAAAACATGAATAGCAATCACACGATCACCAGTTCCAGCTACCTTAACTAGAGCCCAGTTCAAAAGCTCTTTACTTTGAGAATCCAACTTAACACCCACCACCACAGTCCGGCCTACTCGTTCCATTTCCCCACATTCTCCGGTGCGCCCGTTCTGGGTCATTTTTGCAGCAAAGACTTTCTCTTTAGTGGATAAGATTCCGGCGGCCGATGAAAAGCATTCTGGAGATTGAGAAGATATAAAGACGATTTCAAAGGGTGCTTGAAAGGTATCCTCCTCCGTCCATTTCGTACATTTGTTTTCTTATTTACTCCGGCCTGCCTTCGCCTACCAGACGCAAAGACGCAAGATGGCGATTGCGATTGCGATTGCGATGGCGAGAGAAAGGAGAGATATGTGAGAACATTCCTCTGTACTTTTCTGTATAATAATATAGTTATAAAATAAATCATTTAAATATGTAGATTTTAAAGGATTTTTTCTTTAAGGAAATTAATTTTTTTAGAGTGAATCTTTATTCAATATTAAATCAAATATTTAGTAATATTCAATTACTACTTTTAGCTCTTCTAACAAATCATTCCTTTTCATAAGGAGATTTATAGAATCTAGTAATTCCATAAGTTATTCAACTTCTTAATATTGTTTGGATAAAATTTACTTTAAGAAAATAATAATAATTAGGAGTGTCTAATATTTAGTCACAAATCAAATATTCGGTTCCGAATTCAAATTCATCGAATAAATCGAATTTTATTTTCGATTTTCAAATCAAATTTTAACCAAATTTGAATTCAAATAAGGTTTTTAATTTGATTTTCAAGTTAGGTTTTCAACTAGAAAATTAAAATGAAAATCAAATTTATTATTTATTTTATTAGATAAATTAAATAGTTATATATTTATTAAATTTGAACAAGTAATATTATATTATTTTATATTTAATTATTTATAAATAAATTATATAATATATTTTAATATATTATAAAATTGAAACAATCTATATTTTGGTGATGTAATAAACTATGTTTATATTATTTTTTAATGATTTGAATTTTGATGGATAAGATTTTAAATAGGAGTGTTATGATATAATAATTTATATAATTTATTTTGTATGTTAAATTTTTGGAAAAAAAACTCATTTAGATGTATACTTATACAAATAATTCTGTTAGACATTTAAACTAATAAAAGTTCATCTAAATTTCGGTACTATTAAAAATTAACTCAGGGTTAGTAATATTATAACTGTTTTTTAAAAATTTAATATTTATCAATTAAATATTTATTTTTTCTCTTCTTTTTTATTAATTAATTAATTTATTTATTTCTTTTTACTATTTTTTCTTTTCTTTTATCTATTAGTTTTTTATTAATTAATTAATATATTCACCTCTTTTTCTTATGCTTTTATAAATTAACTAATTAAATATTATAATAAATATTAAACTATTTTATCTATATTATAATATTCAAGTATTCCTCAAAATATTCCTGAAATTAATAGACTAAATAATTTTAAAATAATCTATATTAATATAATAAGAAACAAAATAGTCAAAATAAATTTAAAAAAAAATAATAAAATAACAAAAAAAGAAAAAATAAAATGAGTTAATTAATTTATATAAAAAAAAATAGACAAAAAAAATAGTAAAAAGAAATAAATTAATTAATTAATAAATAAAAAAATGAAAGAGAAAAATGAATATTAAATTAATAAATATTAAATTTAAAAAAAAAATAAACATGATTACTAATGGAGACTAAATGAACCAATTTTTAATAAAATTTGTTAAAATGAACTTTTATTAATTCATTCGTATAAATAAACTTTTTTTATAATTTTTTTAGTGAATTTTTTTTATAATATTTAACTTAATTAAATTGTCTAAATAGTTTATAAGGTTGATTTATAGTATAGAATATTTAAGAATAAATCAATTATATCATTTTATTTAAAGCTAAACATGAAGCCAAGTCAAAGATACTCCTACAATATTTTAGACATTTTTGGATATAATTTGCATTTATATCTTGGACCATACAAATATATATATTAAAAGGATTATATTTTAAAATTGCTGCTCACTTTTGATCTTAGAATCCCAAGTTCCAATGGGTTACACTTACACAACAACTTTTCTTTAATTTCTTCCTTACCAGTTTTATATTACTTCTTTTTATAAATACATAAAAAAAATAACCAACCACTCTCATGCATTCATAGGATCCGTTGAACTTTAGAACAATTGCTTAGGATCTAATGTTTGAAATTAAGTACAATTAGTTATAGTTTAATGCCCCACATCATTGACAAATTTATTGCAAGGAAAAAAGCACTCCAATTAATTGTAATCTTAGCATTAAATCGATTTTTTTAATAGAAAAATTCAAACATAAAATATTTAATCTAATAATAAATGTCAAATTATATTAACAATTTATAAAATGAATTTTTTAATTGGAAAAATTCAACGATTATGCAAACGCTGGAGGGGGACTCCAAAAGAATTTATAGAGGTAATAGAATAAGTCGAATGAACCAATGTCGAAAAAATCTATGTAAAAATGGTTGGTAGGTAGAACCGAAAAATGTCATGTTAAATGATAATTGACCATCTATATTAAATAAAAAGATCATTTATCTATAATAAAACTAATAAAAAAAAAACGTACAAATCATTAAATAATACTCTTCATATGGAATTTTTTTTTTTAAGAACTATTTAAACATATGAAAAACAAATTCAGATCCAATCACTCCAACTCCTTTGCTACTAAGAAAGAGATGAATAGAGACTAAAAAAAATCACCGACACAATTATAGAGTATGATCAACCAACGATGCACCAACAATTGAAAATATTATTTAAAATACAAATATTCGAAATTAAAATTCGATTCGATAAAAAAACATAACAATAACTCAAATTATAATGATAATAAAAACTCTAAGAAGGAGATCTAGTATATAATAATGATTGATTTATATTTTATAATTTGGTTAACTAGTGGTTTAATTTGAAATTAATATAATATTATTACTTGCCAATAGCCATTTAACTATTAAGTCTATAATTAAATATTCATTAATGAAGTGTATGAACTTTAAATATTAATCTCTTCTTAAGGAAGTAACTTTAATTTTTAAGATGCTAACTAACTTCAAGTCTAATTAAATAAACTAAACTTTTTTAATTAGAAGCAAATTCTCATAATTTATTTTAGTTTCCTTTGTGCCTAAAGAGAGAGAGATGAGAAGTTAATATGAGAAAGTCAATCATTACAATGATTTTTGTAAGTAAAATAAACTTTACATTCATTTGGTGGTGCATTATTATAACTAATCATATTGTTACCAAATAGAAGCAACAAAAACCAACATTACATGACATTGAACCATTAGAAGATCTATTTGGTGAAATAAATACTCACAAGTTAAAAAAAGCTTTCTCCCCAAGTCCCCATGCACAATACCAAGAAGCTATAGTATGAAAAAAAGTTTGAAACATATATCTTGCTTCTTTCCTATTTAGACAATAAAGATATGCAAATTATATATCATAATTGAAAATAATCATATATTAAATAACTTATCAAATTGGTTTTATTATATCAATATCATTCTAACTATAAAATCATTTAGTTTATTAATTAAATTATTAATATTTTATTTTTATTAAATTCAAATTTTAAATACAAATTAACATTTTAATAATTAAAAATTCAATAATATATATATATATATATATATATATATATATTATCAAATAAAGTTTTTTTTGAACAAAACCCAAAAAAATCAAAATCAAACAAGCTCTAAGTGATCATTTGTAGTGATTATTTTTGGATTTTTATTCAAAACTAATATAATATTCATCCTATTTTTTCATCACCAAAAATATATTATTTTACTTTTATAAAATTAAAATTTTAAATACAAAATGACATTATAATAATTCAACTATTAAATATGTTTTTTCATCCAACAAAATTTAAGGAAAAAACTCAATAAAAATTCCCCAAATAATCAACATTAAACAATCCCTAAGTGACATGGTCCATGGATAGATATTAGTATTTGTTAACCAGTTCTTTGTTTAGTTAATTGTATAGAAAAAATGATTATTCATTAAAAAATATGTAACCTAGCTAAAACTTAAGTATGGATGGTTTGTTGGTTATATATGTGAATAACCAACAAACAAATTGTTTACTACTAATATATATATGTGAATAAGTAGAACATGGTGCTTGTTGGTTATACAAATATGTGAAAATTTTGTTTTAGTATTCACATATTTATTTTATATTAATATATATTTAGACAATATTTTTCTATCCTTGTAATAGAATTCCTTCATCTTAAATCTCCTGATCAATCCCCATGTGTAATGTCTTAACATTATTAGGCTGTAACATTTAAAAAAAATCAAAATAAACTTCAAATGTACCCAAATATGCTCCAACATTGGAAGAAAACATTGCTAATATATATGGACGCAATTTCAGGATGCAGAATCTACCGTTCAACAATACTTAATTCTATACTTAATTCTGATCTCCTCTTCTAGCTTAATAACAATAAGAGGTGGATACTAATCCTAAGTTCTTGGGTTCAAACTCGTCATGCGGCAAATTCTGCATCTGATTAAATGGTTAAATGTGTTTGCGGACTATATACTTAATTTATTGTCTCATTTTTTACAATAAGAGGTGGATACTAACCCTAAGTTCTTGGGTTCGAGTCCGTCAGATGACAAGTTCTGCGCTTGGTTAAATTTGTTTGCGGAATATATATTTAATTCGTTGTCCCATTTTTCAAAAAAAAATAAAAATCTCTCAAGTCTGTAGAATTTGTAGAATAGTTTGATCAATAAATAGACAGAAATAATTTGAGAGAGGAGATTAAAATAGTTTCATTTTCTTCATATCTCATTTAATAACCAGCACAAGAACCCCCAAAAAAAGATAGAAAAGAGGGCAGAAATTCTGAATTAATCAAATTCAATCAGTTATATATATTTCTCAAGGTCTGGAATCTCTGAATTTCTTAATCAACAGAAGGTGAGAATCCGAGGGAATTGTGAAGCAGATTCGGAATGAGAGGACTAATCATCTTATTAAGACTGTTATTCACTCTTAAAATTTGAACCTATTTATTTGTTTGGATTTAAAAAAAATATATTTAAAATATTGTTAGATAAAAAAAACTTAAAATTTATTAATATATATGATTAAATATTTACAAAATAAATAAAATATACTTTAGTTAATAAATTAAATTATTTGATTAAGTGGAGATTAAATAAAATAATATTTGACTATGATTGAATTTAAACCAAAAAAAAAAATATATCTAACATTTTCAGCATAAATTAAAAAAAATCGCTTTCACAACATAACATATTGTAACTTTTTTAAATATAAACTAAGGCCTAAAGCTAAAAAGATAGACACAAATGTATAGACTTCAATTTCATTTTCCTTTTCTATCTCATTTATTTTAATCTATACTTCATTTTCCTAATAAAAAATAACAAATATGTAATAAAAAAATACTCATTTTCAAATAAGGCTTTATTTTTATTTTTTATTTTACACTTCAGATAGTTTGATTTTAGTTTATTTATGAGATTTTTTTATTCAAAATTTATATATCATATCATATTTTATTTAATCATCTAATAATTTAATTATGAATTAAATTTTGCTTTTATAAAATTAAAAATATTATAATAATATAAACAATTACAAATTAAAATAATTTTTTTTATTATATAATTGTTTTTCAAAAAAAATAAACGGCCTCCTCCAAATAACAAACATCATAATTTACTTTTTATTAAATATTTTATTTTTTATTAAATAATTCATTTCAAAAAAAATAATAAACCGTTGTTCAAATAACTTAAATCATAATAATAACAAAAATAAAAATATGTTTTTTTCAATTTAAGAAAAAGTTGACACCACATTTCATTGGAATCCGACTTTAACTAAGTTTAATATAATCTTTTCCGTTACATTTTAAAATAATGTCACATTAATCTTATTTATTCTCTTGCATTTAAGTGAGATTAAATTTTTTTAGCCACAATTTCAGTATAAGAGAGGTATGAACATCATTTGACCATTATTAATCTCACATACAATATTAGGTGATATTCAAATATAAGATCTCCACATGTCTAATTTCAAAAATATTATCTATTTTGAGCTCAATCAAGTTGCAATTAATATAATATATTCACACTTTGGGATTTGGTCAGATATGAAATGCTAGAATATAGATATAGGGTAGGGTGGGCTTACCATTACTCCAATAATTGTTTTGTCATTTTAAATATCCATATTTTCACTCACTCTTAGATGGTGTTAGAAATAGAAAAGTACAAATAATTGGAAGTTAGTTTTGTATCTTTTACATCCAACTTCAATTACCATGTAACATGTATTTATGATTCTTTCATTAGACCATTCTTGATTTTCCATCAATGTTTTAATGCTTAATCTAGTGTAATACAATTCATTTGAAATTATATTTTCATCCATATGTGTTTATCATGTCGTGTTCTATTAATTACTCAAAATAGCAGACCAAATGTTTTCATTCTATTAGTTCAATCCATAAAATGCATGAGTTTTTTCAACTTCTAATTCAATAATAATGTATTTTGGACAACTTTTATTAGAGTTATAAATAAACCAAATATTTGATCAAACAAGGGGAATTCATCTTGTTATGTGATTTTTTGTATAGTAATGTTATGTCTCATGATATTAAGCAATTTGATATTATTTATAGGGGTATATGAGAAGATACAAGACACAATACACTTAAATCTAAAAATGTCACTCAAATATTTACTAAACTGAAAGGGGGCAGAGAAATGGTTTTCGGATGAATTTTCAAATTAGGTGTTTGTAGGACAAAAGAATATTATTGGTGGGTACCTGTTGTTTGGACACCCGGTCTAATATAATACTCATGTTTGTTTATTGGACCCGGTTCAATCGTCGTTTTTTATAACGACTCAATTGCCGAAATTCATGACATGTTCATATTGTACGGTTTGAAAAATCTGAAATTTTGAGTATAATATTGTTGTTTGCAAATATGTGCAGAAGATGCTCAAAAGAGGAAAAACCGAAGAAATGAGTCAAACTAACGAGACAACTCGCCAACCGACGAGTAAACCCGGGTCAAAGAAGGGTCAAATGCAAGTCAACTAGTGGTGGAAAGAGTTTGACCGACCTTTTGAAGGTTTTTAATTTGAAAAAAAGTGGGATTATTTGAAAAAGAGGAATTTGCACCTTTGAAGTCCCTTCAAGCTCCAAATGAATTCAAAACTTCACAAATTTATTCCGACTTCAATACTCAATGGAATTTGATCATTTTGGATGTCTTGAAAAGATAAATGAGTTCTTTAGATGACTGTTCATCCGATTGTGTCCCCAAGATAGTGTTGAGAAAAGATCTAATCTAAACACGTGATAAAAGAAGATATAAAGATAAAGTGGTAAAGAACAATAAAGAACACATGATATAACGAGGTTCGACCAACAATGTCTACATCCTCAGGGAGTCGTCAGTTCTATTGATTTTCAATGGAGTAATGGTCCGAGTAGCCCTATGTTACAATGTGTCTATTTATAGGAGTACATCAAAAGCAAAAGACTAAACTACTACTCCTAATCCCAATAAAGGCTTAAAGCCCATTACAATATATAAACTCTAATAAAATATGAGCCCAAAACCCAACAATCTCCACCTTGGGCGAATACTGCACTTATTGAGAAGTGATGAATAAATTACAAATTCAACAATTTCCACCTTGACGAATTTCACATCCCTTAGGAAATACACGAGTCGTACCCATCAATCTGCACCATGACTAAAGTCAAGCCATCAAAAAAATAAGTGGGTTTAACACTTCAATCTTCACTTTTGCTCGAGCCATTATCAGATAACTTTTCGTACCTCTACTTCCACTCAAGTGCCCTTAAAAGAATAACAATCTCCACCATCACGTATATCGCGCCATCAAAATGTTATGAGCCACACATCATTCTTCATTGCTCGAGTTATTCACGAGATAAATTATTATACCTCCACTTCTGCTCAAAAGCCCTTAGAAGATAAAATCGTAGAGTTCATAACACCAAGTGAATTTGGGCAACCACGTTATTTCAACGACGAGAGACATTCAACAACTCTTCCCAATCTTTGTTCATACTCGTTGACATATGCGGAAACTAGAATTAACAATTCTTTATTATGTCAAAATAATCTTTACAATTGTTTGCCACAAACTGAGTGTCTTATTTTTCAAGTCCAACAATTGACTAAAACCAAAAATATTGAATAGACCCAAGACAAACTTTTATCGTCTACTTTTTCAAAATTAGATATCTATCGAAAACTGAGGATACCCAAAACAAACTTCCATCGTCTACTTCCTCAAAATAAGATATCGATTGAAAACGAGAAGACCCAAAATGAACTTTTATCGTCTACTTCATAACAAATAAATTAGGCTATCACGACATCTCTTTTCTCTAGCTCAAGATCTGGAAAAGTATTTGTCACCCATATTGCCTTGAACGTTGCATACTCAACCAACTTGAACAAATTAACTTACAATCCGCTAGTTTCTTGAATCCCAAAACGCCTAGCAATCCAAGAATATTATTTCAAAATTCACTATCTCTCTTCAATTGTCTTCACCAATGCTTCAAATGATCATCCATAGTTTCTTTGAAAGAAATCAAATATCCTTCCATTTGAATTGATCGAACCTCTCATCTAGCCCATTTTTCATGACTAGGAATCCCATGCAAGGTCTCAATCATCTCAATCATCTAATCTATGATCCACAATGTATAGACAATTAAGATAGAACAAAAGAAGTAACAAAATCATCACCTTCAAATTATTGAGTTTCCCATCTAGATCTTTTTTCATGACTAGAAATCTCACTCAAGGTTTTATTTATCTTCTCACATTAGAAGACAATTCAATAATTTCTTCTTGGTTCGTTTGAAAGTTACTCTCAAGATGTCTCCACCTCAACTTATAAGTGTCTTTTACTTGTCTTTATATTCCCAGTCTTTCATTCATATTATGTGTTAACTGGATTTGTGTCAATTCTTAATCACCCGCCAACTCAATGCAATCTTGTAATTTGGCCCGAAGGATTGCCCTATCAACATGTCGACAATGTTGTCATCGATTAACACCATTTTGATAACAACTTTCCATACTCGACCATGTTTTTGTTAAGTGTAAAAGCACAGAATCTCACCATCGTCTTCATCTTGATTAACTCTTTCAATAAGATAAGTGAATAACTAAAAAGATACAAACTTTTTGGTCCCAAACAAGTCAAATAAAACTAAAATTAGGCAGATACTTTAAGCCTCGGAAAAACAAACTTCGAGACATCCAAACCTTGATCCAATCGTTGAAAATGTAGATGAATGAGTTACCAACCCTCTCGACAAAATCTCAACGCAATCGGACTTCGTTTGAATCTCTAATCGTCAGTTTGATGAACCTTGCGTGGCTGTAGGCGAAAATCTGCTACTAGATTTTCTCTCTACCTCTCTTTTAATTTTGGCTTTTTCAATAACTATTTTTCAAAGAAAAATCTCTCCAAACTTATTTTAGCTGAGACTTTCTTCAAGTCAAAGCCCTCAATATAGTGGAATAATGTCACTCATGTATGCTAAGACAACAATCGGTTATAAAAAAACCTCCAACTAATTTTCAACAAGAATGAAGATGTATAGTTTGTTCTCCACATTCTTCTAGCCAAATCCTGCATAGAAAAATATAACAAACCATGTATATGATTAGTTCACCCTCAACTCATACCTTAGAAATTATCATTCTTGGTAGAACTCTTAAGGCATCAACACCCACTTGACAACTTCGCACCAACACTTACCGAGATTGCAAATCAAAACCTACTCACAAGGTTTGATGCAATTCCAAATCCATCCCTTATCAAAATCATACTCTTGTAAACAAACCTTAAAGCCACCTACTTTAATTAGAAAACCCTTACATGTTGCATCAACTATCTTCCACAATCTCATCTTCTTCATTCTGGTGTCGATGTCTACACGACGACTTTTCGTCACCTACACCCATTGGCGCCTTCGAGAAGAACAAAAGACCCATTATCTTCTTCTCTATTCTTCTCAAGAGAGAATCACCCAAAATTAAGAAATATTTTAACGACATTTGACATCTCCTTAGCAATTGAAGATTTCGACTCAAATCTTCACATCAGCTAATTCTTCTACAACCAATGTTGTTTTCTCAAATAGCCAACAATTTTCAACAAAAGCACAAATTTGCAACAACTTTTTCAATGTTGGTTAGGGTTTCTATCATATCTTCACAAATAGATTAGGATAAATATTCTCAAAACATGATTTGATACCACTTGTTGAGAAAAGATCTAATCTAAACACATGATAAAAGAAGATATAAAGATAAAGTGGTAAAGAATAATAAAGAACACAAAATATAACGAGGTTCGGCCAACAATGCCTACATCCTTGGGGAGTCGTCCATTCTATTGATTTTTCATAGAATAATGGTCCGAGTAACCATAGGTTACAATGTCTCTATTTATATGAGTACATCAAAAGACAAAAGACTAAACTACTACTCCTAAGTCCAATAAAGACTTAAAGCCCATTACAATATATAAACTCTAATTAAATATGATCCCAAAACCCAATAATGATGAAATGTCGACATGAATGGAAAGTGTTCTTAAGAAGATCCACTTGGACACCCCTCCACTTAAAAAATTCACAATTCGAGTTGTAGTTGATGGAATTGAGTGATTCAAGTTGGGATGGGAAACTGATCCACATACCTTTCGAATGGAACCAGTCCCGAACCTTGGCTTGACGATTAGGGCACTCACCCGATCAAAACAAGAGGGTCAATGTCCTAGGTCTGAATCTCAGGAGCTAAATGGAGATAGGCTATACTTCTAAAGTTCATATCTTTCAAATCACTATATCATTTTAGATGTATGAGTTATAACTGGAAATCCCTTTGAGTTAGATTTCTAATGATACAAAGTAGGCATCCCAGTTTTCTATACAACTCACCCCAGGTCACCCGTAGTGAGACTGATACATGAAATGACATGTCTATATGTAGCCGCTCTCCTGATCAACACGAACCTTGTTGGCAATTCCTTAAAACATAAAAATTGTGGGAAAGATTCATAACTTTATAATGCCTACTCAATAATCATGTGAGGAGTCATGAGTCCAAAGCTATGAGGATATGAAGTCACGGGTTCGAAAACTGCAAAAGAACTGAAAGGTGAATAAAAGAGAAACTTTGGAAAATCGTAAATTGAGTTAGGATGAACCATTTGAGTTGATTCAAAAAGGGGATTCAATTTTGTTGATCTGTGAATCCACAATAAAAAATTCTCACTAAATGATTTAAAAATGAGGCCGAACCGATTTGTTTAAGGTAATGGAGCTAAGGAGAATTGCAAAGATGCCTTGGATTTGAAATTAAAAAAAGAAACAAAAGGAGGGAATCCGTTTTGGATAATTACAAGCATGCCCCTGGGACTAATAAAATTAAACAGACGCATAGTGACTCAGATGGGATTTGGGGGTTCAGTTGGGGAATTAAGTTCAGTCGAGGGTGATCCGGAAAAAAGGGCGGTTACCAAATCAGAGGGAGACGATTCCGTTCTTGAACAGAGGAAGCTATCTAGCTCCGTTGAGTCTTGGTCAAGAAAAGTCGAGTATAGTCAGAAGACTACGGAGATAGACATGTGGCTAAACAACAAAGATCTATAGAGATTCGTTCACGGGCGTCCTTGAACGCGAGCCTTACTTCTCACGCGGGAAGCTCGGTTATATGCTAACTACATCGAAGGCTATATAAAGGACGGTTCATTCGAGAAGAAACAAAGAAAAGCTATTGCGGAAATAGAAGAATAATCAACGCGGAAGATCCATGCGAGCTCCGACTCTTCATCCGTTTTGTCAATTTCTTCACTTTAGGTAACTATCTGTCCAATGTAGATCATTATGCTTTGATTGAGGCATCGGTTCTTGTTGGGTCAGCTCATTTGGCAGCTGGACCTGACAAATTAATAAAGCCCATTAGGGCATATTTAGTTAAAGGAAAAAAATAGCAGATAGTTTGTTTTCTCTCTCTCTTCTTCCATTGAAGCAACAATTCCTCCATTAAAGCAGCGGGTTCTTCTTCTAATTTCCTTTATTTTTTCTCCATTTGGTTAGCCATCTTTAGTGATGATGATAATATATGTGAATGACAAGTTAGGATGAGATTAATTGATAACTTTTATTAAATTACCTCTAGACTTAATTGGACAACATTGTATACCCATTTGATATAGTGAATGATTTAAGTAGCCGAAGTGTCCCGTAGTTTTACCTAATTTGGGTTTTCCACGTAAAATCTTGGTGTCTTGCTCTCTATTTGTTAGATTGTTACTAAGGTTATTTTGCTCAATTGTTTTGGCTGCCCATTTGATTACACAAAAGGGAAAAAGAATTGTTAGGCCTTTGTTGTAGCTTTTCTATTTCTGGATTGCTAAACATGTGTTATTATTCGATTTCTCCAACAAGTGGTATCAAAATTGAGTTTGTTTGGTGGTGATTCTTGTATAATTCAAATGGAAGATTTGCTGAGTAGTAATGGCACGATGATCAAACTCACAACTACCAATTACACAATCTGGAAGCACAGATGGAGGACTTATTGTGTAATTATGATTATGAAGACACTATTTTTAGTGATAAAAGCAAACCAGATGTTATGATAGATGCAGATTGGAAAAAGCTGAATAGAAAGGCAGTTAATAAAATCAGGCAATGGATCGACAACAGTGTGTATCAGCATGTGGTTACTGAGGTTAATTCTTATAAAGTGTGGACTATTTTGAGTGATTTGTATGAAAAGAACAACACTCAAAATAGAGAATTTCTATTTAGAAAGCTTTACTCGTTAAAATATCAAGATGGGTTTTCTATGTCCGAGCATCTAAATGCTTTTTAGGATATTCTAAATGAGTTGGCTGTGATAGGAATGAAATTTGATGATGAGCTTCATGCTATGTGTTTGATTAATTCCCTGCTTGATAGTTGGGAGACACTTGTGGTTTCAATTACCAATTCTGTTCTACAAGGTAAGCTCACTTTGAAAATGATGAAAGAGAGCGTGTTGAATGAAGAGGCTAGAAGAAAAGAACAGGGCATCTCGACTCCAAGTCAGGTGTTCGTGACCGAGAGAAGGGGTAGAAGTAAAAGTAAAACTCCAAAGAATCGTAGTGGCAGTTCAGACAGGTCACGGGGAACATTCAACTCGAGAAAAGAGATTACATGTTATCATTGTGGCAAGTCAGGACACAAGAAGTATTAGTGCAGATCTTTGAAGCGGGAACAAAAGGAGAATAAACAAGATGGAAGTAGTAAGGTTGCAGATGTGGGTGGTAACGACATCGATATTGTTTACGATAATGATAGTATCAACCTTATTTCTTAAGATACACAATGGGTGGTAGACTTGGGTGCTTCTTATCATGTCACTAATCGTTGTGATATATTTGCTTCTTACACTAGTGGACAGTTTGATTTAGTGACGTTGGGAAACCATGTTATGTGTAAGATTATTGGAAAAGGAGATGTCTGTTTGGATACTAACACTTTGTGTAAGCTACTTTTGAAGAATGTTCGACATGTTCCCGATATTCGAATGAATTTGATCTCTACTAGTATTCTTGATGATGAGAGCTATCATAGTTATTTTGGTGAAGGAAAATGGAAACTCACTAAGGGGTCTTTGGTGATAGCTAAATGAGAGAAGGTCGGTTCTCTTTATGTGAGAGAGACTAAGTCTTACGGTGGAGAAGCAAATGTAGTTAATGATTGTTCAGCACAGCTTTGGCATAAGCAACTTGGTCACTTAAGTTAGAATGACATGTAAGTTCTCTCCAAGACAATCGATCTTCAGGGTTTAAAGTCCACAGATTTGAAGACATGCACAAATTGCTTAGTTGGTAAGCAACATAGAGTTTCCTTCAAAAATTTATCTCCATCTAGGAAGCCCAATATCCTAGATATGATTCACACAAACATATGTTTTATGGATTCATTGACTTTAGGTGGTGCTCATTATTACATCACTTTTATCGATGATTGCTCAAGGAAGGTGTGGGCCTATTGCTTGAAGACTAAGGATCAAGCATTAGATTACTTCGAGTTGTTTCATGTTGAAGTGGAGAGAGAAACTGAGAAGAAGTTGAAATGTGTTCGTTCGGACAATGGTGGTGAATACAGAGGACCATTTGTGGAATATTGTAGAAGTCATGGATCAAGCTTTTGAAGACTGTGTTAAAAACACCTCAACAGAAAGGAGTCACAGAGAGGATGAACATGTCTATCAATGAGAGAATTTTGTGTATGTTGTCTCATGCTAAGTTGCCAAAATCCTTTTGGGGAGAGGCAATGAAGATAGCGGTTGATCTGATAAATCTTTCACCCTCTAGTCCTTTAGATGGAGACGTTCCAGAAAGAGTTTGGAGATGTAAAGACGTCTCTTATGATCACTTGAGAGTTTTTATTTGTAAAGTGTTTGTTCATGTTCCTCGAGATGAGAGAGCTAAGCTTGATAGCAAGACGAGACAGTGTATCTTTATTGGGTATGGCCACAGAGAATTTGGGTACCGATGTTGGGATCCGGTTAACAAGAAACTCATTAGAAGCAAAGATGCGGTATTCTTTGAAGATCAGACCATTGAAGACTTTGAGAAAAAAGAAAAGCCGAAGTCTATGGAGAAGAAATTTCTCGATAATGGTAGGATTCGTACACCATAATCACAGCCCAATGATGTGGAAAATTCTCAAGTTGAGGTTGATGAGACTCCTATAGTTATGTTGAGCCAACAGAGGAAGCTGAACGAGATGATGATAGTTCTCTAGAGCCACCTAATGATCAACATATTAGAAGATCTAGTAGGCAACAACAACCTTCTAGTAGGTATCCTCCTAATGAGTATGTGATGTTGACTGGTAGGGGAGAACCAACAACCTATCAAGAAGTATCGTCTCATGAAAATAAGAACAAGTGGTCGGTGGCAATGCAAGAAGAGATAAATTCCTTGCAAGAGAACGAGACTTATGACTTGGTGAAACCTCCGAAAGGAAAGAAGACTTTGAAGAACAAGTGGGTATTCAAGTTAAAGCATCAATAGAATAGCTCACAACCTCGATACAAAGCAAGACTGGCTGTGAAGGACTTTGGAAAGAAAAATGGGATTGATTTTGAAGAGATCTTCTCATCGGTTATGAAGATGTCATCCATCAAAGTTGTGTTAGTATTGACTACTAGTCAAGATTTGGAAATTGAACAGCTGGATGTGAAGACTGCATTTCTCCATGGTGACTTGGAGGAAGAGATCTATATAGAACAACTCGAGGGTTTCAATGTTAAAGGTAAAGAAGATCTTCTGTGCAGGTTGAGGAAAAGTCTGTACGGGATCAAGCAAGCGCCTAGACAATGGTACAGGAAATTTGACTCCTTCATGGAAGCAAATGGGTACAGTAAGACTACTTCTGATCATTGTGTTTTCATTAAGAGATACAATGTTGATGATTATGTTATTCTTCTGCTCTATGTTAATGATATGCTGATTGTTGGGCAAGATATTGCAAAAATTGAGAAGCTCAAAAAGGATTTGAACAAGTCTTTTGCGATGAATGATTTGGGTTCAGTGAAACAGATCCTAGACATGGAAATCACAAGAGACAGAAAGAACATAACACTTTGGCTATCACAGGAGAAGTACATTGAGAATGTACTTGAGATGTTTGCAATAAAAAATGCAAAACCGGTTTCAGTTTCACTTGCAGGTCATTTCAGGTTGAGTTCTAAACAATGTCCTACAAGTGATAAAGAGAAAGATGAAATGAAGAATGTACCTTATGCCTCCACAGTTGGTAGTCTTATGTATTTCATGGTATGTACAAGACCGGACATAGCACACGCAGTTGGTGTTGTTAGTCGGTATCTCTCCAACCCTGGAGAAGAACACTGGTTGACTGTTAAGTGGATTCTCAGATATCTTCGAGGCTCTTCGAAAACACGTTTATGCTTCAGAAGTGATACTCCTATTTTGTAAGTCTTTACAGATTCTGATATGGCGGGTGATGTTGATTCAAGAAAATCCGTATCAGTTTTTTTGGTTACCTTTGCAGACGATGCTATTTTGTGGCAGTCAAAGTTACAAAAGTGTGTTGTTTTGTCTACTACAGAAGCTGGGTATATTGCAGCTATTGAGGCATGTAAAGAAGTGTTATGGATGAAAAAGTTCCTACAAGAGTTGGGCCAAAAAAAAGAGAAGTTCACTTTGTTTTGCGACAGTCAAAGTGTCATTATCTCTCAAAGAATTCAGCTTTTCATTCGAGATCCAAACACATCGACGTGAGATATCATTGGATACGTGATGTGCTTGAGGCAAAAGAGCTGAACTTGGAGAATATTCATACAAGTGAGAATGGTGTTGATATGTTTACAAAGTCCTTGCCTAAGGACAAGTTTGAAGATTGTCGGGAGAGAGCGGGTTTATTGGAGTCCGCGAAGTTGCGCTAACGGGGGAGATTTGTTGGGTCAGCTCATTTGGCAGCTGGGCCTGACGGATTAATAAAGCCCATTAGGGCATATTTAATTAAAGAAAAAAAAACACAGCAGATAGTTGGTTTTCTCTCACTCTTTCTCCATTGAAGCATAAATTCCTTCATTGAAGCAACAAGTTTTTCTTCTAATTTACTTTATCCTTTTTCCATTTGGTTAATCTTTAGTGATGATGATAATGTATATGAATGACAAGTTAGGATGAGATTAATTGATAATTTTTATTAGATTACCTCTAGGCTTGTATTGAACAACATTGTATACCCATTTGATATAGTGGATTATTTAAGTGGCCGAAGTGTCCCGTGGTTTTACCTAATTTGGGTTTTTCACTTAAAATCTTGGTGTCTTGCTCTCTGTTTGTTAGATTGTAGTAAGGTTATTTTGCTCAATTGTTTTGACTGCCCATTTGATACACAAAAGAGAAAGAAAAAAATTTAGTCCTTTATTATAACTTGTCTATTTCTGAATTGTTAAATATGTGCTATTATTTGATTTCTCCAACAGTTCTATATAATGTCATTTTGTTTATTGAAAATCCTTTAAAGCTCATTTGATGAATTCATTACTGTCATATGCTGAAATTTATGTGCTCTGTTGGTTAAATCTTGCCTGATAGACGTTCGATTAGGATTAGTTATGAATTAGGTTAGGACAAGAGTCTATTCTGTTCAAAGAATTCTGGTTTCCTTCTGCTGAAATCGCGAAATCCGCGTTTGCCAAGAGGAGGAAGGTATAGGCTGTGTTCTTCAGTCATTATGCAGCAAGTTCTTCAACTGTGAGAGCCTAGACACGAATCCAGCGCGCAGACGGATCCCAGTCGGCCAGGTGAACTGTCACAGTAGACGCTTTCGCAATCCGGATGAAGACGAAGGCCAGGCGACATCCGACTGTCCTGCAGATTAGGGAAACAATCCCCATTTCCTCCTTTTTGGGATCGGGATTCGTTCGAATCGGAGCGATGAACGGCGGCAGGATGAAGACGAAGGCTAGGAGAGCTAAACGGGCCTGTGGAGCATCGTTCTCAAGCGACCACCGACCTCGGGTGCGAGAGACGCCGGAAATCGCCTTGGCCGGAGGACGAACGGAGAACTGCCTGAGGCAGGATGGATTTTTGTTATATCCGATTCCTCTAACTTCTTTCGAAGTTGCAAAGAGGCCTCCGGGACTTTATCTTTTTTAAATATGCCTATATATTTTAATTTTGAATTAATTATTTAATTTGAAATTAAAGTAGTCCCTGATCTTTTCCTTCTGTTTTAATTGAATCCCTGAACTTTTTTTTCATTTTATTTTCATTTCAAACTTTAAAATAAAAAATAAAATAATTTCTAAAGTCCTGTCTGCCCCTTAAGATTTAAGGACTACTTTAAAACGATGATGATTCAAACATTGAAACTACTTTCAAATATTTTTCAAAAAATTCAAGAATATTATTTTCTTTAAAAATGATTTCCAAAATTTTCGAAACATCACATAATAGTTAAAAAAAAAAAAAAAAAAATTTTTAGAAGCTCATAGATATTTAAAATAATATGACAAATATTTTGTCAATTTATTTTATTTTATTTTTTTATATAATTTTTGGAATAAAATAGATATACATAAATTATTTATTTTAATCACTTAATTTTTTTTAAAATTATTTTGAGATAATATAAGTAAAATATTTATCCCAAATAATTTTATTTATTTTTTTATATTATTTTCCTTAATTATTTAAGTTTAATTATCACTCTAATTAATTTAAGTAATTATTTAATTGGAAATTTTGTAGGGTATACCTGTATAATTTGTAGTGTTTACCTGTAATTGTAATTAAGTTCCAATCTTTTATAATATATTATAATAATGTTTAATTATTCAAAATCAAATTATATATTAGAATATAATTTTAAATGATTTTAAATGAGACATGAGAATATATATATAGATTTTATTTTTATGAATAATTGTTTTTTATGAATTGAGAAATAAGAAAATGTAAATAAAAAAGAGAAAGAGAAAGAGAAAGAGAAAAGAAAGAAAGATGAGAAGGCCACTGACTGACTCCCTTGAAATGTTCCCGCCTTTAGGTGTTTGTGAAAATAGAAACCTAGCGGCTTCAACTTCGATCCATCCAACAGCCATCGAATCCACTTTGATGCAATTCCACAATTTCTACATCTCATTCAAAATTGTAATTGAAAACTAACCCTCTCTACAGATTCATTCTTATGTTCCAAGATGATGTCGAAATTATTCAAAGGAGCGAATGTTTTCATGTCTCGTAACTTAGTTCCGCCGGAGGTCTTCGATTCGCTGCACGATGCTCTCAAGAATAACGGTGCCGACATCTTTCTTTGTTGCGATCCTGCGCGAAATGGTCCTGACGACTACCATGTCATTTCCTCCTGCGACCATGTGAGGCGGCCACTTCCCTATTATCACTCTTCCATTTGTCACATTTTAGATGAATTTGCTTTTTTTTTTTTTGTCTGTTTAAACGAGCTATTAATTTGTTTACAGGAGAAGTTCAGTGATCTTCAGAGTAAAGGCTGTCGTTTACTTGGTATGGTTCTAGACTTTATAACTTCTTAATCTGCACATCACTTCCTACTATTTGTTTTTACATGCAATATACAGTGTGAGTTCTGAGTTTTAAATGTGAAGTGATGGATGCCTTTATTTCTTAATAGGTGAAATTGCAATTCATTATTGTTGAACAATAAGCAGTTTGAGTACCCAACTCTAGTCTTTCTGCTTTAGTGGATGAAAAGGCAATCTAGAAAATGTGTACAAGTTTGTATTTACATGTCCTTTTCTACTGCTGTAACTCTTTACTTTTGCAAGAAATATCTACAGAAGAGGCTTAATTTGGGTTTTTAACACTGGTATTTTCCATTACAACGTTTCTTGCTGGACTCAAGTCTTGTTTGAGTGGGAAATGTTGTCCAAGGATGTGGACATGATTATGCATTATTTTTCTACTATAAATTAAGTTCATTATTTGGTTATCTTTGCATGTTTAAGCTAGGGCTACTTTGACGCTATTAGTTGCAACTTGTAAATTAAGAATCATAATATAGTTCACCATTCCAATATAAAATACTGTAACTCCATTGCAATTCAAAAACTTGTATTTGATTCAAGTCTTATTCTTCTGCTAAGTTACCCTCCTGAAGGCTAGTTCATATATCTTACAACTTTGTATGTCATGGCACTTAGACACAACATTTCATCAGTTCCCCTTATTTTTAACTGTTGTAGGTCCTCAATGTGTGCTTTCTTGTGCAAAAGAATGTAGACCACTCCCAAGACATAGTTTTGCTTGTTGTCTAGCAATGGATGGGGTCAAAGTATTGGCATCTGGTTTTGATTCTAATGAAAAGGTGTTGCTTCTACCTCATATGGAGTACTATATCAATGTTAACATAGCTTACTTGAATTGTGGATGTGATTGCACCATTCTGTTATCATAGTCCTCTCATGATCTTGAGATCTATTCCCACCAAAATGGAATAGTTAAATAACTAATAGAATTAATAGCAGTACTTTTTCTGGCTATTACTTGTGCACAATGGGAGTGTTATTGTTTGTAATGGACTATAGTCATTACATCATTTTCTCAGATTGTACCTCTAGGATCATCAACATAAGTATTTTCAAGAATTATTCACAAAAAACATCATGTTACCTGGGTAAGCCAAGATTTAGGTTGAGCTAAAATTTGAATTTCTGAGCTGAAGGCTGCTTAATGTCACATAAGACATTTTTTTTAATCATAGAATATTTATCTAATTCATTTATTCCTATATCAGAAGATAGAACTTCTTGTCCAGTTTTAGCTGATTGTGGACGATTGTAAGGTTGTGGGAAGACATTTGGACGCACATATGATGAAGTGAAAAACTTGCAGCTTCTAAGTTTTTTTTCTGCCAACATTCCTTAACAGTAAGGGATTTATCAAATTGAAAAGAAACATGGGAATGGTTCTTGTAAAGCTAGTACTTTAACTTAGTTGTTTCAAAATCTTCGAAAGGGGAGAACACATACTCAATTTACAAATAGCTATGTGTTACTCTAGATCATTTCTTGAGAAGTATGGAAGCCTGACTTTCTGGCTCCAAAATGTTAAGCTAAATGATGCAGCATATCACATAAGTCATGCTCCATGACCCTTGAATTGTTTTTGAAGATCTAGAGATGCATTATGGATAGATAAACTTTTAAGGCATCTTTTCTTTTCCCTTGAACATATAGCTTTTGTTCACACGTCTTTCAAAATTTTCCATTTGTTATCACATACAGATGTGGCTTGTACTTTATTCCTAAACGATTTTGCAGACTGAGATTGGAAAGATGGTTGCTTCAATGGGTGGTACGTTGTATTCTAAGGCATCACTAGATGTCAATTTTGTTATTGTCAAAAATGTCTTGGCGGCCAAGTACAAGGTAGGCTCTCTTTTCTGCATACTTCTCTAGTTGCTCTCTTCTTGTGGTATATTCATATAACTGCATGGATTTCTTTGCTTACTGTGGGTTTCAAAGTTGTTGTAGGTTGTATTGATGTCATTATATTGAAAGTACAACCTTTTCTTCTTAATATCCTTGGTTAAAAATCTGTTCAGTAGACTGATACTTTTAATGAAATTTATTCTCTCTTCACGCCAATTCTTCTACAGTTTGTTTTTACAGGTTTACCTTGCCTCTTTATTATGTTTTGTTTCTTTAGATTTTTAATTATCTAAAGAAAATACCGAATCATTCTTTGGCATTCTTTTTATTAGTGGGCGCTAAATGTCCTCAAGAAACCAATTATCACAATAAGCTGGTTACATCAGTGCTGGAAAGAGCATCGTGTTGTTCCTCAGGAGGCATTCAAGGTTCCTCCCTTTTATGGGTTGACAATATGTGTTTCCAGAATTCCTGCAGGTTGATGTTCAGAAGTGACCTTGTAGCTAATCTTGTGCACGGGGTGCATATTCTGTTCAGATCGAGCTGATTAATATTTTCCCTTCTATGTCGGTTATTTGTGTTTTCAGATGTACGGAAAGAAATGGAAAAACTGGTGCTAGAAAATGGTGGCAAATATTCAGCCGAACTCACCAAGAGCTGTACACATTTGATTTGCGATATATCCTATGAACTTCTATTTCTCTCACTCACTTGCATGTTTTTATATTGTCCCATATTAAATATAAGGCTTAGAAGTTAATAGTGACTGTCTAGATCAACATGTAGTTCGTTTTCTTATGTTGCCTATCAATGTGTTTGAAATTTCTCATCTTTAATTGATGTTATCTTTACCCAGTTGTTCATATTTATGTGTGTTATTTTTGGTTGTAGCTCTACTATTCATTTTTTATTGTGCTTGTCTAGATGATAAATAATCTAGCAGTCCTAGCCTGTTTTTTTCTATTCCTGCTTTGTTGAGGCTTAAGTTGTTAAGAAAATGGCTTCAACAATAACATCAAGCTAAGACAAACAGTTACTACAAAACCTTTATTTAGATAACAGGGCATGTAGTGTCTAATATTCCACTATGATTCTGGTAATTTACTTTTTGATGTCAATATGTAGTCGAACACTAGCTTCATATTACCATCCTGTAAATTATGTCAACAGAATTTGGGAGAGGCAGTTTAGCAACTCGCTATTGAACAAAAACAACTATTCATTTTTGTATGAAATGTTGTCTTTTGGTTGCATTTTATTGTTCAATAATTTACATGGCTATAAACCACCCAATATTTTCCTTGACTATTGGTAAGTTCCTGAAGGAGACAAATACAAAGTTGCTAAAAGATGGGGCTGCATTCATATGGTTACACGGAAATGGTTTGACCAATCTGTTGCTAGAAAGGGTAATTATATGTTGATGTACCATAAATCATGTAACTAAAATTTCCAAGCCTGTAAGTATTCTTGGTAAGGCATCTAACTTCAATGTGTTTTCATGATGAATAGCCAGTATGGATGAGGAGTCCTTTCCTGTTCAGTATGTTTCTACAGTTTCAGCTAGTGGTGCTAGGACTTCCTCGTTGTTACAACGGAATCCTGTCAATTGTACTGGAAACTTCCCATCCGCTGCATCTTCAATGGCTGAAGATTCAAATTTCGAAGCCATTTCATCTGCTGGAACTGCAGAGCCAGATCTTGAAGCCACCTTTTCACAGAAAGTAGTATATCCTACTACTTTGGGAGCTTCTAGTCAGGAAAAGAATGGAGGAACATGCACCATGGGTTGCAAAAGTGACATGAATCTTGATGGGTGCATTGCTGATGACTCCCAAAGTGAAAATGACTTGTACTTATCAGAGTGCCAAATTTCATTGGTTGGTTTTAGCGTCTCTGAAATGCGCAAACTGGTCAACATGATTCGTAGAGGTGGTGGCTCCCGTTACATGTCATTAAATGAGAGATTGACTCACATAGTTGTTGGAACACCAACAGATATGTAAGATAATCTTTCTTGTGAAAATCCTGTAGAACAAAGGATTTTAAATTTCTATTGTCTAATGCTACAATTTTGGTGCATATTATGAAAAGTTATTCATTTTCCAAATCATACTATTTCTCGTTCAACTTTTTTAGCTTTCATGCAACATAATGACTTTTACTGTAGCCAGATCTTTCTGATTGTTTGACAATTGTCACAGGAACCTTGTTTTTTGGTAGCCTTAGTTTTTCTAAACACCTGACGACTAGTAAGTTTTTGTTCTTTTCTTATGTTAACAAATTTGCAGAGAGATAAAGGAAATTAGAAGCCTTGCAGCCATGGGTATACTTTATGTGGTTCGGAACTTGTGGCTTGGAGAATGTGACCGTGAGAAGAAAGAGGTCCCTGTACTTCAAAGGCATATTGCTCATGATGTACTTATCCCTAAAGGTTTCTGGACTTTGATGTTTTAATTTATCAGTTGGTTTTATTGCTAGAAAATTTTCCTTGAATCCCTGGTAGCACAATTTTTAGCCATATTCATGTTACTAAGCTGGAGGAGGCAATCTTGGCTACCAGGCTCTACATATAACACTTGTATCTTTTTAACTGAATGTTGTAATTTACAGAGCGTGCACACGTAAGTACAGGGTACATGACAGGCCCAACGAGCATGGAACAAGGAAAATCCTTCAATACTCTTCCTATTCAGCCACATGTTCAATCACAATCCGTTTTGGCTTCTTCAGAGATTTCTCTGGAGACAAAAGCTACAAAAGTCAACATGAATGGAGAAAAGTTTTCTAAATGGTCCACGAGAACCAACAACCAAAGCCAGATTCCTGAAAATGGTCATCAACAGGAGAGATCTAGTAGTCAAATTCAAGATAAGAAGTCAAATGTTTTTGCGGGGATGAGATTTTGCTTTGGAAGTTCATTCCCATTGGACAGGGTAAGCCTAAGAGAAGCATTTAAATTTTTGATGGTTTTAATCCTCTAGGATTTTGTATAACATATCCTTGTTGATGTTTCTCTCTACTTTTTACATAAATCTTTATTTGTTTCTGTTTAAGTTTATTATTTTGAAAATCTAGTCTCACCGAACTAAAAGTTGAAGCTATTGTTGAAGGCTCTTGTAGCTTTGTGGTAGAACATAAGGCTCATGGCCACAAGGTTGTTAGTTCGAGCCATTGTGACGATTTTCAAGAAAAGGTTGAAACTATTGTTGTTCCATGGCCTTTAGAGTTCTCTTTTGGGGTTTTAGTATCCCCAAACCCTTTGGGATCCTTTTTAAGTCTTCAGAGGGCATATGATAATGTAAAATTGCAGTGCACAATGTTAAATTGTTTCTTTGTCCTAATTGAATAGCTTGCTCCCTTAGAATATGAACAATCAAAAACTGTCCAGCATTTTCAAGACAGGTATAGATATTTATAACCTGGAAACAAACTTTTTGTAGTCAGACATCTAAACTCTTCTCCTTGTATCCTTACAATAACATGTTAAAGAAACTTAGGAAGACATTATTAAAATCCAATCCATGTTTATTCATCAATGTTGATTTGGATATGGCTTATATCTTACTCTAATTGCACCCCAAAAGATTAATGTCTTTTAACTGTTGGGGTGCACATCTCACTGACTGAAGCCAAGTGTGAATAGACTCATAGACTGACTAACTGAAGCTGAGTGTGAATAGACTAATTTACTGACTAACTGAAGCCGAGTGTGAATAGACTCACTGATTGACTAACTGAAGCCAAGTGTGAATAGACTCAATGACGTACTAACTGAAGCCGAGTGTGAATAGACTCATTGATTGATTGACTAACTGAAGCTGAGTGTGAATAGACTCATTGACTGACTAACTGAAGCCAAGTGTGAATAGACTCAGATAAGCATTAGTATGAAAGCAACCTTCATCGACAATTGGACTCTATGCTTCTCTATACATTAACACTATGTGGAATTTCTTGTACTTTCATGATATTTGGGCTTGACCTTTATATTCTCACTGAATAAAATCAAGATGACCAAGTTTGGTTGGTTACTTTTTCAGAGAGGTGAAATCAATGACTGGGTTCACGAAGGGGGCGGGTTGACATTGTGTGATAAAACGGAACAGGATGTAAACTTTATCATTCAGTGCCATGGTATGGTTCACTACCAGACTAATACTTCCAGAGGTATTAATGTATCCAGTCACTGGATAAAGTCTTGTTTGGAGGTAAGGGTTCGTAGCTACATAATTTTTGGTGTAATTCTGGCTTTTGTTATAGTGATGTAATTTTCTATTACTTATCTAGAGACTTCATATTTCTAAGAGCTAGGTTTTCTTATAGATATGATAGGTTTAGTTATGTTTTGGTGTTATGAATGCTTTTTGTGGCATAACTTATGATTTCCTTTTAAAAGATCAAACTATTTTCATTAATCCACAGTGAACACGAAACTCACATCAACTGTGGTGAAACATCCAAACAAAAAACAACAAGTACCATGTCATTAGTTAATTAGAAAAATACAATATACAATAAAAATATCAAAAGAAGCATCAACTTATGATTTTTTATATAGTTTTTTGAAATAATGGTCATTTTATTTACTACAGTTGAGAATGAGTCATAACAAACATAAATAAAGTCTACAGTTCATGAATATTTAAAATGCCTAAGAAGGATATAAACTCTTATAATGATGTTGTTGGTTTTCAGGATGAACGGTTGCTGGATGTTGGAGCTCACATTCTGTATTCTCCACTTCCATGCCAGATCCCTTTACCTGGATTTGAAGGACTTCGTATTTGTATTTCCCAATATGATCAAAAAGAAAGACTGCTCCTAAGAAACTTGTGCTTTGTTCTCGGAGCTAAATATGTAGAGAGATTAACTAGAAAGGTCACACATCTACTATGCAAGTTCATTGGAGGCCCAAAATATGAGGCTGCATGTAAATGGAAGATAAAATTAGTTACATGTGAGTGGATTTATCAGTGTGTTAAGCAGGTCTCCCTCTCACACTCTTCTCTTCTGTCATTTGCTTCATTTATATGTTTCCATATCATTCCCATAATTGTGTGAATGCTTGGACAGAATGAAGTTGTTGGGCTAGATTCATATCACCCAAAAGAAGTTACTTCACAAGATCAAGTTGCAGAGCTTATACCCATGAGCCAGTTTACTCAGAGTTCGAGCATGATGCCCAGTACTGCTACTCAATATCCAGTTCAATTCCAAGTCCCAAAAAATAAAGATGTTCAAAGTATTGGTAGAAATAAAAAGGCTAGGCTTACTGAAGGTGGAGGAAGAGAAAGAAAGAGTGGTCCACCAAATGAAGTCATGCATTCTTCCTACAGGAAAACCTCCATAGTAGAAGAAGCTTCTGATGTCATACCCAATGGCGAGGCTGATGTAGCTTCTGCTATAGAGGATCTCATAGTGGAGACTAGTAAAGTAAGTTGTTGTAATTACATTTTTAGTCTATTTTATATTTTACTTGGTCTTCTGTAGGTTTAACTCTCATTTGGTTGTGATCTAGATTCAAGATCTGAAGTCCCCCAGAAGAAATGAACAAGATAAAGATGTATCCTTTTTCTTTTCTTTTTTCCACTTGTTCCTTTCAAATTTACTATTCCATTAGATGTGATGTTTTCACTCCTTGACTGTTGAATAGTTATTCTCATCTGATTGCACAATCGAAGAGAAAGCAGATCTTGAATCTTCTTTTGTTTTTTCCAAGAATTGGATGAACAGGTTCTCTCTTTTCTTTCTATCTGACTCTCTTCTTGTTCCTATTCGATCTAATAACCCACATGAAACAGAGCCTGATTTGATTGGGCAAAGTATTTACCCATTTGTTGTATGCCTTTAATTGGTGGTACTGAATCCATCATTCTATTTAGGGATGGGAGAAAGGATGAGACCTGTAATCCTTCTGTAGATGGGAGCGTGGGCAAGTACAACTATGATGGTTTCAGTGAAACACAAACAGAATCTCAGGTACAAAGAATCTAAGAAATCCTTATCCAGATTTAGAAACAGATTTACATAACAAATATTCATGTTTTTCTTGCAAATGTAGGTTGTTGGCTATGAAGAAGACCTCTCAGGGAGGCAAATGATAATAGACAGAGTTCGGACCACACGAGGATTGAGTTGAACTTCAACATGTACATCAATCAACATTCTCATATTATATTTTGGATTTCATTCCTAATGTTTTGTTTATGCATTACAATGAATCGTTTGTCTGTGGGCGTGTTCCTATATAAGTAAAGTATATAACATTATGAGTTGAGCCTGTAGCCAGTGATTCATAATTTGCAGCAGTATACCTGTCATAATCAAAATAGGCTTCAATCAGTGTGTAAAAAAATGAGGAATTTTAACTTTTATCAAGCAGTTAAGTGCCTACCTTTATTATTCTATCAGCTTGCCCAACCAAAAGCTTTCCCTGCTGATATAATAAAGACGTTATGACCGAATTGCAGGCGATAGAACCTACAGATGAGGCCACTGTTTTATGAACTTCATCTCCCAACAGTTCCTACATTTTATCAAAGCATAATCTGGGTTCAAATGTGATACAAAAATTGAGTTTCCAAATGAAGCCAGAAGAATAAATACCTGTACAATAACAACCTTGTCCCAGCCGCCTGTAAATAGCCATTTCCCCTCCATACTTATAGAAAATACTGCACCATTATGAGCTTGTATGGATTCCAAAAAAGTTCCATCACTCCAAATCTGTGAAAGTGTGAATATCAAATTATAGCTATGTACTACTAATGGTTGCACACCTTTACTCACCTTTACACATCCATTTTCATGGGATGCAACAACGAAATTCCCATGAACAGCTAGAGACAAAACTGATGTCACATTCCCAGGTATATCTTCACCTAGTACAGCCAACGGACTGTGGTCACTCATACACCACAACCGAACAGTTCCATCCCAACTCCCACTGTAGAGAACACCATCACAAACCACTAGAGTTGAGACAACTGATTTATGACCGTTCATAACACATGAAATTGTGTAGTCCTGAAAACCAAAACAATTTTGATAAAACATCAGATGTAAAGGAAGAGAAACAAGTGCTCGAGTTCCTCATTACCCGCAAAGACCATGCTTTTATTGACTTATCGCCACTTCCAGTGTAGAGCAATCCAGTTCCAGAAGTAGCGAGGGCATGAATACCACTATACCGCCAATCCTTTTCCTCTTGCAGCCTCTTTATTGGTTCTTGACTAAATGGAACATTACTAATGTTCCAAATACATATTGCACCTCCACTGTCACCCGTTACACATAAGGGCTTGTCATAATCCACATAAACTACAGCCATGATCTTTTGCTCATGACCTCTAAATGTATGTACCTGGCTGAAATCCTGTAATGAAATATTTAGTTTAAAGACCTAAAAGGTACTAAGCTTCCAAATCTATGGATTCTGAATTGGAATGGCTTGAAATTGGAACATGGAGAGTAAATCCATGTAAGGTTAATTTGATTGCTTAATAGAGAGCATACCTGAAGAGACCATAAAATCACTGTTTTATCATAGGAAATGCTAAAAAGGAATCCCCCTGCAATGGATGATAAAAGGTCTTTAAGTTTAAATACATGATATTTTAGTCATTCATCCTAAATAATCTACTTTTTCATCAAACAAATGTTTTTTTCCCCGAAGTTTGAATGATTTTAAGAAAAAAAACTACATCAAACAAGCTCTAAAGTGAAATATAAGTTGTATTCTGTGTCATACCTCCAACAGCCAGTCCTGTAATACAGTCGAGATGACCCTTTAGTTCGATACATTTGACATTACTTCCAACAGTGCTATTGACAGTACTCTTTTCTTCAGCTACGCTAGGATCTGCAGCACGAATCTCTTCTCTCGGTATTTTACATAATTCTCCTAGAAGTAAGCAACGACTTGTTCCCTCCTCCTCCGGAAAATCCTGAGAAACTGTAGCCATCTCATCAGGGTTTTGGACAATCAACTCCCTAATGCATTTCCAAATGTCAATAACTGATGTCTGGCTCGCAGTATGAAGTTCCAAACATTTGAATAGAATCTCTTTCAGCCATACCAAGTCCAAACCATAATTAACATTCAATGAAGTGTGCAAATTCTCCACCAACACAGTAATAGAAGCCTTGAAATCATGAGAACCGTCACTGATACTGCCTAAACTGTCGAGAACTAATTCACTAAACGAGTTCCCCATAAACAGCCAAAGAACTAGGCAAGAAGTTGACCAAACATCATAGCCTGATAGAGAACCAGTTTCAAGATCTTCACTTCTTAATAGCTTTTGCAATAGTTGTGGACTGATAAATGCAAGGGGGGTTCTAAGAACATTATCGTTTAAGCTTTCAGATTCTCTAACCAGTCTAACAACTCTCCTTCCTAATGCCAAGACCTCATTCAAATCGATATATACATGACCAAAACCATCAACGCGGAAGCATGATGGGTCGAAGCAACCACAAAATAACCCTTCTATATGTAGAGAATGCACTGCTTCACATATCTCCATTCCCATCATAGAAAAACTAACTAAATTTAACGAGCACTCACCTTCACCAGCAGACTCTTTCTTCCAATCACCATTTCTCTTCTTCTTCTTCTCCAGAAGACTGTCATTGTAGCTTTCACTCACCATATACAAAAACTGATCATCTTCACTATACCAGATACCATAAACCTTGCAAGTTTTACTCCCTTTCAAATTAGACACTGTCAAGAGCAAACTCAATTCATCTCTTTCTCCAAGATTCATTCCATACAAAATGCTCATGATCTTTGCAGTATAACTGTATCTTAACTTAGAATCATCAACTTCACTGAAAGGACCAGCAAGTCTAAGAAGACTCAACTTCTCATCTCCTTTAAGTGAATATCTTGCTAGCTGTTGTATCTTTTTCAAAATTCTCCCATGAAAAACAGAAAAAAAAGGGTCTTGAGTTCTGACTTCAACCACCAAAGCATCTTCCGGCAAAACCCATCCTTTCCAACTCAAATAGAAGGCGTGTGACCAAAGTCCGGGGATAAAATCGACTGGCTGTTTGATCACCGGAGATTTGGAAGGGTTTTGGTTATTCTGATGATCTGGGTTTGGGATGATGGAGGCTAAGCGAAGGAGATCAATATTCTTTGGGAGGGCGGAAGCACCCTGTGGATTTGGATAGTTGACTAGCTGAGTACAGGCGGGACATCGGATTGTGAAAGGAAATGGGTGGGGAAGCTGATCAATACAGACGTCACAGGCGGAATGGCCACAGGCGAGTACTCGAGGGATGGTGGAGTTTTGGTCGTAGGACTGTAGACATACTGGGCACTCCGGCGGCTCCAGTTCGTCCATAGCTAGAGCTGGTGTTTATGTTTTTTAGTCTCTTGCCGGAGTGAGTTGTGTTGGAACGGGAATATGTTTTACCATTTCGTTAAGAAGTTTCTTTATGTTAGTTTTGTACGTACGGGTTTCGGCATCTAATATAAAAGAAAAGAATCATCCAACAGTTTGACTATATATAAATCTCTCTATTTGGAAAATTTGACGAAATGACCTCAAACATATGCAAATTTGACGTGATGGCTGTCTATAAATTTAATTGCGTTCATGATCTTTTATTTTATTTTTTTAACGAAATTGTCATTTTCACGAAACGTTAAGGGACTTAGAATGTGTGAAATATCCAGATTATCTTTACTATTTAATATAACCTCTCATATTTTTTTTTCATTTCTTTTTTTCTCTTTCTCTCTCTTCCCGCTCTTCTCTTCCTACTCTCTAAACTCCGGCGGCGATCGATCGACGGCGACGGGACGAAATCCACGACAATGAACTCCACGACGAGCACGAGCACTGTTCCACTTGGTACGTTTATTTTATCCTATGATACTTCAAGTTTATTGATGTTTGATTTATGCGAATCACTGTTGTTGAGAGTTTACTTCCCGTTTCGCTAAGTGTTTATCGTTTCGCTAAGTGTCTAGCGATTCGCGAAGGCCTTCCCGTTTCGCTAAGATTTCCTACGAAGTATTATTTATCAATTTCCCGTTTCTAAATCAATACATGTTTTTTATTGCAGCTGAAGTTTTCGTTTTTTATAATGGAGAGTGGAAATTTGATGCTGATGGAATACTGTATTTTGATGACTCTTCAATCAAAACATTTGATTTACCCCAAAATACTCGTTATGCTGAATTAGTTGATAAACTCTACGCTAGACTTAACGTGCATAAATCTACATACGATTTAATGCTGCAAGTCAAGTATGATATTCCGAATATCAGAAATCCAAAACCTGTTTTTATTGATGAAGATGGGGATTTGAACACATATTTATCACGCTTGATTTTGGGTCGAACTGTGTCACCATTGTGTGTCTCTGTAGTAGAGAAGTCAGCATTTACTAAAAAAAAAGATAATACTACTTACATACCCAACTTAAGAAAGTATACTACCACCACAACTTACTCAAAAATTGTACCACAAGTTGTACCCTCAGAATTCTTTGTTGAAAGTCAAAATGAAAGCCGGAGAAAACTCTTTGCCTCACATCCCATTTACTCAGGACTTGCATGTTAATATTGATGCAAATGCATCAATACCTATACCAACTAGTGCAAGAAGATCATCAATGGGTACATCAACTAGTGCAAGAAGAGCATCAATGGGTACACCATCTAGTGCAAGAAGATCATTAATGGGTACACCATCTAGTGCAAGAAGATCATCAATGGGTACACCATCGATAGAACCGACAGACACATCACCGCCAGACCCCTCATTTGCGATGGCATTAACTAATGAAACCGTATTGGAAGTGGAGAAGTCAAGAAAACATCTTTGGTGTGTGAAATGTTTGGATGAGACATGCGAGTGGAGCTTGCGTGCTGTGAAAGGTAAGTTTTCTGAGATGTTTGAGATCCGGAAATTCGAGCAACAACACTCATGCTCAGTTTTGTCGAGGCCAAAGAAAAAATGCAAACACCAACATGGGTTATTGGGCAGTGCGTGAAGAGCAAGTACATGGACTATCACCATAACCACTTGCCTAAGAAAATAATTGAAGACATTTAGACAACTTATGAGATATTTTGGACTTATAATAAGGCATGGAGGGCAAGGGAAAATGCTTTAATAGCGGTGCGAGGAACGGTAGAGGATTCCTATGGAATATTGCCATCATACCTTTACATGTTGGAGAAGTATACTCCTGGTACCATAACTGACATCTAGACAGACGAGCTCGGCCACTTCAAGTATATGTCATGTCCCTAGGCCTCTCAATTAGGGGTTTTAAAGCCTTTTGACGTCCTGTATTGTGCGTTGATGCTAGTTTTCTTAAGCACAAGGTGAGTGGTCAATTATTGGTGGCTATTGCATTGAATGCGAATGAGCAACTATATCCTGTCGCATTCGGCGTTGTTGATTCAAAGAATAATAACTCTTGGACTTATTTTATGCAAAAACTGAGAGACGCAATTGGATTAGTTGATGATCTCGTCTTCGTATCCGATAGACACCCAAACATTGTCAATGCCTTGTGTGCTGTTTTTCCAGAACCAGACCATAGTGCGTGCACATATCACATAAAGATGAATATTATGGCCAAATTCAAAAGTGATAAACATCATGCGGAGTTTGATTCGGCTTCTAAAGCGTATACTATCCACGAATTTAATCGGTTTTTTGACAAGATCGAGGTTAAAGATCATAGGATTGCTATCTATTTGGAAGAAATTGGGTTCCAAAGATGGAGTAGAGCATTTTTTCCCGGTAAGCGATACAATCAACTCACAAACAATTATGCTGAGAATTTCAATAGTCAGAGTAGGGAAGCCAAAAAGTATCTCATTTCAGAAATGGCTGAGTATTTAAGATTCACAATACAACATTGGTTTAACGATAGAAGAGAAAAAACGTCCAATCACGAAGAAGTTTTATCTCCAAATTATGAGAAGTTGTTACATAAGGGATTCGAGAAGGCCAGATTCTATACAGTCCAATCGCTTAACCGATTCGAGTTTTATGTGCATGACAATCAGTACCATTTCAAAGTCAATTTGAAAGACAAGAACTGCACTTGTAGAGTATTTGAAGTTTCGGGTCTTCCTTGTACGCATGCAATGGCAGCTGCCCGTAGCCGAAATTTGGTTTCTTATGACTTCTGTTCAAGGTATTATTCAGCTCACATGTTCAATCTGTTTAACCAATTGATAAATCGTTATATTTTCCATGCACACAGGTATTACACAACTGAATGTTAGATAAATGCATATGCGGAGACATGTTATCCTCCCGATGATGAAGAAAATTGGGATGTTCCCGAACATATCAAGCAATGCTCGTGTCTTAAATTAAATGTCAAGGTTAAGAAAGGCCGACCAGAAACAAAACGTAGGTCATCCCAATGTGAGGTCCGTAAGGTCCCGAGACAATGCAGCTCATGTGCTGGACTAGGACATAATAGGGCAACATGCAAAACATTGATGTCTACACCATCTACTGTAAGAGCATTATCATCTAAGCAACATGAGTCATCATCTCAACAGTATGAGCTTTTAGCTTGAAAGATTATTATGGTGATAAATTGTAATATATGTTGTTAATTGAATTGAATTATGGTGGTACTGGTCAGATATAAGTTGTAGTATATGTTGTTAATTCAGGTGGTTTGGGATAAGTTGTAGTATATGTTGTTAATTCAGGTGGTTTGGGAAGCACTTAGCGAATCACTAGGTCCTTATCGAATCGCTAAGCACTTAGCGAAACGGTAAGCACTTAACGAAACGCGAGGTACTTAGCGAATCGTTAAGTTCAAAATTCAAAATCTTACCTCTGTCTTCTCCTTCTTCTTGTCCAAAATTCAAGTCTGAAGTGCAAAATTCAATATATGAATATACATTTTACAACTTTAAATATTTTAACAATACATTTTCATTACTTCAAGTTGTCTCCAAAACAAAGGTTCGATAATTTACATTTACATTACATCAAATCAAATAATTTATCCAATTTACAATACTAAGGTTCGATAATTTGATGGAATAATCGGACCGCCATCTTCTGCCTCCAAAACTCCATGTTTTTTGAGGTCACATTTTGCACGCCTTGGTTAGCAGTCAAGTATTCCATATACATGAGCGTGAATACACCACAGTCCCCGCTCTCGGTTGCTCTTGGGACTTCCCCTACCTTAGCTACTGCGGTTTTGACTTTCGGGTGTGGAAACCGTTTGTATGTCATGGGTTGGATGAGGTCTTTGAAGTTGAAGTCAGGATACCTTTTCATCTCACCTGTAGTGAATGTCTTTGCAAATACATGTGGAATCATCTCACACAACGGTTTCAAATAAGGATCCAGATTTTTATAAATATAAGCATCGCAGTCATACACGTCAATGCGATTCTTTTGAAGACGTGCTACACACAAAATCCAATGATTCTGGCTTATGTTCACGAGCACGTATATATCGTCGATTGTTGACCATTCAGACATATATCTATGCTCTACACCCATGTAATAGTTTTTAAATTCTTCGACTGGATATTTTGCACGATCTTTACTAAAAGTCTTGTGCTCTCGCCTTATTCTATCTGCCAATACGCAATCCCCTATTGCGATTTTAGAATTTTATATGTCTTGGATATTCTGCGATCCTTTTTCGTAATAGGTGGCATAATGCATCGATTTCCTGCACAATGGGAATACATTCAGTATATATCAAACAACATTGAACCGTAACTTAACGGGGCACGACCGGTGGATTTTTATCATAAGCGTGAACAAATTAATGGGTATAGTAATTATTTTTTATTTAATAATATATATATATTAAAAATTAATAAATGTATGATTAATTATTAAACTTAAAAAATATTATATGAAAAGTCATTTATTTTTTTAATTTTATTTTTTTTATAATATATATATATATATATATATAATAATAATAATAATTTATTTAAATATTTTTTTATTATTATTTATTACTTTATTTATATATATATATAATTATATTTGTATTAATTATTTTATAATATATATAACAACCTATTTAAATAAATAAAAAATTATTCATTATATTTTTATATTAATATATTCAATTCTTTCCATATTTATTAGATTAATTATTATTTTAATTTTTTTTAATTTAATTTTTTATATTTTATATTTTTTCTTCAAAAGAGATTTTTATTTTTAATAAATAATTATATATATATATATATATATCAATAATTCTATTTATATTAATTATTTTATAATATTTTAAAATGAATAACACATAATTAATTATTAAACTTAAAAAATAGTATATGAAAAATTATTTATCTTTTTAACTCTATTTTATTTTAATATATAACAACCTATTTAAATAAATAAGTTTTATTATTTTTTACTTATATATATATATAATTTTATTTGTATTAATTATTTAATTAATAATATATATAATTTTATATTATATATATAACAACCTATTTAAATAATAAAAAATTATTAGTTGTCACCTTTTTATTTATAATATATATAATAAATTAAATTAATAATTTAAAATTTATTTAAAATAATATTAAAAAATCAAATAATAATAATTCATTGTATATATATATATATATATATATATATATATATATATATATATAATAAATCTTAGTAAAGAAAATAATAATTTTTAAAAATAAAAAATTAATTTAAAAATATTAAAAAAATATTTATTTATTAATTATTTTTAAAATATAAATAATATATATATATAAATAAAAATATTTTTTAATTGTTAATTATATAAATTATATATATATACATACACAAAATTTTAAGTATATAAATCAACAATTTAAAGTGGTCTAGTGGTTAAAGTATTCATGTTAATGCTCGTATTACGGAGCAAGCGAAGAAAAACGTAAGGGTAGAGACCATAATTCAAATTTCGTTTGACACAATTTTTAAACTAAAAAAATAATGATGGTTATATGTGAAATAAGAACGTTGGTTTATCAAAGTGATGAGATGGTTGGATGCGAAATGATATTGATGGTTAAAATATGCGATGAAATTGGTGGGTGGATAATGACATTCACGAGATTATGGGTCGATTGTGATGAATGATTAAAATATGCGATGAAATTAGTAGTTTGGTAAATGGAATTCACGATATGCAATCAGGTTAATTGAGGTGGATAAAAATATGAAGTGAGATGGTTGGTTAGTCGAAGTGAGTATGCCACACAATAAGAAGTTGATTAGGGATTGGTGGGCCAAAGTGAGGGTAAAAGTGATTGGTACTATATCAAAGTGAAAGTTTAAGGTCACGAGATTAGAGATGGATTAATGACATTCACGAGATTAGAGGTCGATTGTGATGGATGGTTAAAATATACTATGAAATTGGTGGTTCGGTAAATGATATTCACGATGGAATCAGGTCAATTGAGGTGGATAAAAATATGAAGTGAGATGGTTAGTTAGTCGAAATTAGTATGACGCACAATAAGAGGTTGATTGGGGATTGGTGGGTCAAAGTGAGGGCAAAAGAAATTGGTAATATACCAAAGTAAAAGTTTAAGGTCACGATATGAAAGGTCAATTAGGGTGGATAAATGTAGAATGAGATGGTTAGTCAATCGAAGTGAGGATAAGTAAGTCGGGTTATTTATTGTAAAACATGTGAGGAGATTGATTGTTGGCCGAAATGAAAGTAAAGTCTTGATATGAGAGGTCAAAATGAGATGGTTGATTAATCGAAGTAAATATGGTCACGCGATGAGAGGTCGATTAGGAATTGATGGGTCAAAGTGAGGGTGAAAGAAATTGGTAATGTTAGAAATGGTTGATTTGTGACCAAATTGAAAGTGTTTAAAGTCACAGTACGAGAGGTTGATTAGGGAGTGAGTTAATGTGGAATGAGATTATTAGTTTAACCGAAGTGATGATAAAAAAGTCATGTTGTATACTGTAAAATATGTGAGCAGATAGGTCACGAGATAAGATGTCAGTTGGGGATTGGTGAACAAAGTGAGAATAAAATAGATTGGTAATGTTGAAGATGATTGATTTGACCGAAGTAAAAGTGTAAGGTCACAGATGAGAGGTTGGTTATTGGGGCAGATAAATGTGAAATAAGATGGATGGTTATCTGAATTGAGGATAAATAAGGTCAAGTTGTATATTGTAAAATATGTTAGGAGATAGGTTGTTTGACGAAGTGAAAGTAAGATTTCGAGATGAGAGGTCGATTGTGAATTGGTGGATAAATATGGAATGAGATGATTAATTAGTCAAAGTGAAAGTGTAAGGTAACGAGATGAGATGTCGATTGTGGTGGATAAATGTGGAATGAAATGTATGGTTAGTCGAAGTGAGGATAAAAATATCGAGTTGTATATTATAAAATATGTGAGAAGATGAGTTGTTTGATAAAGTGAAAGTAAGGTTTTTGAGAGATGGGAGGTCAATTGTGATTGGTAGATAAATGTGGAATAAAATGATTTTTTATCAGTCGAAGTGAAAATAAGGTAAAAATATGAAAGGTCGACAGGGAAAGAGATTAATATTGGTGGTTAAAATATGCGAGAAGATTAGTTATTTGACCGAAGTGAAAGTTATGTCACAAAATGAGAAGTCTGATTTAAATTGGTAGATAAATGTAGAATGAAATGGTTGGTCAGCCCAAGTTCTTTAAGGTCACGAGATGAAAGGTCGATTGAGCATTGGTGAGTTAAAGTGAGGGTAAAAAAGAGATTGATAATGTTTGAAACTTTTGATTTAACCAAAATGAAAGTGTAAGGTCACTGAATGTAATGAGAGGTCCATTGGAAAAAAATATGTGATGAGATATGTGAGAAGATGAATTGTTTTACCGAAGTAGATTAAATGTGAAATAAAAGTATTCTATTTTTTATTCTAATATATTATTCGTGATTTATTAAGAATTTTAAACCTTGAATACATATTTTAAGATTATTACATATTTTTTATTAAATTTATTTTGTTTATATTTTTATTTGTGTGCATTGCAGACGAGAATCTTTTAATAGAAATAATAATAATAATATCTTATTTGGCCTATTCATTTAAAAGAAATAATGTTTTATAATATTTTTAATTATATATATTAATATATTTAATAACATTTATTCGTTTAACTTAGGGTTTTGAACTGCAAACGAGACAAGTCGAGTTCGAGACAAGTCGAGTTCGAGACAAGTCGAGTTCAAGTCAACTCGATTAAGTATTTATTAGCTCGGCTCGAACTCGAGCTCGAATGAGTATAAATTGAAGTTCAAGTTCGACTTAACTATTTACCACAAGCTTAGCTCGACTCGAAAAACTTGAACTAAAATTTAATTTTCAAATATTTGTGAATTTTTTTTATTTTATATCTTAATATTAAAATAAATAATGAATATATTATATATTATCAAGCTCGAAAAAGCTCGAGCTCGAACTCAACTCGAATATTAAACAAACCGACTCGAGCTCGACTCAAACTTGGCCAAAGTCAAACTCAAATCGATCTTTGACTGAGCGGCTCACTAACGACTTGACTCATTTGTAACCATAGTTCAACTTCACCTCTATTCCAGTTCAAGATGTTTTCAAACTGGATTAATAATAATAAATAATTTTATTTTGGGTGATTTTATATATGTAATTTTATTTTTGTTTATTTATTAAATTTTAGATTTAAATTGATATTATATTTTTTCAATTCAATATCTTATTTAGTTGTATGGAATTTTCTATCTCGATTTTTTTTTAATTCGAATAATAATTTTTAGTCATTGGTGGTACCTCCAATTATTTTGATAGTTCGTTTGAGTCCTCTGCTTCATAGTAAAATAAAAAAATGAGATTATTCAATTTGAAGTTGTTTTTTATTTTTTCAATAAATAGTTATAATCCTCTTATTATTTAATGAGATTATCATTTTTTACCACTTATCATTAGTTATAATTTTTTAAAACATATATACCAACTCTCACTTGAGAACTTTTTTAATCATAATATTTAATAAAGATTCATCTCATAATGTTTTATTAATTTGTAAGACTTATTTTATTTCATCACTTATTATTATGAAATAATTTTTGAATCACTCTAAAAAATATATAATAATATTTAATTTTATTAATTAAAATTTTAATTTTTATAAATTTATCATATTTATTAACTTTTAGATTCTCATATGGCCTTAATAGTTTTTTAATCTAACCATCTCTCCACAATAACTGAAGTCATTAGGTAATTTTTCTTTTCTAATTTATTCATCTTAATTGTTTTTTCTATTCTAATATATATATAACTCTCTTTTATTAAATTTTTAATTAAGTTTTTTTTTGTCACACTAAAAAGGTAAGAATTATTAAATTTTAATTATATTATATTAAAATAATAAATATTTATTAAATATTTTAAAAATATAAATATATATACTTAAATAATTAATAATACAAAAAAATATATTTAACCTTCATCGTACAAAAATTAATAGATTTTAAAAATAAAAATAAATTTAATTATATTAACTACTATAATATATATATATATATATATATATATATATATATATATATATATATATATATATATATATTATTAAATCTTAATTTAAAATTGTGAAAATTTCCAACCCCTCTCTCCATCCTTCACGTAATTTATCTTTTTAATTTATCTAATCTTAATTATTTTTATTTATTAATATATATATTTCTCCATCTAAAATATATATATATATATTTTTCACTCTTAATTTTTATTTTTTAATTATTTTTTTCCCAATAATAATATAATAATTAATAAATTTTATAAATATAATTTTAATTATATTATATTAAAATAATAAATATTTATTACATATTTTAAAAATATAAATACATATATTTAAAAATTAATATAAAAAGTTATATTCAATTTTATTCATACAAAATTAATAAATTTTAGAAATAAAAATTAAATTTATTTATATTAACTACTAATCTATAAAATAAGAATTACTTTTATATTTGAAAATGTGTTTTATTGTTAAAAAAAGGAAAAAAGCTCATTTAGACGTAGACGTATGTACTTGTACAACTAGCCCACTTAAACAAACGTATGTACTAATAAAATGTCATTTAAACGTATGTACTATTAAAAATTGGCTCATTTAGTCTCTTTTAATAACCATGGTTAATTTTTATTTTTAAATTTATATATTTATTAATTAAATATTAATATATTTTCTCTCTCTTTCCTTTTTATTTATTATTTCATTTATTACTAATAAATGTCCCTCTATTTTTATCTTTTTTATAATTTTTTTATTATTTCTATATGAGTATTTATGATTAATTATTTTAATTTTATTTTATATATATGAGCATTCACTATTAATTATTTTAACTCTATATTTTTTCTTCTTTTTTATATATTTTTTTTATATTTACATTAATTATTAATTATTTTAAAATTGTTTGATCCCAATAATTGAATATAACAATGAAAATTCTTTCAACAATAAAAATCTTTAACACAAAAATAAATTAATTAATAATTAAAAATTGATAATAATAAAAACTCATTCATCAAACACCAAAAGAATAATAATCAAATATTAGATAAAACAATTCATTTACTACTAATATAAGTCGTGAATAAAAATTAAATAAAAAATTATTAATTTCATTTTTATTTATATTAAACTAAATAAGAAAAAAACCCTTTTTCATTTTTATTATATTAAAATAAATAAGAAAAAACCCTTAAAAAAATATTACAATAAAATAAGAATTTAAGAAATATGAGAAATAAAAACTAATAAAAAAAAGATGAAATATAAAAGAGAAATTAATATTAAAATAGTAAGAAATTTAAGAATAAAATAAATTACCTAATTTAATTAATGAAAAAGAAGAGAGAGAAAATATATTAATATTTAATTAATAAATATATAAATTTAAAAATAAAGGTTAACCATGGTTACTAAAAAGGCTAAATGAGCCAATTTTTGATAGTACATATGTTTAAATGACATTTTATTAGTACATATGTCTAAGTGAACTAGTTGTACATACGTCTAAGTGAGCTTTTTTTCCTTAAAAAAATATTAAACTAAACTAATTATGATAGCTCAAATGTTAAAAATCGAAATATCCATTTAAGTTGAAATATATTATAATTATAAAATTATGTTAATATTCTAAATTTCTCTTTATTTTATAACGAACCACATGAAAGCATATATTATTCTAACATAAATTAATGTGTCTTAATTCGATATAGAGAAAAAACATGAGTCCAAAACACTCTTTTATTGACATGTGGAATGGTAGGAAGCAATTTAATTAATTTGTAATATCTATAATTGGGAAATTTGACGAATTTCCAAAAATAATAAGGGAGAAGTAAACTTTGTAAAATTGACTGGGCAAAAGACTAATATACCCCTTGAATAATCTTTCTCTTCTCTCTTTTCATTTTATTTCTTTCTCTCTTCTTTCCCCCCGACTCTTTCCCCTCTTCTTTCTCTCTTATTCTCTCCCGACCAACAAGTCGATCGACAAAGAAACTCCCCGATCAACGAATTCGATCAATGAAGCAACCCCCGACTCCCCGATCAACGTAGACAGCAACTCCTATCATTTTAGGTGAGTTTTTCCGTCGTTTATCTCTAACATGCATGTTGAGTAGAAATGGTTTTAGGGTTGTAGGTATAGGGCTGTATGGGAAGATTGTTTTGTGAGTGCTGAATGGTTTGATATTGTTTTAGGGTTGGAATATGCATTTTGCGTCTGCGCAAATGCATTTTTTTCCGCGAAAATGTATTATTCGTCTGCGATGATGCATTATTTGTCTGCGATGATGCAGTTTTCTTAGTCGCAAATACATTTTGCGTCTGCGAAAAAAATAATTTTTTTTTTCACCTGCGAAAAATGCAATTTAAAGCTTTGAATTGGACTAACTAGACTTATCACATTTTTTTCAAACTCGATGGATGAGAGTTTTAAACTTTGTAAATTTGAAGGCCTTGATTTTAGTTAGTTGTGAGGGCTTCACAACTGATGACCTTGCTGCCATTGCTTCCAATTGTAGGTATATGGTTCTATAAACTTGATTTGTTTCTCTTTTTGCTATTTTGTATAAATTTGGATGTAATTGTTGTTTCAGATTTCTGAGAGAGTTAGAGAAAATTTTGATACAAGCTCCACAACTTAAAAAGATTAAATCATTCGGTGCCTATAGACAGTTTTGAGAAGATTTTGATGCAAGTTCCACGACTAGTTGACCTAGGACTGATGCCCCTAATTTTGTTTGGGCGGTTCCGATTGATGAAGGCGTTTCAACCTATTTAGTCCACGATAACTAGTGTTTTTTATTGTTTAAGTTTGTGGTTATTTAATGCTTTTAGGAGAAAAATTGTACCTTTGTATGTGAAATGTGAATGGATTTAACTTGGAAACAGAGATGGCCTTATGGTTCCATTGTATTATAATCCTTGTTTTAGTTTGGAAAATATGGTTGTTTTAAATCTGATTGGTTCAATTGATTAAGTTATTTTTACATTAACCATTACATAAGTTAGTTTGAAAACAACACCATTTCAAATCAAATTGTTCTCAAAAATAGGCATTTTATGGTTTATTAAACGATTTAGGGTTGGTTGCATAATTATATCTCAATCAATAATTTCTCAAAGCACTTCAATCCATTTGGTTGTACAATTGTTCTAGAAATAAAACTCCCATGACGAAAAAAAGTAATCATAATCATGTAAGTTATAACAACCTAAAATGAGTAAAATTGTGTTTCTTTAGTAGCTAGTTGTAACAAAAGATTTAACCAAAACACATACAAAATGTCTAAACACAACACAAACAGAAAAAAAGATCTAAAAGAGTGGTTCACTTTAACTTATCAGAAAAGTGGATTTCATCTCAAAGTCCTAAGCAAAGGAGAACAACTGATTTCATAATACTTCTTTTTGCTTCCTTTAGCACCACAAGACTTTGTTGAGGTCACAATCATGTATACAAATAAACCCACAAAAGAGATCACCAAAATCAAAGACTCCTACTTAGCCAACAATCTCTACAAGATTAGCCAAGTGAAACAATGTTATGAAAGTTAAATGGATTGCCTAAATAGTAAAAAGAGAAACAAATCAATATCTTTTATAACTCTCTCAGAAATCTAAAACAACAATTACATCTCAATTTATACAAAAACAACAAAAAGAGAAACAAATCAAGTTTATAGAACCATATACCTGCAATTGGAAGAAATGGCAACAAGGCCATTAGTTGTGAAGCCCTCACAGCTAACTAAAATCAAGGCCTTCAAATTTACAAAGTTCAAAACTCTCGTCAGTCCAGTTTCTAAATAATTGGATAAGTCTAATTAATCTAGTTCAAAACTTTAAATTGCATTTTTCGCAAGAGAAAAAAAAAAACAAAAAATTTTGTAGACGCAAAATGCATTTGCGCCTGCAAAAAATGCATCATTGCAGACGAATAATGCATTTTCTTAGGCGAAAATGCATTTGCACAGACGCAAAATGCATATTCCAACCCTAAAATAATATCAAACCATTCAGCATTCACAAAACAATCTTCCCTCCTACAACCCTAAACCTAAACCCTAAAACCATTTCTACTCAGCATGCATGTTAGAGATAAACGACGGAAAAACTCACATGAAATGATGGGAGTTGCTGTCTACATTGATCGGGGAGTCAGGGGTTGCTTCGTTGATCGACTTCATTGATCGGGGAGTTGCTTCGTCGATCGACTTGTTGGTCGGAGGATAAGAAAAGAGAAAGAAGAGGGAAGGAGCCGGGAAGAAAAGAGAGAAAGAAATGTAATGAAGAGAAAGAAGAGAAAAATTATTCAGGCGTATATTGATCTTTTGCCCTAAAAGGTCAATTTTGTAAATTTTATTTCTCCTTGTTTTTGAAAATAACCCTATTATCGTCAAATTTCCCCTATAATCTATATATCAGATTAATTGAATTCTTTTCATTGTTTCAATATGATTCTTGCATTCCTTACTTTTCAGTTTATAAAAGTGCAGATTGTAAGCATACACTTACATGGGTTAATTTGTAGAAAATTATTGTCCTTAATTATCACAATTAATCATCCTTATTTTTTCAAAAGAGAATAAATGGTCTCGGCATAATGCCACAACTGAGAACCAATTAAACTAGCTATATATATCCCCTCTTCTAGCCTAGTGCCAACAAGAGGTGGATATCCCCCAAGCCTCCATGAGGTCCTGGGTTCGAGCCCGTCAGACGGCAAGTTCTGCGCCTGGTTAATTGGTTAAGTATGTTTGCGGGCTATGTACTTAACCCGCGGGGAATAGTCGCACTCCATAGAGTAGCGGAACCCAGCGTTCTCAAAAAAAAAAAAAACTAGCTATATATATATATATTTATAATTAAATGTATAGAAATAATTAAATGTATAGGTGAGAGAGCTTATACATTATGATAGTTAAATGTTTCTATCCAAAATATAAGTACGTATAACTAATAATTATGTAACATATTTTTTCAACTTCTTTGACTTCGTTTTTTTATATCAATGATGCCAGCCATTTAGTTAGTATATATTTATGTTCTAACCATATCAAGAGAAGTTTTTTTTTCTTGCAAAGGCAAACCTAAATTATAACCATGATCAAAAAATTATTAATTAAAGTATTCTGTTGACAATTTTTAGTTCATTACTCTGAAGAAAAAAAATAAGTAATGAATATTCTTCGAATTTAAATGTGATTATGATTGGTAATTTAGTTTTGACAACTGTTTTTTTCTTATTAAGGATAAAAAAAAATCATTCATCTATTTAGATAAAAACATTTCAAGAAAAACGTGAAAGTCTATATTCAGTTGTACTAATAATCTACATTCCTTACATCAATAACTCTTGTCTTCCTTATCCTACAATTAATATTTCAAATACCCTTAAGGTAGGAAAAAAAAAAAAAATATATATATATATATATATATATATATATATATATATTTATGAAAATATTAAATACTCATTGGGATGTAATATCTTACTTATGCTATAAGATTGATTGTATGATCCTATTTTCACTTTTAATATATATTTATATATATATATATATATAATAACAATGTTTTTAAATATTATTATTAATAAAAAATATTAATGATTAAAATATTTAATTAATATTTTTTAAATTAATATCAAATAAATATTACTTAATTAATAATTTAATAACAATTATTAATATATTTACATTAATTTAGTATTTATATATTAATAAAAATTAATTAATCATTTTTCATATTAAAATATATCAAATTTAAATAAAATTTAATAATAAATATATATTTAAATGAAAAATTATTAATATTACCAAATATTTATATTGGATAAATTTTATTAAGTTTGAAATTTACAATTTTAATATTTTTTTATAGATTTTTTTATTTATAAAAATTAAATTTAAAATATAATTCTTTTATATAAGAAATACATTTATTTAATTACAATAATTATATATTAATTTTAATATTATTTTAAATTAAAAATATTTTTTTTATAAATTATAATAAAAATTAATAAAACTTAATTATTAATCTTTTATTATTATTGAAAAAATATTTATTTAATTTAATTAATAATAAACTTTAATTTAATGAGGTTTATAAATAAAAATTTATATAGAAATGAGTTTTCATTATACTTTCTTAATATATCTCTATTCTCCAATAAATAGTTCGATGAGATAAAATATATTATTTTTTTTTTAAAATATTTTTTTATAATATAATTTAAGTATTTTAATAAAAAAAATTATAATCAACTGTCTTTTAAACTTTTTTTTTTTTTAATTTTTTAACAATTTAAATTACTGTTTTTAAAATTCTTTTTATTTATAAAATTATATATTTTCAAAATATTAACTTCAATTATAACAAAATTATTATAAAACCAGACATATAAATAAATACAAATAAAATATACATTTAATTATATTATAATATATATTTAATTTCAGTATTTTAAAAAACAATTTACAACTATTTTCATTTTTTAGATTATTATTCTTATATATAAATTATAAATATAATAATATTACATATAAAATAAAAGTATTATTAAAATTGAAAATATATAATTATATCAGAATATTAAATTTATTCATTTAATATATATAATAATAAATTATTAAATTTATTATTATTTTTTTTGAAAAATAAATTTTATATATTTGTTTTAATAACAAAACATTATAAAATATAATTTTTTATATAACACTATTTAATTAATATTTTTTCCTTTTAAATATTTTAGTTCATTTTATTATTATAATTCAATTAACAGTTTATATATTTCTATTATACTTAAATTATATAATAAATAAATAATTTTATTTACCAAATTATTTTTTAATGTTTAACAAAAATTTAAAAGAATTATTTTATTATATAAACTATAGTAAATAATTTTTTAAATAACTATTATTAGAAAAAAAATAGTATTTGTAAAAATTAATATTTAAAAAATATTAGATAAAACACAATATATAAAAATTTTATCAAAAAATAAAAATTGAAAAAAAATAATTTAATTTTAGTTTTGTAATTTATATTAATAAATATAGCTAAAGTTAATTTTTGTAATCTATATTAATAAAAATATCTAAATTAATTATTATATATATCACTATATTTTGTACAATAATTTTTTTTTATATAATTATAAAATAAAAAATTAATTATATGATTATAAATATAATTTGTTTTTAATAATAATAAAATAAAAATTAATTATATGATTGTGATTAATAATTTTTTATTATTATTTAAAATTTTATTTTTTAAAAAGAATTATATTATAAATTTTTATTTTATAAATTATATAATAATTTTTTTATATTTATTTATGAAATTTTAAGTTATAAATATTAATTTTAAATAATAAATTAAATAGTTGAAATAAATGAGTAATGTTTTATTATTTTATTAATACATGAATAATACAAATTTTAAAAACTAAATAAATTAAATATATTAATTATAAATAATTGATATTTTATATAAAAAACAAATTATTTTAATAAAGTTTATAAATTTATAATTAAATATTAGATTCTAAACTATACCGGTCCACACAATGTATTCCATTTTCTTCTCACCAAACAAACATCCAAACCACGAAGAATATGAAGACGAAGAAGAAGATGAATCTGAAGATAATTCTCAAAAAAAAGGAGAACAAAATCAAACAAGACAGAACGCGATGCAAGACCCTGTCGCATCTAAAGAAAACGACATGTAGCCCGCCGCATTCGAAGAAAACCGTAGCCGTAACAACGTTGATTGAATTACATAGATCTTTCTTGCAATCGGCTAAAGAGAAGAAAAAAAAGAAGAGAAGAAGAAGAAAAATGAGGAAAAATATATTAAGGACAAATGGGACATTTCACCGTCTTTAAAGATTATTTTTGGAAAAATCATCGGACCTAAGTTATTTTTGGAATAGAGTGTCTTGTTATAAAAGGGTCAATATTTGTAAAAAAATTTAAAATTAAAATTATATTAATATATATTTCGATATAACTTTATATTTATTAATAATTAATTATAATATATATATATATGATTCTAATTATTTAATAATAAGAAGAAGTAAGATCTTTTATCATATAAATATATATTATTTTTAATTATTAATATTTACAAATTATAATATTATAAATTTATTTTTTTTATATGAATATATATATTTATATAATTAGTAGGTATATAATTTAAGGTTTAAGTTATTCTATTTTTTTTATAACGATGAAAAACTAGTCTGACACCTCATAATCATGATTTCCTTCCCATGATCTTTTGATTTTAAGGTATAATGTTTAAAACATTTAGGTTTAAGATTTTTTTATAAGAATATATATTTATATAATTAGTTTAGAATTTCGGGTATCTTTAATTATTAATATTAGTAAGTAATAATATTATTAATTTATTATATATATTTTTATATGAATATATATTTATATAATTAGCTTAGGGTATAACATATAAAACTATGTTTTTATAAAAGAATATATATTTATATAATTAGTTTAGAGTTTAGGTATATGAGTTATGACTTAATCTCTAGGGTATAATATTTATTCAGGTATATATGATTTTTTTAAGTAACTTTATATACTTTATTATTGAAACTTTTGTATAAATTTTGTTATATTATATTTTATTATTACAAAAAAAACATGAGAAATTTTATTATTTTAGCAAAAAAAAATATATTCAAAAATCTCAAAAAATAAAAATAGTTATGAGAATTAATTAGTAATTTTTTAGTTATTTTATTTATTTTCATGTGAGATGGGCATCGTGCATAAACGTTCGTATTCGACTCGGGCAAGTCGTGTTAGACTCTTAATCGTGTCGTGTCTCAATTTTATCTGTGTCGTATTGTGTCTTGATTCACTCGAAATATTAGGATTCACGGACTCTTTCGTGTCGTGTTATACGTGTCTACGAGTTTATTTGTGTCGTGCTAATTCGTGTTTAAATTCGTCTTTCGTGTTATTCCGACTAGATTTTGTCATCGTGTCAACACAATCGTGTCTTGACACACTCATTGAATTATATATATATATATATATTAAATTATATTGTTAGTAAAAATGATAAAATATGATTATTAATTTATTAATTTATTTTAATTTAGAAAATTTAAATTAATTTAATAATTTAAAAAGTTATTTAATATGTAAAATGTGTAAATATAAATTTTAACATATAATTTCATAAATAATAATTAGTTTCATAAATAATAATTTGGGGGTTGTCGTTTGTAGGTTTTTTAAAAAACTAAGAGAGAGAAAATTTAAATAATGGGTGATGATTTTGAGGAGATAATGATTATTTTTGATAAAAAGACTTAAAGGGTATTGATATATATAAATAAAATAATAATTTAAAATAGAGAGTATTTTAGTATTTTGGTTAATGATTTGAGTGATGTGGTGGATAAAAGGGGAGTGAAGTGATATTTGATTTTGAATTGGTTTTTGTAATAACCCATAACGAACAAGGCCTTGAATGTCAATTATTTAAAATGTATTTTAAAACATAAAATAATTATTGGAATAAAATTAGTTAAATTTGTTTTATAAAATTATTAATTTATTTAAAATATATATATTAAGTTAGTTAAATATGATAAATGTGAAATTTTATAATTTTTAAATATTATATAAGAATTTATACATAATTATTTAATTAGGTATATGATATTTATTATTATATATAATTAAAAGTAGTGGAGATTTTTTATGATAAAATAAAGTTTATTTTTTAAAATGTTTTATTAATTTTTAAAATTTAGGAGTGTTTTAAGATTTTTTTTAAAATTATTTAGTGATATACAAATATTAATTACAAGTAGTAGATACTTTTTTAGAAAAAAAGATTATTATAATTGATATATTATTAATTTTTTATTCAATATAATTAAAAATAGTTTGAGATTTTTTATGTTAAAATAAATTTGTACATCTATTCACTATTGTATTTTTTTTTGAATTAATATTAATTTTATAAATTAGATTTTTATTTAATTACTAATATTAATTTAATCTTTTTATATTATAATTTTTTTTGTTAGGTAAAGTTTCTTATTAATTTGTAAAATTTTAGAATGATTTATGATTTTTTAAAATAATTTGATGATAAACAATTAAATATATGATTAATTACTAAGAGAGTTAGGAGTGACTTGATAATTTGATAATGTTAATGTAAAGATGGGTAGTTTGAGTAAGAAAATGGGAAAGGTGGGTAACAACTAGAGCTGAACATCGTACATAAACGTTCGTATTCGACTCGGGCAAGTCGTGTTAGACTCTTAATCGTATCGTATTGTGTCGTGTCTCATCTGTGTCGTATTGTGTCTTGACCCACTCAAAATATTAAGATTCACGGACTCTTTCGTGTTATTCCGACTAGATTTTGTCATCGTGTCAATACAATCGTGTCTTGACACACTCGTTTAATTATTTATTTATTTATATATATTAAATTATATTGTTAGTAAAAATGATAAAATATGATTATTAATTTATTTTAATTTAGAAAATTTAAATTAATTTAATAATTTAAATGTATTAAATTTATTTAAAATATTATTTAATATGTAAAATGTGTAAATATAAATTTTAACATATAATTTTATAAATAATAATTAGTTTTATAAATAATAATTTTAATGTCAATTATTTAAAATGTGTTTTAAAACATAAAATAATTATTCGAATAAAATTAGTTAAATTTGTTTTATAAAGTTATTAATTTATTTAAAATATATATATTAAATTAGTTAAATATGATAAATGTGAAATTTTATAATTTTTAAATATTATATAAGAATTTATACTTAATTATTTAATTAGGTATATGATATTTATTATTATATATAATTAAAAGTAGTGGAGATTTTTTATGATAAAATAAAGTTTCTTTTTTAAAATGTTTTTGTTAACTTTTAAAATTTTATAGTGATTTAAAATTTTTTTTAAAATTATTTAGTGATATACAAATATTAATTAATTAGGATTGCAAGTAGTGGATATTTTTTTAAAAAAATATTATTATAATTGATATATTATTAATTTTTTATTTAATATAATTAAAAATAATTTGAGATTTTTTTATGTTAAAATAAATTTCTACACCTATTCTGTTGCATTTTTTTGAATTAATATTATTTTTTTATTTAATTACTAATATTAATTTAATCTTTTTATATTATAATTTTTTTGTTAGGTAAAGTTTATTACGAATTTGTAAAATTTTGGAGTGATTTAAGATTTTTTTTTAAATAATTTGATGATAAAAAATTAAATATATGATCAATTACATTACTAGGAGATTTGGGAGAGACCTGATAATTTGATAATGTTAATGTAAAGATGAGTAGTTTGAGTAAGAAATTGAGAAAGGTGAGTAACAACTAATCCAATTATAAATATATATTATTATATTATTAAAATTAAAATTAAAATTATTATCATATATTTATTATTTAATATATTAATAATAATTGAATTTATAAATAATTAAAAAATTAATAGGTAATTAATAAAAGTAATATCGAAAAGAATTATTAATAGACTCACATTTCTATTTATATAATTTATTTATTTTATTTATATTTTATTTTAATTTATATTATTTAAGTTAATATTTTTAATATTGTATTTTAGTATGTTTAATTTTAATTATAATTATTACATTTATGAAATTAAATAATTTATTAATTGAATGAAATTGTAATAGGTTTAGAGAATGTTAATGTGAGTAGCTTTAAGTCATGTGACTAATTGTGTTTATGTCATTTCGTGTGTATACTCGTGTTCGTGTCGTGTTTATACTTGTGTCGTATTTATACTTGTGTCGTGTCTATACTCGTGTTGTGTTCGTGTCGACTCGTAATCGTGTTACGATCGTATAAACTCATAATCATGTTGTGATTGTGTTGTCTCGTGCTTGTATCGTGTCAACCAAGACCCGAGTGAGATAATATCGTATCGTGTCGTTCCATATAAATATCCTGTTGAATTGTGTCGGTTCGTATTTATCCAACCCATTGCGCAGCTCTAGTCGGGACGGTGAAGAGAGAGAAGAAAAAAGTTATTTATAATTTTATATATTAAATAGAAAGAGAAGGTATGTTTGAAATGTAAAAAATATGTTAAATATATATATAAAATAAATATTCACGTGGATAAAAAATATTACGTTATGTTAAATAATTTTGACACATTTTGACAAATTATATATTACAACTTTTTGTAAATAAATTTGACATCTCCTTCTAACTTTATAAATAAAATTGACATTCTTCTATATATTAAATAGATTAATGTATATATATATAATTAAATTTGGATAAAGTTAATTCTAATTTATGCTAAATTAAACATGAAGAAATCGAATTATTATATATTTTTATTTTATCTTTTTGTATTATGATTTTTTGTTTTGTTTATTTAAGTGTAATATTTGTAAGTGTTTGAATTTAATAGTTTAATGTTAATTTTAGAATAATATTTAAAAATGATCTTGTAATTTGAAATTTTCTATAAAACATTTAAGTTTATTTAAAATGTATATTTAATCAAAATAATTAAAATAATTTATAACAATATACCTACAAGATACCCATTGATGTCAACATTTTTTTGAACTTTTGTTAAAAACAGTTGATAGTGACTATTTTTACTAGTGTATATTATATAATTTTGTGTTATTTGTTTTATTTATTTATTTTTTAAATAAATATAATATTATTATATTGAAAATTATTAATATAATAATTCTTTTTATATGTGTTAATTTTTAAATTTAGTTTTAACCTTATTTATAAAACAAAAATAATAACTAATATTATTTTAATTTAACATATATATTATAAAAAAATAAATTTGATTTATTAAAGTATATATATATATATATATATATATTTATAATTATTTATTAATATATCATATGACAAACTTAATATTAAAAAGTTATATATAATATATTATATAGAATATAATATTATAAATTATTATATATTTTTGAAAATTATATAATTTAAATAAATATATTTAAGTTTGCTATATATATATATATATTATTTAATAAAATTAAGAAAATATTTAATAATAATAAATTAAATAGTAAGAAACATTAAATAAAATTATAATTTATATGAATTATATTTTATTACTATGAATAATTTAAAATACAACTTCTAATTTTTTTTATTGTATATTAATAAAATTAGAATATATTTATCATATTTATAGTTCTTATAAAATTTATTGTAAATTTAAATTCTTTATTTTTAATTTATAATTATATAATATTGAATATTTGTAGTCAATACTATTAAATTTAATAATTTTTTTAATATGTGTATTTTAAAAAATAATAAAATAAATAATTTACACTATTAATAATAAAATAACTTAATTTAAAATGTTGAAAATATACTGCTTTCTCTCCACAATCTTAATTTATTTTTTTAATTTTTTTTAATTATTTTTATTCTCTTAATATATATATATTTTTCTCTCATAATTTTTATTTCTTAAATAATTTTTTTATCACTAATTATAAAAATTAATAAATTTTATAAATATAATTTTAATTATATTATATTAAAATAATAAATATTAATTATATATTTAAAAATTATAAATACATATATTTAAATAATTAATAATATAAAAAATTATATTCAACTTTACCATATAAAAATTAATAAATTTTAAAAATAAAAATAAATTTAATTATATTAACTAATATATATATATATATATATATATAACTCTTAATTTAAAATAGTGGATCATCAATAATTTCTTTTTCCTAATTTATTTCTTTTAATTATTTTTTTTAAATATATATATTTTTTCTACTTAAATTCTCTTTGTTAATTAACTTTTTTTCACAATAATAATTTAAAAATTAATAAATTTTAATTATATTATATTAAAATAATAAATATTTATTATATATTTAAAAATATAAATACATATAATTAAATAATTAATAATATAAAAAACCTCAAACATACACAAAAAAAAATAAAAAAAAATATATATATATATTAATAAATTTTAAAAATAAAAAATAATTTTAATTATATTAACTACTAATATATAATATAAAAATTACTTTTATATTTTAAAATATTAAAAAATAATAATTAACTGAACTAATTACGATATGTCATGTTAAAAATATGGACATCAGTTAGTTACTGATTCCCATTACATTAAGACAGTTCTATTTTGTTAACATTTTAAATTTAAATTTATTTTTTGAAAGATTATTTTTAATTGATATTTTTTTTATGATATTTTAATTAGTTAACATAATTTCATTTACTCTCATTAATCCTATTACTTAATTCATAAAAAAACACTAAAATACGGAAAATTTGACGAAATAACCTAATGATTTAGGTATTTGTATCCGTGGTTACCCAATAATTTTTATTACTCTAGTGATCATTTTATTTTTCTTTTGATGAAAATACCATTATCGCGTAACACGAAGGGCCTTCGCGTTTCGCGAAGTGATTTTTTTTTATATAAATACTCAATTTTTTTTTATTTCGATATTTTCCTTTCTCTTTCTTCTCTCTCTACTCATTGTTCTCTCTTTTAGATGGCGACGACGATGGCGGAACACTAAACGAACACATTATACATATCGATACCAAAAATCCCGTTCTAATATCATGTGTTCATCATACAGATCGATTTATGTTTTTATTTTAATTATCTTCATTTTCATCTTCAAACCCTAAACATGTTCGTATTGTTTATATTGGTTCATATTTTGTTCATCTTATTATTCATATTGGTTTTTCATATTCGTTGTTCATTTTGTCGATGATCATATGAGTTTCGTTTCAGGGAAGATTCACCTGTCGTATGACCCATCTCTGATCTCTGATTCTCTCTATTCCATCATTTCTTTTCCTCTCTACCCTAATTCCTATCCACCTGATCTCTCATTCTCTCTAATCTCTATTCATTCATTCCTCCAGGCTCCAGCGGACAACAATCTCCCTTTTTTTTCTAAGCACCAACGGCAGCAGGCAAGAAGTCCAACATCATTTCATTTTATTTTCACCATCATTTCAGCTTCAAGCCTTCAAGCTTCCCTACAATTTACGCTTATTATAGGTTTTTCCATTATCGACTTGTTATTTGTGCATTTTTATTTCAACTTATTGCTTACCATTGCAATTTGATTATTGAATGATTGATTATATGGTCTGAAATTAGGTTTTATTTTTGAGTTTGTTAAAATTTAGCTTGAACTATATTTTCTTATAATTTTGATTATTATATAGATTTTGGATTGTAATTTGTAAGTAATTTTAGATAGTTTTTTCAAACCAATAGGCAATAGATAGTTTTTGGTAAGGCTCACGTGCAACAAATAAATGTATTTGTTAGATTTTATTTAGAGGCCTAAGGTTGTTTATTTTTAGTTATTTATTTTATGTAGGATATGGAATAATGGAGAGGTTCTATAAACGAATTTGTACTTCTACATCACATGACCAGCCCGAGCCTTCTCAATCAATTAATGAGCCTACTAATGAGTCTAATGTTATTGATCAAATAGAAAATCAATCACGTGCTGAATTAAATTTGGATGATATTATTAGTGATCCTGGATTAAAGAAACCCATTGAGAAATTTGATATTGCTATTCGAGATCAAGCTCGAAGAGAATATGTACTTTGAGGGCCTTGTCAATTAAATGGTCATTTGTATCCGAAAATATCTTTTGGTAATCATGAAAGGAGTTTTCAAGAAAATTGGTATCCAAAATATAAATGGTTAGAATATAGCATATCAAAAGATGCAACATTTTGTTTTTGGTGTTATCTTTAAAGCCTTTAAATAGAGAAAACGTAGATGATACCTTTATAGGAGATGAGTACAAAAAATGGAAAAGGGCATTATAAAGATTCAATCGTCATATGGGAACTTCAAATAGTTTTCATAATGAAGCTAGAATTCAATTTGAATCATTTCAAGATCAAAGACATAACGTGAGAAACGTTTTACGTACACATGATCGTGATATAAAAACAAATTATTGCACCCGTTTAACGAAAATGTTATATATAACACGCTTTCTATTGAGGCAAGGATTACCTTTTCGAGGACATCATGAGTCAAGTAGTTAATACAGAATTGCTTGGCTGCATATCATGTCATCATCCCAGAAATTCAATCTCCCAATTTGATATTCATAAACTCATTCGTCTTGCCAAACTTTATCCCGAAGATTTCATAGGCAGTGATTATTTATTTTTGGAACAACAACTTCGGGCTTACTTATTTAATTTGCGGGATGATCCTCAATTTTCTTCAATTGAAGACTTGAGAATTCTTGTTCAGAAATTGGTTACAACAAAAAACATATAGTCTTTCCATTGGTTTATCGATGGATAGAGTTGACTTTAGTTTTACCAGTTGCAACTACATCCGTTGAAAGAGTTCACTAGTAAAAATAGGGGTAATAGCTAGCAATAATGGAGATTGGTGTAAATATGTTGTGAATCTAATATTCACAACAATGGATATTCTATTTCCAAAGACGAGGATTCTATTTCCAAAGATGAAGATTATATTTCCAGAGATTAGGAATCTATTTCCAAAGATTAGGAATCTATTTCCTAAATTTATTATTTGTTAGTCTATAAATAAGAATAGAATTGTAAGGAGAGGGATATGTTTTTGATATTCTAATTGTCATACTTTCTCTTTCTAATTACCAGAGCCGTCGCTCCTGGTAACCCTAACCCTAATAAACTCCCAATTTCTATTCAGTCTGTTCTTCTATTTATTCTGTTCTTCTATTCAATCTGTTCTTCCATCTATTCTGTTCTTATTCTATTCTTCTACTCATTCTGTTCTTCTTTATCTATTCTACGAAACTGTTATTGTGAGATTTATATCGTGATTGATAGTAAGGTCACGACAAGTGGTATCAGAGCTTACGATCCTCGGACTTCCGCTGAGAATGGTGAATTCACGTAGCAAAAGTAATGAAGAGATGATCCAGAATCTGACCGAACGCATGGAGACAATGGAATCACAAATTAATGATAAGTTCCAGTTACTACAGCTAGAGAATCTCAAAATTAGGGAAGAATCTTCTCGTAACTTCGAGATTATGCAGAAAGATAACGCTGAAAAATTTGAATCTATGATAAGGCTGTTGGAATCCAAGAATTCCAACATAAATAATAAATCAACCGAAGACCAAGGAGGAGGTTCAAATACACCTCCACTACAACCGAGATCTGGATATGGAACAACCCCGTGTGAGAGAGATGGGATTTACAGAAGGCCAGACAAACAGCCGGTCGGACAAAATTTCAGAACAACTGGGACCCCGATCAGTAATCAGAAGCAAACGACAGGTCCTAATTCGATACGGACGGCGGGGGGTATGTCTATTAAGCAACCACGGATGGATCTGGACAAATTTGATGGTTCAAACCCTAGGGGGTGGATCAGAAGAGTCAATAAGTTTTTTGATCACTTCACCATGCCTGAAGAAGAAAAGGTAAGCTACGTGTCTTATTTTCTTTCTGGTGAGGCTGATGTGTGGTTCTACGATTATTTGATAGATCATCCATTACCAAATTGGGAAGAATTCTCTGAAGAGGTGTTATTAGCATTTCAAGAAGAGGGACACCAAGATGTGATAATAGAATTTAATCAGTTGAGACAGACAGGGACTCTGAAAGACTATATCTATCAATGGCGAGAGCTAAGAGCATTGGTTGCAGCTAAATGTTTCCCACAGAATGACGAATACTATGTGAAGAGTTTCATGGGAGGGTTACGACCTAAATTAAAAGAAGTTTTAAAGATGGCAGGACCAATGACATTAGATCGGGCAATAAAGTTGGTTAAGGTGAAAGACGAGTTCCTCGAACCTCTTGGTAAGGAAAAGAAAGTGTTCACCAAATTGTCAACCCAGACCCCAAATATAACACAACCAAAACCTCCATGGAGTAATAGCCAACAAGGTACATTTAGACCAACTATTAACAAAAATACTACTGGAATACCGGCTAGAGATCTCACATTTGCAGAGATGAGAGAAAAACGTGCTAAAGGTATCTGTTTCAAGTGTGATGGGAAATATTCCAAAGATCACGTTTGCCCCAACCGTCATCAGTTATTCAATATTGAAGCAATGGAAGATGAGATAGACGACTGGTTTAAAGATAGAGAGGAGTCAAAAGCCGAAGATATTTATGATGACGAAGGTGACTGTCTTAAGGCTAAAGAGGAGGCTAGAGCCGAAGGGGGTAGCGATGGGGGATCAATTTCAATGCACGCTCTTAATGGGAGTGCTAACAATTCTACGCTCAAGATTATTGGACAGCTCAAGAAAAGGAAAATCACTATATTAATCGATAGTGGTAGTACGCATTCATTTATTGATGAGGGTACTGCATCTCAGTTGGGTTGTATTCTAAAGGAAACAATGCCTATGGGGGTAACTATTGCAGGCGGAGGCAGAATATTTAGTCGATTCTTATGCACGAAATTGGCTTGGAAAATGCAGAGCCATGATTTTCTACTAGACTTTCGAACGATCAAGCTGGGAGGTTGTGATATGGTTTTGGGAGTTGACTGGATGACTAAATATGGACCAGTGAGTCTTGATTTCGAGAAGAGAGTTATGAAAGCTAGGTTATCTGGAGAGAAGATTCGTCTGTCTGGTGACATGGAGGGCAGTTCCTTTTATTTAATGACCGGGGATGACGTAGCTCGGAATGTAAAGAAGGGGTACGATTGTTTTGTGGGTCAACTATTTTTTATGAATGCTGAGCCCACAACTCTGTTATCAGCCCATTCAGAACAGCTAAGTGATAGTCATTTACCATTGGAGATAAGAGATTTATTATCAAAATATAAAAAGGTTTTTGAGCCTTTAACTGGCCTACCTCCAAAAAGGGCAACAGACCATGCCATTAACTTATTGCCGGGATCTCGACCGCCTAATCAACGTCCGTATCGATATCCAATCATACAGAAAGGAGAAATTGAAAGTCTAGTTGCAGAAATGCAGAAGTCTGGAATCATCCGTGAAAGCACGAGCTCCTTTGCTTCTCCAGTTATTTTGGTTAAGAAAAAGGATGGGACGTGGCGATTCTGTGTAGACTATCGGAAATTAAATGAAGTAACGATTAAAGATAAATATCCTATTCCGGCAGTGGATGAGATGCTAGATGAACTGTATGGAGCGACAGTTTTCTCAAAATTAGACTTACGTGCGGGGTATCACCAAATTCGTGTCAAAGAGGACGATGTATATAAAACGGCATTTCGCACTCATTCTGGTCTTTATGAATTCAGAGTAATGCCGTTTGGATTATCAAATGCACCAGCGACTTTTCAAGCTCTTATGAATGATATTTTTCGTCCATGGCTTAGGAAAGGAGTTCTTGTTTTTTTTGACGATATTCTGATCTATAGTATCTCTCTTGAGGCTCACACTAAACAATTGGAATTGGTACTTAAAACTCTATTACAACATAAATTGTCGGTCAAGCTGGATAAATGCGAATTTGCACTACGACGACTAGAATATTTGGGACATTATGTAAGTGGTAATGGGGTTGAAGTGGACTTGCGAAAGATTGATTGTATTACTTCGTGGCCAATACCAAAAACAGTGAAAGAGTTAAGGGGATTTCTGGGTCTAGCAGGTTATTATCGACGCTTTGTGAATCAATTTGGTATTATAAGCAAGCCACTTCATGGGTTGTTAAAAAAGGGACTTTTTACTTGGACTGATGAAGCGGGAGTAGCATTTAGTAAACTCAAAACAGCGTTGACTACTACTCCAGTATTAGCATTACCCGATTTTTCTCGGCCTTTGGAAGTAGAGACAGATGCAAGTCAAGGAGGAATAGGAGCTGTGTTAATGCAAGGGGGAAGACCTATTTCTTTCCTTAGTAAAGCGTTAGCTAAACCTCATCTTGGTCTTTCTACATATGAAAAAGAATTATTAGCTGTACTTATGGCAGTCACGAAATGGCGACACTATTTGTATGGGAGACCTTTCGTTATACGAACAGATCATCAAAGTCTCAAATATCTCATGGAACAGAAGATTACAACGATATTACAACAAAAGTGGCTCACTAAGTTATTGGGTTTTGATTATACAATTACATATAAGAGGGGAAGTTCCAATCTGGCCGCCGATGCCCTATCAAGAGTTGATCACGCTTCACTAATGGGGATGACGGTGACAACGACTTCATGGCAGAAAGAAATCGAAGATTCTTATCAGGGTGATGATTTTGCTCAGAAGATGGTTCTGCTAGTGGCAAGTAATCCTTTAGATTGGCCTATGTTTGCAATTGGGGCCAATATCATAAAAAATAAAGGTCGAGTGTATGTGGGCAAAAATGGATCTTTAAGGAAAAATATCTTGTTAACCCTTCATGAATCAAGTATTGGAGGACATTCAGGGATGCAAGCTACATTTCAGCGGTTAAATTCTCTTTTCTGGTGGCCGGGTATGAAGAAAGAAGTTTTAGAAATGATAAAAAGTTGTGATATTTGTCAAAGATTTAAATCAGAGAAGACCAGTAAGCCCGGATTATTGCAACCATTACCGGTACCAGAACGTCCGTGGTTGAATATCACGATAGATTTTATAGAAGGACTCCCGACATCAGAAGGCTGCTCTACCATACTGGTAATTGTTGATCGTTTTACTAAGTATAGTCATTTTATTGGATTGAAACATCCATTTTCTGCTGCCCAAATTGCATCTTTATTTTTGGATAATGTCTACAAACTTCATGGGTTGCCCGAGTCCATTGTCTCTGACAGAGATGCTATTTTTATTAGTCATTTTTGGCAAGAATTGTTACGAGTTATTGGGGTAAAATCGTTATTGAGTACAGCCTATCATCCTGAAACGGATGGTCAAACTGAAAGAGTCAATCAGTGTTTGGAATCTTATTTGCGATGTATGAGTGGACAAAAACCAAAATTGTGGAGACGGTGGCTAGCTCTCGCAGAATGGTGGTACAATTCCACATTTCATTCTTCAATTAAAATGTCCCCTTTTGAAGCTCTTTATGGATTTACTACAGTACCACTACCTATGGGTCCAATGGTATCATGCAAGGTTGGTGCTGTTGAAGATTTTGTTCTAGAGCGTACACGGATGTGTCGTATTCTGAAAGAGAATTTGGAATTAGCTCGGAATCGTATGAAACAACAAGCTGATAGAAAACGTCAAGAAAGAGAGTTTAAGGTGGGCGATTGGGTGTTTTTAAAGCTACAACCTTATCGACAAACTTCAGTTGCTGCTCGTAAAAATATTAAGTTGTCGGCAAAATATTTTGGACCTTTTCTCGTTGAACAAAGAATTGGTGAAGTGGCCTATAAATTGAAACTTCCAGAGGGCTGTAAGATTCATTCTGTCTTTCATGTATCCTTATTGAGGGCTAAATTGGGCGAGGTGCAGACGGTCAGCTTATCGCTTCCCGTAGTGGCAGAGGATGGTGATATACTATTGCTCCTAGAAGAAATTTTGGAAAGGCGTCTAATCAGAAAGAAGGGAAGAATGGTTGCTCAAGTATTGGTTCAGTGGGTAAATGCTGCGAAGGAGGACGCCACGTGGGAAGAATGGACTTTTTTTCGTTCTCAATTTCCTGAATTCTGTAAGCAGTTTCCGATGCAGAAGCCACGTTCAAAAAGGGAAAGGAAGTTCTTAAGGGGAAGGGGATGTTGTGAATCTAATATTCACAACAATGGATATTCTATTTCCAAAGACGAGGATTCTATTTCCAAAGATGAAGATTATATTTCCAGAGATTAGGAATCTATTTCCAAAGATTAGGAATCTATTTCCTAAATTTATTATTTGTTAGTCTATAAATAAGAATAGAATTGTAAGGAGAGGGATATGTTTTTGATATTCTAATTGTCATACTTTCTCTTTCTAATTACCAGAGCCGTCGCTCTAACCCTAACCCTAATAAACTCCCAATTTCTATTGTTCTTCTATTTATTCTGTTCTTCTATTCAATCTGTTCTTCCATCTATTCTGTTCTTATTCTATTCTTCTACTCATTCTGTTCTTCTTTATCTATTCTACGAAACTGTTATTGTGAGATTTATATCGTGATTGATAGTAAGGTCACGACAAAATACCAATCGTTATTATCAAGGTCAAGGTAGTAGCGATTGATTATAATTCCAATCGTTACTATCTTGATAATACCGATTGATATTTACACCAATCGCCATTATTGCTTGCTATTACCCCCACACATATTAATTGATAGTACTTTTATACAAATCGTCATTTTCTTTCTTTACCTATTAGAGATATGTAGGGTTTCATATTTCTTTCGGAAGGAGATCCTTAGAGAGAGAGCGCTTTGAAGAGAGATCAATGGGGGAGGCAACACTTATTTTCTCTCTTCAAGTGAACAACTCTCTTGGTAACACACACATATTTTCTCTCTTCAACTGAACAATGGAGATCAAGCAAAAGGAAATCAATGGAGATTGTTCTTCCCCAAAGAAGAGTTCCTGCTACTGAAATAGTTCCAACTCTTCCACTCTACCGTTCTGCTCCACCCCTTGAAGTCAGACTCGAAGATTTCGAGATTTTTGCTATTCATCGTCTTCGAGGCGAGTATCTCCACTTTCTCTTAGTTTCATGTGTTATCTCCTTCATTTCGGAATCTATTGGATTATGCTTAGAATATTTTTTGTTTGATTTGTTTGCCGATGCTCTTGCAGTTCTTCAAGGAATATCTGATGGATTATCCAGAGGCAAGAAACCCGATGAGATGGAGATATTAGTTAGTTCATTCATGTTCAACTAGTCTTTTACAGATGTTGTTAAGTTTCATGTTGTAAGAATTGATAAATTGAATTTTCTAGGTTAAAGATCTCTGGAAGTCAAATATGAACCAGTCACAAACTTCTGACAAAATTAACAAGGACATCATCTCGCACTTCGTACTTCGTCTAGTTTATTGTTGAACGTAAGTTGTTACTACTTATTCCATCAATAAAACAGTCTTCTCTAAATGGATGTCAGCTTTAGTTCTTTGCAACCTGTTTCCTCATTTGATCAGGGATGAATTGAGAAAATGGTTCCTTTCAATGGAGACTACACTCTTTCGTTATCTCAGGTAAATATTGATGCCTAAACATTTCATCGATGTTGTGCCATTAATTGATTTACTATTGCTCCATTTTCTCAAAGAGAGCACTGATGGTGGAATTTGATCTTCCCTACAAAGTGGTTTCAAATACTGAACTAGAGGTACTACTTGTAGTATAATAAAAAAATCAGTATTTATCTTATCACATATGCTAGCTTAACGATTGTTTTTAAACCATAATTATCCATTTCCTTTGTTAGAATTTGAAGGAAAAGCTGAACCAAGTTGCAAGGTCCATGGGTCAATCTCTATCTACTGGTAACTACTGATCATTACTTTTTGTCCTGAAATGTTGATTTGAGTCTTGGATACCTTTTGTCTTGCATTGCTAGAGCTTATTTGATGTAGGATTATTTGGAGAATTGGAGTCATTTGGATTTATTGACTAAAATATCATTTGTATATCATATTTAAAATGTTGTAAAAAAATATATAGTAATTTTAGTTGATTATTTGAATGATAAAGGGATTTATGATAGAATAAAGGTTTTTATTAAAGTATTTGAGAAAAAATAAGAGATCTTACTGTGTTTTAACATTCTCCGTTTGGTGATACCATATTCTATAAGGTGTGTACTTCATAATTGAAGCAAACCGCAAGAATACACTCTTTACAGTTCTAAGAAAAGAAGCACGGTTGATAGCTAATGCATATTTGTTCATAGCAAGGAATACAAATAGGAACTAGGTATCACATGTTCGTATTTGTACCCTTCGTCTACAGCTTTAATACCATGTAAAAAGTCGGTTATTATTACACAATCTCTATTATGTAATAATAACCAATTCTCCATCAATAAGAATTCTCAAAGTTCTTTTAAATGGTATCATAGTTTCAAGTTGAGATTCTTCAGTTCTTTTAAAGTGATTTCCTTTGGCTAGAAGTCGAAGACGACTCGTGATGGAGAAGCTGAAAGCCCCCAAAAGTACGTTTCTTCCTATATCTCTCGTTGTCAGGAATTCTGTTTACCATTTTCAGCTCGTTATGGCTTTTTTCTCTTCTTAGGGAGTCAACTGGTAACAAGAATCAGCCAAATCCATGATCTATGAAGCTTTTTTGATTCGTTGATACTGTCGTTAATGTTAATACAGGTCTGTGATAGTCTTGGATGCTCTTTGTTACTCCACAGTAACTTGCGGCTGTGAAATCACAGTAATATAGCTAGGGTTCTGAATTTCATTCTCTCTTCAACTTCTTTAGCTCATCATTTCCTTTGTTAATTGATTGAGTAGAGACAATCATATTCAGACAGGTGTGAAGTAAACTCATCTCTCTTTATTCTTCTTTTTCTTCCGGACTTTGAATCATGTAGCGGTTGCTTCTTCGCACGGCTGATTGGAACTTCGGTTGTGAGATCACGGTAATATAGTTAGGGTTCTGAATTTCTCTCTTCATTTTCATATAAAAAATGTATTTACTAATAGCTCGTCATTTCCTGAAAGTAATTTGTCAATTGATTGAGTAGAGACAATCATATTCAGACAGTAAAATTGAATGATTAATACTTGCTTTGACTTGTCTCCATTAGTTTAAATTGAGCTCTGAATTGAATCGATTTGGTGTCCTTGGGACCCTTACAAATGATTTTAGCGAGAATTCTCTAACTAGAAAAGGGATTTGAGTTTCTTGGTGCACTGAGAAGTCATATCAGGTATATTAATTAGGAATTATATACTTGATTTTATTTTAAATATGATTTATTATAAGAGAAATAGTCTCACTGACCTAAATTGGTTTCGATAAACCCACAACCTGTAAACCAATCCAAATTGCATCCTTCAGTCCACAAAGTAAGGTTTGATTCTTCAATTCCTTTGATTTCTCTCCTTAGCAAGTTGTATTCGAGACGTTTGTTCATACTTATTTGGTGCTGCAGCTGGCTTGTGTCAACTAGCGCACGCTTTAAAGGGTGATATTGGTGGGTTTGTTAAAATGGGTGGGGAGAAGAATGGCAGTGAAGAAGTGAAGCACGTCCTTGAAATGGTTGAGACTTCTTCCTTATTACACATGAACGATTAAACTTTACAAAAGAAACCTCATTTCTTTTTTTTTGTTCTTCAGGCTATAAGGGATTCATCTAGGAGGGAGATTCTTACATCTTTCTCACGCCACATGTTCTTAAAGAGACTGTTTTGATGTTCTCAAAACATTTGCACAAGGAGGATACCATTAGGTTAGATTACACAGTTTCTTATGTTTTAGTTGAACAGTGAACAATTTATTATTCATCCAACATTTATTCATCATGTAGCTTTTAACATCATAGGCAGAGCGCTGTCGGCTTTCAGTTGGGCATCCTAAAGTTTTGACTTCTAAGCCAGATATTGTTGCAGTTGTGGTTTTGCATTATACCTATAGTTTTTTAGAGTGTATTAAAGGATTGATTTGGGCAATAATTTTGAATTCGAATCCTATTGATATATAAAATTATGTTTAACTTTGCAGGTTTATCAATATTTGATTTGGGTAACTAATTTAAGTAGAGAAGTGGTTGGAAGATGAAAGATGAGTCATATCTCTATAGGTGTAGTTATTGGAGTGTTGTTTTCTCTATTGACACTCTTGTGTATCAGATATCACATATTGTTTTATGATCTAAAGTCTTAATAGAGGACTATGGATGATTATTTGGATTTTGTATTGAAGGAGTTGATGAATGATTTTTTTTATTTTTTTTTGTAAAATTACCAATCGCTAAATCTAATGAGCATCATTGATTGTCACCAACCAATCGCCATAGCCTTCGCCTAGGTAGTAGCGATTGGTTATTTAACCAATCGCCATAAGTCTATAGCGATTGGCCATAGACCTATAACGACTGATTTTAAGGTTAATAGCAATTGGTTTACCAATCGCTATAGGGTATTTTTTTACTAGTGATTTTTTCTGCAATGAAGACTGATTTGCATAATCGAATGGGAGATAAATTGATGAATGATAGTTTAGTTTTATATGTTGAGAAAAATATTTTCTCAATAATTGAAAATGAGTCAATATTGCAATATTTTCAACAAATAGAATCTCGTAGAATAAATTTGTCTTTTTTGTACCGACTCATGGACAATAATAATTTAGAAATTGTGTTTGTTAGTATTTTGTAATTGTGCTTGTTAGTATTTTTATGTAATTACCGAGTAAAAATTTTAATTAAAAAATGCATTTATTTGATCGCCAAAAATGCTACGTTACTATATATTTGCCCCCCCCCCCCCCCCCGAGAAAACATTTTTGGGTCCGCCACTGGACTTCGCGTTTCACTAAGGACTTCGCGTTTCTCTAAGGGTCAAGATTTTTATTATTATTAATAGTTAATCATGACTTCATTTGACAAGGTATCTACATCACTCATGGTTTTGAAGAGAATCTGTCTTAGCAAAATAAACCTTAATAATCTTTACATAGAAACATTTAGATTCTTCTCAAAATGGCTTTGAAGAAGCGATCGTTGGCTTTAGTTAAGAGAAGATGGTTTGAAATCGATTTTGTAAGTAATTAAGCAAAATAATTAATGACTTACGAAATCGATTTCAAACCATCTTCTCTTACCTAAAGCTCAATAATCGCTTCTTCAAAGGCCTTTTATAAAGAATCTAAATGTTTCCATGTAAAATTAATAAGATTTATTTTGTTAACACAGATTCTCTTCAAAATTATGATTTTTTTGTTGATACCTTTTCAAACGACAGAGATTACCTATAAAAAAAATAAAAAAATTTGTACTTATCATTTTGCTAAGGCCTTCGCATTTCGCTAAGGACTTCGCGTCTTGCTAAAGATTTCGCGTCTCTCTTCGCGTTCGCTAAGGAAGTCGAAGAGGCGCGCATTTTTGCACGTGATATACCTTATTTATAATTCTTTTCTGCGCGCGATGAACATTTCATTTCTTCTCTCCCCCACGAAGGCCTCGTCTCTCTCTAGCCTCTGTTAACTTAACTACTCCCTGCCTTGACGATTCTTCTTGCTCATCTTCTCAGTTTTTAGTTTAAACCGTCTTATGTTAAGGTTTTTGGTTTTTGGTTTACACCTTCTTATGTTAAGGTTTTTGGGTTTTGCTCGTCTTATGTTAAGTTTTTATGTTCATGGTTTTCAATGGGCCTTCCCTCGCTATGGGTTTCGGGTTTCGCTAAGGATTTCGCGTTTTGCTAAGGACTTCGTGTTTCACTAAGTACTTTGCGTTTCGCTTAGAGTTTCGCGATGATATTTGTTCTTACATTTTTGTTGTTGTTCCTTTTGTAGATGGCAGAAACCACAGTTACTAAGTTTTTTGGTAGGATTTCTTGGAAAAGCGCCATCTGCCTCAAGAAGATTGCTAATAAGTTCGATACAATGGATCTTTTGGAGAGGGTTTATAATACCCAATTCAGATATTTATTTACAGCCCTAGTCTTGCAGTTCTCAAGAATAATTGTACATCATATGTTGCTTAGGAGGGTAAGCTCAAACGCCAAGGAGATAACATTCATGGTCAATAGGCAGGAAGTTGTATTTGGTATGAAGGAGTATGCCTTGGCTACATGCCTAAACTTCGACAGATTTCCTATGGTGAATGAGATGAATGCCGAGGTTGTCCACCTCTCTCGGTGAAATATTTTAAAGGGAATACGAGTGTACGAATGAACGACTTTCAGAATGTTTTTATGAAATGCACTGATAAGGAAGATGCATGGAAGATGGGGCTGGTATGCCTGATTTGCCAATACCTATTTGCATTTGACCCAATGAGGAATGTATTTGAAAAAATCCTCCACATAGTGGAAGACGAGGAAAGTTTCCTCCGATTTTCATAGGGGAAGGTCTCTTTTAGAGCCACCCTCAAGGGTTTGAACAAGAACATTAAACGTCTTAGTTTCTTATATTTTAACAAGAAGAAAATGATTACTAGTCCTTATGCTCCTTTTACTTATAATGTTTATGGGTTTGCACTGACATTTCAAGTGTGGACATATGAGGTCATCAAAAGCTTTGTCCCTAAATTCGCCAAAAGGAATGAGCTTAATGAGCCTCTACGCCCAATGTTGTTAGTCTATCATTCCAACATGAAGAACACATTGAACGAGATAAAGTTTGCCCTTCAGACCATGGATCTGACTGAGATGGAAGAGTCCTCCATGAGGAAGAGGTTATACAATGGTGTGGACTTTGAACAAATAGATGAGTCAGTTGATGATTTGTTTGAGGGATTTGTAGATGGGAAGATATACAAAGATGAAGTTGAAGATGAAGATGAAGATGAAGAACCTACTCCCATACCTGCCACTAGGAAGAGAAAGGCTGAAGCTACTCTCAAAGAAACAGTCAACCTGAAGAGGAAGCTTGCTTATGATGCGAGTCCTCCCGACATTATTCCAAACCTACCAATGCCAACATTCCTAGTCCCCCACCGCGACGTCAAGTCCTTCATCACCTCCAACACCTTCTGTTGGATGTAAATGTGATGAGCTGAAGGAGGAGCTAAAAGAGCTAAAAACAGAGCTGAATGAGGACCTCAAAGAGCTAAAAAGAGCTCAAAGAACTGAAAATCACCATCAAAGAAACTCAAGAAACTCACCATACTTATATGAAAAAATTGGTTATTAGTATGTCTGAACAATTATTAGCCAAATCCAACCAAAAGATGTCCATTTTATTAGCCAAATTAGATAATATGGAGGAGGAGAAGAAGAAGAGCAAGGTGGAGAAGAAGAAGGAGAAGAAGAATGATGAGGTTATATATTGAAAATTGTACTTAACGTTTTGCTAAGTACTTCACGTTTCGCTAAGGACTTCGCGTTTTGCTAAGTACTTCGCGTAACGAGATGGTCTTCGCATTTCACTAAGGATCTCGCATATCTGACCAGAATGTTGTTCTATTTTACAGGAGATGAAGACGAATGAAGATGAGGAGATGGAGATGAAGAATGTGCAGGTGGATGAAGAGGAGAAGAAGGTGGTGTAAGGTGTGGAGGATGAGCATGAGAAGGTGGTGGAAAGTGTGGAGAAGAGTGTGGAGGGTGTGGAGATGAAGGTGAAGGATGAGGAGAAGGATGTGAAGGTGGATGAAGAGGAGAAGAAGGTGGTGGATGGTGTGGAGGATGAGGAGAGTGTGGATGTGAAGGTGAAGGAGGAGGAGAAGAGTCTGGAGGGTGTGGAGAATGAGAAGGAGAAGAGTGTGGAGGGTGAGAAGGAGAAAGATAAGGAGAGTGTGGTGGTGGATGTGAAGGATTAGGAGATTGTGGTGGAGGATGAAATGATGCTCACCGAAATGATGCGACAAGGGATGAGAAGAAGAAGAAGACGAAGGTTGAAGATGATGATGATGATTTCAAAGTGTACAACACTCCTCCTAAAGCAACATATGTGCGAAATAGGAGGATGAGGAAGCCGAAGACAGATGTCTCGTACACCAACCCTTTGGGAAAACTGGTAAAGACAAATAATCCAATAACATTCAATCCCCTTCAAAAACTTGAAGATGAGCTACTGGATGAAGTAAAAAATTGGATGAATGATCCAAATACCATAAATGAGAAAAAGAATGTGTTTACTTGCGAAGTAGGGAAGGAGGTGTTTCATAGAGTTCTAACAAAGTTCACATGGATTCAAGATAATATAAGTCGTGCAATTCATCATTCATTAATGTTATTATAACAAGGTTCTTTGATATAAACGAAATGTTTTCTCATTGTGCAGGAAATCGAGGCATGCTGCCACTTATTGAGAAAAATGATTGCAACATATCCCAAAACTTATAAGAATTCTAAAGTGATTATTTATTTTTGGAACAACAACTTCGGGCTTACTTATTTAATTTGCGGGATGTTCCTCAATTTTCTTCAATTGAAGATTTGGGAATTCTTGCTCAGAAATTGGTTACAATAGAAAAATATATAGTCTTTCTATTGGTTTATCGATTGATAGAGTTGTCTTTAGTTTTATCAGTTGTAACTGCATCCGTTGAAAGAGTTTTTTCTGCAATATTGACTGATTTGCGTAATCGAATGAGAGATGAATGGATGAATGATAGTTTAGTTGTATATGTTGAGAAATATATTTTCTCAACAATTGAAAATGAGTCAATATTGCAATATTTTCAACAAATGGAATCTCGTAGAATAAATTTGTCTTCTTTTGTACCGACTCATGGACAAGAGTAATTTAGTAATTGTGCTTGTTAGTATTTTGTAATTGTGCTTGTTAGTATTTTTATGTAATTACCGAGTAAAATTTTAATTAGAAAATACATTTATTCGATCGCCAAAAAATGTTACGTTACTATGTATTTGCCCCCGAGAAAACATTTTTGGGTCCGCCACTGCTTCCACACCCCAAAGCCAAAATGCAGTTAAGATAGGGGAAGTTCCTAGAGCAACCGAGAGTAGGGACTGTGGTGTGTTCATCCTAATGTATATGGAATACTTGACTGTTAAACAAAGTGTACAAAATGTGACCTCAGATGAAATGGAGTTTTGGAGACAAAAGTTTGCGGTCAGGTTATTCCATCAAATTATAGAACCATAATATTGTAATCTTGAAGTGAATTTTGGAGAGAACTTGAAGTGAATATTTTGTACTTGTAATGTAAATGTAATGTTAAAATATTTGTATATTTGTATATTTTGTACTTGTAATGTAAATGTAATGTTAAAATATTTGTATATTTTGTACTTGTAATGTTAAAATATTTGTATATTTTGTACTTGTAATGTAAATGTAATGTTAAAATATTTGTAGTTGAATTTTGTATAATTTGAAGGACTTCACGTTTCGCTAAGGCTTTCGCGTTTCGCTAAGGCATTCACATTTCGCTAAGGACTTCGCGTCTCGATAAGGACTTCGCGTAACGGGAAGGCCTTCGCGTTTCGCTAAGGTCTTTAATTAATAACATAAGGAACACTACAACTTATCCCAAAACACCACAATTCAATTCAATTAACAGCATAAGGAACGCTACAACTTATCACAAACCACCACAATTCAATTCAATTAACGACATAAGGAACATTACAGATTATCCCAAAATACCACAATTCAATTCAATTAACAATATAAGGAACACTACAACTTATCACAAACCACCACAATCTTAAAAATATAGTACACTAGATGAGTTACAATAAATGGTTCAAGCTAAAGGCTCATACTATTGAGATGATGACTCACACTACTAAGATGATGATCCTCTTGCAGTAGATGGTGCAGACATCACTGCTTTGCATGTTGCTCTATTATATCCTAGTCAAGCACATGAGTTGCATAACATGTGGTTTTAGACACACGTGTTGTTTGATAATTTCAGGAACATCCTAATTTTCTTCATCACCAACAGGATAACATGTCTCCACATATGCATTCATCCAAGATTCAGTTGTGTAATACCTGTGAGCATGGAAAATAGAACGATTAAACAATTGATTAAATAGATTGAACATGTGAGATGAATAATACCTTGAACAAAAGTCATAAGAAACCAAATTCCGGTGACGGACAACAACCATTACATGCGTACAAGGAAGACCGGAAACTTCAAATACCCTACAAGTGTAGTTCATGTCTTTCAAATTAACTTTAAAATGGAACTCATTGTCATGCACATAAAACTCGAATCGGTTAAGCGATGTTACTATATAGAATTTTGCCTCCTCGAATCCCTCACGTAATAACTTTTCATAAGTTGGAGATAAAAGTTTTTGGTGGTTTGACGATTTTTCTCTTCTATCATTAAACTAATGTTGTATTGTGAATCTTAAATACTCAGCCATTGCTGAAATGTGATACTTTTTAGATTCCCTGCAATCACTATTAAAACTCTCAGCATAATTGCTTGTGAGTTGATTGTATCGCTTACCAGGGAAAATGCTCTACTCCATCTTTGAAACTCAATTTCTTCTAAATAGGCAGTAATCCTTTGATCTTTAACCCTAATTTTGTCAAAAAATTGATTAAAGTTGGAGATAGTGTACGCATGAGAAGCCAAATCAAACTCCATATGACATTTATCAGTTTTGAATTTGGACATAATATTCATCTTTATGTGATATGTGCACGCACCGTGGTCTGTTTCTGGAAAAACAACACACAAGGCATTGGCGATGCCTGGGTGTCTATCGGATACCAAGATGAGATCATCAACTAATCCAATTGCTTCTCTTAGTTTTTGCATAAAATAAGTCCAGGAGTTAATATTCTCTGAATCAACAACGTCGAATGCGACATGATATAGTTGCTCATTCGCATCCAATGCAATAGCCACCAATAGTTGACCTCCCACCTTGTGCTTAAGAAAACTGCCATCAACGCACAATACAGGACGACAAAAGGCTTTGAAACCCCTAATTGAGAGGCCCAGGGACATGAACATATACCTGAAGTGGTCGAGCTCGTCTATCTGGATGTCTGTTATGGTACCCGGATTATTCTTCTCCAACATGTAAAGGTATGATGTCAATTTTCATAGGAATCCTCTACCGTTCCTCGCACCGCCATTAAAGCCCTTTCCATTGCCCTTCAAGCCTTATTATAAGTTAAATATATCTCATAAGTTGTATGTATGTCTTCAATTATTTTCTTAGGCATGTGGTTATGGTGATGGTCCATGTACTTACTCTTCATGCACTGCCCAATAACCCATGCTAGTGTTTGCATTTTTTTCTCTGGCCTCGACAAAACTTAGCATGGGTGTTGTTGGTTGAATTTTCGGATCTCAAACATCTCAGATAATTTACCTTTCACAGCACGCAATCTCCACTTGCATGTCTCATCCAAACATTTCACATACTAAAGATGTTTTCTTGACTTCCACTTTGAATTTAAAATGATTAGTCATCGCATATATATATAACCTCAGTTGAAGTTTTTTTTATTATCAAACAACGCACCGACTTCCAATATGGTTTCACTACTTAATGCTATCACAAATGAGGGCTCTTTCAGTGATGTGTATGTTCGGTCTGTCGATGGTGTACCCATTAATATTCTTCTTGCACTAGATGGTGTACTCATTGATGCTCTTGCACTAGATGGTGTACCCATTAATACTCTTGCACTAGTTGGTGTACTCATTGATGCTCTTCTTGTAGTAGATGATGTAGGTATATTGATGCTCTTGCACTAGATGGTGTAGCAATTGATTCTCTTGCACTTGATGGTGTAGGTATTGCACTAGTAGTAGCATGCAAGTCTTGAGTAAGTATCCCATAATGAGGCAAAAAATTTTCTCCTGCTTCATTTTGACTTTCAAAGACATCCGGGGGTACAACTTCTGGTACAATTTTTTGAATAAGTGATGGTGGTAGTATACTTTCTTGAGTTGGGTATGTAAGTAGTTATATCTTTTCTTGAGTAAGGGGTGACTTCTCTACTACAGAGACACACAATGTTGACACAGTTCGACCCGAAATCAACCGTGATAAATATGTGCTCACATCCTCACTTGATCAATAACAACAGGGGAGGATTTGTGATACGCGGAATATCATACTTGACTTGCAACACTAAATCATATGTAGATTTTTGCACGTTAAGTCTATCATAGAGGATATCAACTAATTCGAAAAACGTAGTATTTAAGGTAAATCCAATGTTTTGATTGAAGTTGCATTAAAATACATTATACCATCAGCTACAAATTTATACTCTCCATTATAGAAAACAAATACTTCATCTGTAATAAAAAACATGAATGAATGAATGGATAAATAATAATATTGAAGTGAAGTGAAAAGGAAAGGCCCTTCGTGTAATGGGAAGTCCTTCGCGTAACGGGAAGTCCCATCGGGAAACATAAACGAATTAGAGCATCATGGTGGTGTAAATAAACAACAAACGTGCCAATTGCCACAATGCTCGTGCTCGTCGTGCTCATTGTGGTGCCCGTCGTCGAATATCGTCGTCGCCGTTTAAGGTTAGAGAGAAGGAGGAGAAGAGAGCGGGAAGAGAGAGAAGGAGAAGGAGAAGAAAAGAAATGAAAAAATATGTCGAAGTTATATTAAATAATAAGGGTATTCTTGACTTTTCACACTTTTTCACTTCATGAAACGTGAAGGCCCTTCGCGTTACGCGATAAGAGTATTTTCGTCAAAAAAAAAATAATCACCAGAGATATAAAAATGATCGGATGACCACGAATACGAATAAGTGAATTAAGGTAATTTCGTCAAATTTCCCCTAAAATACTATATTTTAAAAAATAAAATTACATTATATATTAATATGTTTTAAGTTTTTTTATTAAAAAATGTTCAATTGCACCAAATCACTATTATCAATATTTTTAAATAAATCAAAGTTGATTTAAATAATTCTCAATTAAGCAAGTTCTAAAGTTTTTTATTTTTAAATATTATTTTCTAAATTTTTATTTTAACTAATAATAATTAATTCTTTTTAAAAAATATATATTAATCATTCTTTAATATTTAAAAAATTGTGAAATTAATATTTTTTAAACAATTATATTATTGTATAACATTTTTTTTATTATGAGTTTTTTAAAAATAAATATAAAAAAAAATAGATTTTTTTGTTTGCTTGAAAATCAATTTAGGACATTTGATTTACTAGTATTGAGTATTGACGACTAATAGACACGAACAGACCGATCGGAGTGAAGAGCCATGGTGAAAGCCGTCGTCGGGGAAGAAACACAACTCAAGTTGTTGGAGGACCGTCTCATCCACTCCGGTCTTCCTTCTCAGGTCTTTCTCTTTTTCCCTTCATAATCTATATCTCTATATCCATGCATCTCAGATTCCTTCATTTCTCGCACAGGTAGGTCTCGTAATCGGTAAACTCAACTCCGACTTGGACCGCGGTTTCGTATTCGATCTGATTCCCACGCCGCCCAACGATGCCGGAGAGCCTGCCTGCTCTCTCATTGAGGCCGCTAGAGACGACAAAAATAAGGGATCCAAAGGGAAATCGCAGGTCGGATCTTCTTCTTTGTTCATCGACAAAGACTGGGTTGCTGAACACGCTCGTCAGGTTCAATTTCACCTGATACTTGCTAATTGAGGTTCTTATATATGCATCCACATAAAAGATTGTATATTTGTAATTTAATAAACTATCAGCTTTATTTCTTATACTCACATTCTTAGATTCTAAATTGTGAACTTACAGTCTCATAATTGTGCTTTCAGGTCTCCAGGATGCTGTTGGGTGGTATTAAGGTAGTTGGAATCTATGTATGGACCAGTGAAAGTTCATTTAAGAACTCAACTTTAACTCTTTGCCAGGTTTTTCATCAACACTCCAACTCCATCTTGACTGTTTTTTAATATTCTAAAAGTTTTCATCTTTACATGTGTAATCAAGGATATCTGCTTCAAATGTTGCACCTTCATGACTATATCTGTTTTTGAATTGAGCTAAATCTAATAACTTGCTTTTGGTATTTGTTTTGATCAAAGTTGTCAATATCCTAATTCAAACTCTTCAAGATTTTTAATGATTGTCACTATTTCTATTCGATTGACTTCAGACGGTAAAAGGAGTTGCAGAAGCATCAACATTGCTGAAGTTGGACTCAGATGATAGGTTGCTTATACACATTAGTTACAGTCCTAGGAGGTAAGTAACAGCTTATTTGTACATCTTTCTTGTTAAAATTTTATCTGATCGAGTGGTGTAACTGATTGTCAGGTGGATATGTCGAAACTGCTCACTTGCTTCGAACATTACTTCAAGCAGCCTACGACCTTGTGATTTCAAATTGGGACGAGTTTTGTCTTCCCTTCAGACTTTTCAGTGTACCTACAACTTTGATCTTAGGTATGTTTCTTTGGTTGCTACTTAAACCTGAGAAATAGGACAGTTGAAAATCTGGCTTTTCAAATTGAGACGAGTCAATTGTTTATTAGGCTCAAGCAGATTTACAACTAAATCAATGGATTAATCTGGTATCACTAGATTCGGGTGAACATATAACGCTCAATGCTTTGAAATTGCTAATATCTGTAGCTGTCCAACTTGAAGGGCACTTATAACCTCCTTATTTATTGTCTTGGTAATCTGTGTTTCTTTTTGCAGGTTGCCGGTTTGTTGTGAAACTGGATCAAACTTAAGGAAACCGGTTGACATTCTTCGCCATGGAATTTCTAGTCATGCTAAAGAACTTCAGTCTGCAAAGGCTATAGTTGATGGAAACTTGGTAAGAACCAAATGGAATAGTTTTAAAGGCAATTTTCCATTTTTCATCTCAAGGAAATGGTCTAAAACACTTTTTTTTCTTATTTGTTTTTTTCCTATCGTTTGTATAGGTATCCGAAGAGGACCTATATGCATCAGATGGTTCACACAAAGTGGAATTTCTCCTACCATTTATGAAAGAATCCTTTCTAGGTAAGCTGGAAGCCTAGCTCCTAAAATAACTCTTCTGTTGTTGTTTTTTTTATGTTTATATACTAAAAGTAACACCTTCTTGTAAAAGCATGCGGGAATAAAGAGATTGATGGTCTTGTCGTCTTCAGTGGTTCAGTTTGTTCTTTTGCATATTTAAACTCAAAAGAACCACTTTCACAAGCTTTACTCAATATTAAGGTAAGACAGATCTCAATACTCTCCAGATGGGATAATCTTGCCTTTGTCTACTAGAATTTCTTGAACCTATTTGGAAACTAGTAAAATCACTAGATTACTTTTTGGATCACAATCCAGTTTATATAGAGTGATTTTTGTTTGGTATATTTTCTTTATTAATATCCAAATTATAGTGTAATTTTTTGCTTCATTTGATATAGAGATTTTTCTACAAACATAACATATGTATTTTTTCGATGTTTTGCAGGAGGACATCATAATGAGCCTGCAAAGCAGGTTAGATATCATGAGTGATGAATCAGGGGATGATTTGAGTGGTGAAATTGATGAATCTATGGAGCAGCACTTTCTCCATCTAGACCTAAAATCTCTAAGGTAAAAATGAGTGAAATATGGAAATTGGTATGACCTTGGAGTAATTTTAGTTATAACATATATAATTGAAACAGGAAACAACGTAGTCTTTCGTTTCCTCGAAGAGTTTTTGTACCATGGTTAGCAGATTCTTATATCTGTGACTATCTTCAGTCATCGGAGACAGTTGAGGTTTGTATTAATTTTTTCTCGTGAGGCTGCTCTATTGAAGTTGATTATGATTTTGATATTATATAATTAACAGGTACTTAAAGAGCATTGTGTGGAGTTAATGTCTATGGAAGCTCCAACAGATGCTTCACTAATTCTTGAACCTGAAATAGTAGCCCCGACTTTATGGGCAAACTCTTTCTCGGAAGTGGCTATCCCTTTTTCTTCTTCAAAATCTTCTCCCCCGATAGAGAAGAGGAACAAAGAACTTGTCCTAGACGAGGAGAGTTTAAAAAAACATGCAAAATCAGCTGATTTCAGCATAATAGCAGCTGTTTTTGTTCTTTTTGCTGCCATTATAGTTGGATTTTTTCTTTTTATTAAATCATCATATACTCAGTGAAATGTTTTATTTGAATTCTCACTTTGGATTTGTCAGATTCTTTTGCAAGATATAATTAGAGGGGTATTTTTCTTTCTTTTTTAAATTGAGATTGAGAAAAAAGGTTGTATCTACCAAGTTTTGAATGAGTCAAATTTTTGTATCTGCTGAAAATATTGTATTTTTCTATACCAAATTGATGGAGAGTGTCATTTATTCAAACAAAGAAATAAAAAATTACGATCAACCATTTTAACTTTAAAGTTGAATTATATATTATATTATATTATATTATAATATATTATAGCTTCCAATAACTTTTTTATTTATTTAAGTTCAATATCATGTTTAGTCGGATCGAAATGTTGTGACCCGAATAATACTCTCGGTCGTACTCTTTCGAATTCGTGTCCATTTCCTTAGCAACATAGGAAACGTTATTATCGAAATTCTAAGTTATTTTTCTCCAGATTGTTTTAAATTTCTTGACAATACATTTCGATTCTCGGCTAAATATAATTATAACTGTCGCTTATACCATTAGATAGGAGATTCTTTCGACACTGTTTTATTGATCAGCTTACTCTATTTTATAGTATCGTTTAGAAAGTTAAACGAGTTCGTTTTTTGAGCTATGACATGATCGTTAGATTTTACATTTAATTTTGTAAATTATTTTTTACAAATTCAGATTATTAATTGATTGATTTATTATATGTAACTTATAATTAAATTAAATAAAAAAACTTTTATTTATAAAAAACTTTCATTCTATACTATATGTTTCAGATTTTGTTGTCCAATAATGATAGATATTATTATCTTGCATTATCAGTTTATTGGAATGCAAAAATAACAGTTAACCAGTACAACATCATCAAGTTTATGTAAGGAACTTGAACTTCACAAATCTAACTTAAAAATAGTGAATATCCAATTCTTAATAAGAAACAAAAAAAATAAAATAATAATTTAGTTTTCACATTCTAACAAATTTGATTTATTGTTGTTAAAAAGTTATTAGAAAAAATTGTTACCACCATAAAATTGATATTAGATGATGTAATTTAAATTCTTTAAGTTTACTAAATTATTTAAGATTAATAATTAGATTTAGAATTAGAATTCCAATAAAATTTAAATCAATATAATTTTATATTCTTAATTATATTTTTTTTAAATTCAAAATTATAATTATAATTATAATTATAATATTTAATTTTTCTATTTTTTCAAACAAAAATATCATATTATTTTATTATTTACAACACAGTTAATATGTTAAACGAAGATTACAATCCATTTTTCGTCAAGGTGGACAAATATATATGAAACGAGTAAGCTTAGAAGATGAAATTCTCGAACCGATGATGCACTTCATAAGAAAAAGAATCATTCTACAAAAGAATTAAAATTGGAACAAACAGGTTGTCCAATTGAATATCTTTTCGTATCCTATTGTTGTTAAAACTTTTCATCATCAAAGGAAGCACATGAGAAAAAATTGGATCCTAACTTAAAGTCAGATGAACTATGAGGATTATCATGCTTCCCATATGAAAAGAAAAAAAGAGATTGACTCGAACCTCGAGACGAAGAAGAAAAGAGTGAGCGAAAAAATCAATTAAGGTTGAGGCATTGAAATCACCATCAGACATTTGCTAGATGTATCGATTCTGCCAAACATACCAAGAATGCAAAAAAGAAAACGAGGAAAGCTTATATGTAGGCTGAGGTATTGAATTCATTATCGGAAATTTGCTAGATTTATTGATTCTACCATATATACCTAAAGTATGACGATACTCCTTCGAGCCAATAGGTTTGAAGATTTCTCTAAAATAAAGAGGGAGAAGACATGTTGAAAATTCGAAAAATATGGTGCCAAGCTAGGATCCAAGACAAACTGTAAAGATTCGACGTCGGGCCAAAATCCTTTTGTAAAATGAAACAAATGTTGAGCAACTATTTGCATGCAAATAGGAATCAGCTAATGAAGACCTCTTTGCTTAAAGAAAAGTAAGAAGGAGAAAAAATGAAAAACAAATGATGAGTTTTGGAGGCAATCGAAAGGGCGAAAGCACGAAGTCTTAAAAGCAAAAAAATGTTTCAATCCAATACCAATTGATTGATGAAAGGATAAAGTCTCCTTCAAACTCCCGAGTCATGCATAAGACCCTTAGTTCGATACTAGGGGCATTCTAAAAAAATGCATCTCACATAAAAAAATGCATCTCATGCAAAGAATTCTCTAGTTCTTTACTAAGGGCACTTCAAAAATGTGTCTCATGAATAAAATCCCCAATTTCGCACTAGGGACGTTTTGGAAAAAACACATCTCATGAATAAAGTTCCCTATATGATACTAAGGGCATTTCAAACAAAAATGCTTATAATAAAATCCCATAATATGATACTAGGGGCATTTACAAAGAGGGGGCAAAATTAAAATGTGATTCTTGAGACAAATTCTTTTTGGATTAACATTCGCCTAAATCACGAGTTCTTAAAGTTCATCTAAGATCGTGAGGTTGCGTGACTCCATCAAGAACTTCTTAGCTTGTGGTCAAAGCTAGCCTGTAGCTAGGTCAAAAGTCAAACATTAAAAGACCTTCTTAATTTTTGGTCAAAATTAACCTGTAGCTAGGTCAAAAGTCAAACCTTAAAATCTTTTTTAATTTGTTGTCACGCTAGATATACCCACTTTTAGAATAAGATGTGTATATTCAAGTGGGTTCGAGACCGTCAGACGACAAGTTCTGCGCTTAGTTAAATGATTAAGGGCATGCTTGGTACGTGGTTTTTCTAGTCATGAATGGGAAAGAGAATGAAATGAGATGTTTAGTTGGTGGTTTTGATTACAGGATATTGATTTGATTCCCGGATATTTAGGAATCATCCAATCCTCTCTAAATTGGTAGGAATGAATCCCATTCCGACTGATACACTTTCTCTTCCATTATCTCCACTCTCTTATTTTCTCTCTCTCTAGTAATTATAATTATAATATTATATATATATTTTATAATTATATTATTCGTTATTTTATAATTAACATAATAATAATTTTTTATTTATTTATGAAATAAATAATTTCAATTATTTAAATAATATTAAGGAATCATTTAAAATAAAATTTTAGTAATAATTACATTAACTAATAATAGTATAATTAATTTTATATAATTAATTTTAAATATTATATATTAATAATAAAATTAAAATAAATTAATTAAAATATAAAACTAAAAATTAAATAACAATTTATATAAAAAATATTTAAAAAAAGTTAAATATGAAATATTTTAACAAAAATTATTATTAAAAAAATTATACCATGTTATAATATATTATTAAATAAAATATTATATTTAATTTAAATGTATTTATCTAATATATAATATTTGAAAGAACTTTGTCTTATATTATTTATATTTAATATATAATTATTTATTTATAATTAGTAAAAAATTAAAACATTCGACATTTTTTTGTTATAAGTATTTTTATTTTTATTTTGAAAAAATATAATTAATATGATAAAATATTAGATGTTTATATTTTATTAAATATGTCACTTAAAGATTTTATATATTTTAAAAAATTATGTTATAAAAATAATAATATTTTTAATTTAATACAACAAAAATTAAAATATTAATTATAGTTTTAATAACAAAATTATATTTATAACTTTTTTCTTCAAAATCCAAACATTATCAATGAGAATGAGAATAATTAAAACTCTTAACCAAACATTACACTTCTATCAATAATACTCATTCTCATTCCACACATCTATCAATCACAATCATATTCTCATTCCTGAACCAAGCACCCCCTAAGTGTTTGCGGGCTATGTGTTTAACCCGTAGGGATTAGTCGCATTACAAAGGAAAACGGAACTCATTGTTGTAGAAAAAAGCTAACCCGTAGATGGGTCAAAAGTCAAACCTTCAAACTTTTTTTAGTTTGTGGTCAAAGTTAACCCGTAGCCGGGTAAAAAGTCGAGAGTTCAAATTATTCTAGCTTTTTTGAAAGTCAATCATTTTCCAGGATAAGGGCCAATGATTAAATAGTAATCATAAGAGGATGCATCGTAAGACATTTATGTGATGTAACATCCTCCTAAGGGCGCGTTGTAAGACATCTACGGATGCATCGTTCTGTAAGAATGCGTTGAAAGACATTTATAGATGCATCATTCTTCAATAAATATGTTGTAAGACGTCTAAAACACATCGTTTTGAAATAACACTAGCATGAGTCAAATGCTATGAGAAAAATCATAATTTAAAATCGCACAACAATCAAAAAAAAATCTTCAGGGATAATCATGTAATTGAGAATAGTTATCCAGATTCCAGTTGACTAAATCATAATTATGTGTTCATTAAGTGCATTAATGATTGTCGACCAAAATCAGTCTTTGCGGGATTAGTTATCAATTTGATAGGTTGAACAACGACTATCAGATATACCAATAATGTATGTTGTGACAATCGTGTATTAAATATGCCGATAATGTGTGGTTGTCAACCAAAATCAACCACTATGACAATCGAATACCTATAATACAACGATTAGATAATGTACTGTCAACTAAAATTAATCGTTATGGTAGTCATGTTTTATTTAAGTGTATTTGTTAGAATATTTTGAAGAGCATCTTTGAGAGAGAATATATTTTATTATTATTTTTTGATATTTTGGCTAGCATTACTATACACACCACATTTCTACACCATATATATTTTATATAAGAAAAACCCGGTCTAGTATAATGTTCAAGCTTGTTTATTGGACTGGAAAAACAAAAAACACGAGAACCTTTTGAAAACCGACTCAGAAAAGCCTGAAAAAAGGATCCAAAAGACAAATTTAAAAAATGTTCGATTCATGAGTCCCTCATACTTTCAGAATAACCGACGCGAAAAATTGTAAATTTTGAGTACAATATTGATATTGGAGAAAATGTACCGAATGATCATTTTAAAGCCTGTTTATGGGTCAAATTGTTATTTTTCATAATGATTAGATTCTTGGAACCCGTGACAAGTTTATATTGTACATTTTGAAAAATCATGAATTTTGAGTATAATATTGCTGTTTGCAATTGTGTGCAGAAAGTGTTCAAAAATGGAGAAAACCAAATAAACGAGTCAAACCAACGAGTCAACTCGCCAACCGATGAGTCAATCTGGGTAAAAGAAGGGTCAAATGCGGGTCAACTAGCTGAAGGAAGAGTTTGACCTCCAGTTTTGAAAGTTTGGATTATTTGAAAAAATGGATTATTGGAAAAAGGAGTTATTTGAAAAGGTGAGAATTTGAGCCTTGGATGACATTGAGCTTCAAATGGACTCGGAACTTTCAAAATTCGCACATGCCTCAATACTCAACATAACTTAATCTTTTTGGGTATTTTAGAAAGGGAAATGAACCCTCTACAAGAACTATGTCAACTTTTTTCACGATTGAATCTCTTAGTTAGGAGAATTCTCGAATCAAATGGAAAGTGTTTGAATGAAGATCAATCCGAACACCTTCCACTCATAAATTCATAACTCAAGCTGTAGTTGATGAATTTGGGTGATTCGACTTGGGTTAAAAGGCTGATCCACGTATCTTTCAAATGGCACTGGTCCTGAACATTGATTCGATGATTTGAGCACTCGCCCGACCGATAAAAGATGACCAATGCTCCAAGTCTAGATCCAATGGGATAACTGGAGGTAGGCTACACTTCTAAAATTCATATCTTTCGAATTACCTGACCATGTTTGGTGAATGAGCTATCATTAGAAAGCCAATGATAGCCCTTTGAGTTAAATTTTCCAATGATACTAAGTAGACCTCCTGGCGCTATACAACTCACTCTAGGTCGTCCGCAGTGAGGCTGATACATGTAATGACACATCCGTGTGCAGCCATGTATCCTGGTCAACATGGGCCTATTGGTAGACACTCAAAACACGAAAATTGTGAGAAAAAATCATACCTTTCCAATGCTTACTCACTCATCCTGTGAGGAGTCTTAAGTCTAAGGTTATGAGCATTTGATGTCACAGGTGACGTGACGAAAGCGCGAGAATGTCGAAGGTTGAATAAATGAGGAATTTTGAAAAACCATAACTTGAGCTAGGGTGCACCATTTGATTTGATTCAAAAAGGAGATTCAAGTTATTTGAGTTGTGAATTTACCATAAAATTTTACACTCAATGAACTAAAAACGAGGCCAGGACAATTTGTTTAAAATGAGGTTGCTAAGGGAAATTGAAGAAGGGATGAATTCGGAATTAAAATTAAAAGCTAAGTGGGAAAATCTATTACGAGCGTATGCCTGACAAAAAAAAATGAATGAAGAGTTCCACGGTTTAAAAGTTTGGAGTTCAGTTCAGTTTGGGGGTTAGCTTTTCAATTTGAGGGAGGGCAGTTATCATATCGGAAAAACGGTTCCATCGCAACTGAGGGCGAAATCAAAGAGCTCCGTTGAGTTTTGGTCAAGAAAAGGCGAAGAAGGCAGAGCTCCGGTCAGTTCTGGAAAAGAGAGAGTGGGTTTCGTTCTGAAAAAAAGGGAGAGCTCCGGTCAGTTCTGGAAAAAAAAAGGAAAAGAAAAGAAGAAGGATAGTTGCAACAGAACCAGAAGAAGAACAGCAGAAACGTTCGGCTGAACTTCCCGCACTTCAGACAATCCGAGTACAAAGGCAATGTTGTTAACACCAATGTGATTGAGGCATCGGTTCTGTACACCGATTCCGATTGTTGTTAACATTTGAAGCTGCAGTCTGTTTAATTTCTGAATTGGTGGTTAATTAACATTGTTAGAGTTCCTACTATTTGTTAGTGGGGGGAGCGTACAGCGAAAGGGGAGCTTACAACGAAAGTGACTTCGTTGTTTATTATACGAAAGTAACTTCACTGTTATACTAAAGAGACCTCGTCCCTATTGTATAACAACGAGGTCTATTTTATATAACAATGAGGTCACTTTCGTATAACAGCGATGTCACTTTCGCTGTACGAGTCGCTCCCCCAAATAATGCTCCCAATCATTTTTTTTGTTATTTAATTTTTGAAAAATTTCAGTTACATGCAATATACGTACCACAGTGTGAGTTCAAGAGTTTTAAATGTGAAGTGATGGATGCCTTTATTTCTTAATAGGTGAAAGTGCAATCCATGTATCGTTGCGAGGTTGGTAGATTCGAGTTGAGATGGTAATGTGATTTCTTGAACCGCTCTCACTAACATCCCTACTTGGGGTGGATCTCGAATTAGGTTAGTCAACAATGAGTTTGGCTGGGTCAGGGACAGGCCCTCCCGAATTTGTTTTTAGATTGCGGACATGATTTTTGGCGGATTCCTGATCAAGAAATATGGTTGTTTCGGCTTCGCCTCGGTCATCTAGAGAGACACTAGGTCGAACAACTAATAGATATCTTCGGTCGACCTCACTACATGGGCTCATCTTCTTAGTCAGGCCTACAACTTCTGAATTAATTGATTTTTATTTTTACTAAATCTAGAATAAACCATCATTTAACCAACCAAACGCACAAGCCTGTCTCGATGTATAAAGAACATTTTGTCCAATTCCAATCCAATTACTACAAAACAACATAAAACTTCTCGCATGTGACATGTCAAAAAACGAAGAACCGATCGAAAAAGAAATGTTTTCTCATAAATCAAATGAGGATCAAATTCTAGGATTGTAGAAAGCTTCCTAATCCTCAATAAATCTATTATACACAATTAGAACCACATTAAGCAATAACGCCCCTAACCCAAATTATAACTCGATTACTTTTTTTTAAAAGTCTTTCATACTTCTCTAAAATGATTTAGAACTAAAAAACATTTTTATTATATTCTAAAATGAGAGAAGAGAAGAAGATTAAGATGAGTATTTTTGTTTTTTTATTGTCAAACTGTCCATTCTTAGAGTTGCTACAAACATTATAATTAATCAAGAAAATATTATAATATTGTATTATCACAATTTCTAATATTGTGATAATGTCTTCTCGATATATTATTTTATATTTTAATACCTATAAACATAAAAACATATGACTTATAATATATATGTATCATATTTAGACAGAAACTAAATCATTTTTATTTTCTTAACTTATTATAAACACTTCAATTAAATTGAAAAATAATTTTGCATGCAACCATTCTCCTACCATATAATAATTAAGATAGAGTTTATATTTAATTCTGAAAAATATATAACGAATTAGACGTAACAAAAATGACGAGTAAATTGGTCTTTCACTATAACATTATAAACATTGAAGGATCCAAATACTTTATTCGTACCAAATACAAATTTAATCAATTTTAAAAAATAAATTCCTTATTTAAAAAATAAATAAATTCTAAAACATTCTTTTTCTTTATTGAAGGAAATTCATTCATAAAACACCATTAGATAATACAAACTATTTATTTTCATACATAACCCAACCGATTAAATAATGATCACTTATTTTAGTCAATGAACACAAAAGGGATAATACAACTTAATTATTGATAAAGTTGTGTTCTTGACTTATTATACACTATGTTATTTTATATTTTAAAAATTAACAAAAGATTTAAAGTAAGCCTATCGCATCAATACCAGGGTCGGCTCTGGGGCAAGCCCAGCAAGCCCCGGGTTAGGGCAGCCCATTTATTAAAATAAAGAAGAAATTTTTAGTATTTTTTAAACATAAATAGATCTAGCTTAGTGGTTTAAGATGTAAACAAAATATTTATATATCAAAATTGTTTTTTAGGTTAGGGCAGCTCAAAACTGGGGCCGGCACTAATCATTAAAGACACAAAAGAGTAAAAGCTAAAGCATTTCCTAAGTGTAACCAAATTCAAATCTAAAACAAGTATCTAAAATACTTTTAATGACAACATATTTTACCTCACTTTTAAAAAAACATATGTGGCCAGTGTATACTATCAAGTCGAAAATTTTCAATTTTTTAAATTTTTTTCAAAAATCAATTCAGAAATTAGATGGATTTTAAAAATGTATTTATTTTTAAAATTACAGTTATATATTTGAACATTTTCTAAATAATTATTAGATTAATATATAATGTTATTATAGTTTTTATCACAAAATATTATATTGTTATTGTTAAAGAAAGTAAAAATTAATGTTAATATTTAAAAAAATTATGATTTAAATTATTATTATTTTATAAAAATAATTAATATAATCAAACATTTATTCACCATATTATTAATCAAATTACATAATTCACTTACTAAAATAACAAAATACTTATTATTTTTAAAATAAAATTATTATTATTATATAATACTTTTAAATATTTTATAAAAAAAATATATTTATATAAATTATTAGTACTGTGAATTTGAAACCATTGTCATTTCTTAGACATCAAATTAAAAAATGAAAAATAAAACTAATTACAAATTATATCATTAAGCTAGAATTGTTTTTCTTCTTCCTGCATAAACAAAGACAGACCCAGTAGTATTTGTATATTGTCTTTTATTATAAGTTTAAGTTGAATGATGACTCATTAAACAATAATTGACTTTATACTTGATGCCCTAATTATGATAAGTGGGCCGCCGGCCCAAAAGAACAGTAGATTTTAACCTAATTACATATCCTTGTAGCCGCCGACTTCTTCAAAATCTATAAATAACCAGTTAACAAATACACACCATAGAGAACTCAAATTTCTGTGTTCACAGAGAGAGTTCTGATTAAGAAATGAAAGATGTAAATGCTGCGCCAATGAAAAGGGTTTTACTTAGTACAGTTCATGCCTATGATAGTTTATATAGATAGAATTGCAGAAAATCAGACAAAAACTATGATAGTTTATATAGATAGAATTGCAGAAAATCAGACAAAAGAGAAAAATAAGCATGGTAGAAACAATGGTGGATTGGAATTGAAGGTGAGGAAACAAGATGGATATCAAGATTCAAGAGGTCAAACAAATGTTGAAAACAAAGGCAATGTTGTAATTGTTTTTTTTCTTCTTGTTTTCAATTTGATCATTATATGTTCATATTCTAGCGAAGATTCAATTTATGAACTTGTTTTTGTGTAAGATCAATGTAATGTGTGATTTTATGATGATGAAATGAAATAAATATGTTGGATGTTGGAATTCAAATGTGTTTGTTAATGAAATAAATATGTTAGTTGATTGATAGTTGAATTTGTTCAGTTTGATAAAGTTTTAATTAAAAAACATTGCAAGTTTTTAGATGAATCAACATCCGTTTTCAGTTCAAGCCTTTTTAGTGTTTGGATGATGGAACTTTAGTGGCTTTCACTTCTCAGTCAAAATCCTCTTCTCTCCACTTACAAGGCAGTGAGAATGTATGGAAATTATGTAGGCAACTACTCAAAGAAGAAGAAAATAGGCTATCCTAGCTATGGACGTATATGAGATCCCTACTACCAAATAAGTCTGTTACCCATGTTGCCTCTCACAAGGAGAGGGGCAATATGGTAAATAAATAAAAAACTATTTCATTTATTTACCATATTTCCCCTCTCTTTGTGAGAGGCAACATGAATAGCAGACTTATTTGGGATCTGCCTGCTATGGAGGTTGGGTTTTTGGTGAGATTTAAATTAATAATTAAATATTTTTTAATTTTAATATTTAATCAATAAACTAAAACATTTTATGTTTATAAAAATAATAAATTTTAACTAAATATTATACCATTTTAATAAATAGGCTAAGATTTTTTTTAATTATTTGCAACCACAATATATAAGATTTTAAATATTTTTGATTTTTTTTGAAATTATTAATTTTGATTTTTTTTTTGGAATTATTATTTTTGAAAATTGACTTATACACTATTGTTCAAAAATTAATTATTTATTTTAACTTGTGTGCAATGAGCACCATAAAAATAAATTATTTTCATGTCTCGGAATTATTTACAATTTTATAAATTATAAACTATTAGAAAGAACTGTATATTATATTATATTATATTATATTATATTATATTATATTATATTATATTATATTATATTATATTATATTATATTATATTATATTATATTATATTATATAACTTTAACACACTTTTTTATTATTGATTCAGCCTAATAAAAATATAAAAATTTATTTTTAATTTATTTTTAGTTTACATATAATTAAAATATATTATATTATATAATTAAAATTAAAATATGTTATAAGTTTAATTTTAAATACAATAAAAGTTTACCTTTTTAGTTTTTATATATTTTCATTTTTCTATATAATTAAATTTTATTCATTTTTATTGTTTTACACTTTTAAAAGATTTATCTAAATTATAATTTTTAAAATATTAAAATTTATGAATTTAAAACATACCAATAAATATGATTTTACCTAATTCTTTTTTACCGGAAAACACTCTAACAAATTAGATTTTAATCAATTAATAACTTTAAATTTTAAATTATTTTAAAAGTAATTAAAATATTAAAAAGGATTCTGTTAGTTTCTTAATAACTTTAATTAATTATTATAAGAGTAATTTATAAAGAAATATTTTCATTTGAAATTTGAAGGAGGGAATGATGTGGCTTATTAGCAAGAAAATAACAAAAATTTCTCTCTCTTCTCTCTCCTCACCTTTTATCTAAAAAAATAATAAAAAATTTCTCTCCCTTCTCTCTCCTCACATTTTATCATTTTTCTAAGATCATCTCCAACCCACTTACAAACCCATCTCTAAAATAGGTTTTAGCCCTCCAACCCACCTGCAAACTCAACTGCATTTTGAGTTTGTCTGCAAATTCTCTCTCTTCCATACCCAAATTTGCAGGGACACTGTTCACATACTCAAAACTTTTCAAAATTTTCATTTTAGTCCTTTTAGTTTGTTTTTAATTAATTTACATAACTTATTTATATTTTAATTTGTTTACCTATTTTATTCATTTATATTTTAATTTATTTATATAATTTATTTATATTTTAATTTATTTATATTTTACTTTATTTATATGTTTAATTCATGATAATTTGAATTTGTTTATATAATTAATTTATATTTAAATTAATTTATATTTATATTTTATATTTTTTAAGTATTATAAATTTTAATAATAAACAATATTGTATAAATAATTGATTTATAATTAGAATTTAAAAGTAATTAATAAGTTGGTGTAAAGTTATGGCTTCAATTTGTAATTTTAAATAAATATATAAATAATATTGAAAAAATTAAAAATTATTATAAAAAGAAATATTCCGAGGATATTCTTTTGAGTTTGAGTTTGGGTTTTTGGGTTGGAGATGAATTACTGTTTGATGGATGTTTACTGTATTTTGGGTTTGAAAATAGGTATTTGGGTTGGAGATCACCTAATCAGTTATCAGTGATGATCATTCCTTCTCCTATCAATCTTCTTCTTATTATTATTATTATTATTATTATTATTATTATTATTATTATTATTATTATTATTATTATTATTATTGTAAAGTCTTAAAATGGCTGAGACTTTATAAGATAAAAAACAAAGGGTCCATGTCAAAATAAGACAAAAAAATGTTTGGATTGAGCAGGACAGTTGAGATGCTTTGGTAGTTTTGGATCCTCCCACTTGAACTTTGCGAGGGTTCCTAAGATCCTCTCCGATCTCATGGGGAAGTTTCTCAACTTCATCCGTCATTAATAGTTGCACTTTCATTCGATCTCTTCGTCATTTTGCTCTTATACCAACTATCACGGCTCGGTCTTTCCACCAACGATTAGTGCGACACTAGTTATGATCTTTGTGAGAATGAGTAACTAGTCATCCTTACTTGAGTAAACACTTAATGTTTGTTTCAATAGACACAAGAACTTTAGAGAGAGAAAATAATCTTTTACTAGTATCATACTACTGCTTGAATACTTCATAATTACGAGGTAATACATTTGAGTTATTTATAGGACTTATTTCAACTATCACATTAATGACACACTAATATAAGACATTTAAACGATTAATTAATGACACACTAATTTAGGGCATGTCTTACAACTACCAATTAATGACACACTAATATAAAGCATGCATTCAACTACCAATTAATGATGTACTAATTTAGAAAATGACTTCCAACTATCAATTAATTACACTAATCAAGGTAAAGGTAACTACACTAATCAAGGACATTTCTTCCAACTACCAATTAATTACACACTAATCAAGCACATGTCTTCCAACTACCAATTAATCACCGTCCTTCCAATATTTCTATAATATTCATTGGGTTGGGCCTACTTAAACGATTGAGCATTCCCTTGGGCTATAAAGATTATAGCACCATGACAATATACACGGGAGATTCAGCCTCATGAAAGATTCTAGAAGTTATTTAAAGTTGTTAATAATGTAAAAGATTGTAAAAGTAGTTGTTAGTAGTGGATGAATAGTTAAATAATTGCGATATGTAACCGTTCATGTATGAGTAGTATAAATAGTAGTAGTATTAAAGTAAAAGAGATGAAAAATACAATGTAGTAATTTGTAATCTCTTCTTAATGGAATAGGGCTCAACCTCTCTTGCCGATTCTTATTACTATTAACGTTCTTGGTTAGTTTGTGCCCTCTTTATAGACCGGGACACAACAATTGGTATTAGAACTATTTTGATACTCCACGGAAATCATATATATAATGATCTATCAATCTATCATTGTTCCGTTCAATTGTAAAAGATCTCATCATTGAAGAAGCATCCATCATCATTGAAGTATCTTTGGTTAACATTGAAGAAACTTTATGCGCTCTTTGGTCTCATCGAAGAAGAAGACTAAAACGCTAGTCTATTTTGGGGTTTTACAGTAAAAAAATAATTGATTTCTACTTCTTGATTTTTTTTTTCAAATTTATACTCAAGATATCAGGAGAGTTCTTTTCTTTTCCCTTTAATTCTATATTTATCTCTTCTTATCTCTTTAATTCTATCTTTATCTCTCAATTTCTTTATCTTCTTGTACCGTTAATTTAGATTTGGAATTATGAAGTTGAGAATATGAACTTCCTCAATCATCTCTCAATAATATCTTTTTTTTCCACTTGATATAATGTGTTCAATAAGAGATTTCTATTCTTTATCTTCTTATACATTTGGGTTTAAAAATTAAATTTGAAATTGAGAGGCAAGAAGTTTTTGAAAAATACTTACAACTTTAAGAGGAACATCCAACGATGACAAATGAAAATTTTCTTTTTCTCGAGGTCAAGGAAAATTTGACAGGTATGAAATGTAGTGCCCGGGAAAAGTACATGAAGTCAACAATGTATATTGTCACGGTGCTTTAATCTTCCTAGCCCATAGGAGGCCCACTCGTCTAAATAGGCCAAACCCAATGAATATTCTAAAAACATTAGAAGAATGGTGTCTTATGATAATGTGAAAACATAATCTAGATTAGGGCGTCATTAATTGATAGTTGGAAGGCATATCTTATATTAATGTGTCATTAATTGGTAGTTGGAAGTCATTCCCTAAATTAGTGCGTCATTAATTGGTAGTTGGAAGTCATTCCCTAAATTAGTTGTCATTAATTGGCAATTGGAAGACATATCCTAGATTAGTATGTCATTAATGCGGTAGTTGAAATATGTTATATAAATACATCAAAGGTATTTCCTTGTAATTATCAAGTATTCAAATAATATAATACTACTCTTGTAAAAGATTATTTTCCCTCTCTAGAGTTTTTGTGTCCATTGAAGCAAGTATCAAGTGTTGTTTCAAACAAAGCTGACTAGTTACTCATTCTTACGAAGATCGTAACTAGTGTCGCACGAATCGTTGGTGGAAAGACCAAGCCCGTGAAAGTTAGTATTAGAGCAAAATCACGAAGAGATCGAATGAAAGTGTAACTTCTAATAACATGGATGAAGTTGAGAATTTCTCCACGAGATCAGATTGGATCTTAGACACCCTCGTAAAGTTCAAGCAATAGAATCCAAAACTACCAAAGAAAGGGAGAGATCTAAAGATGTTATCACTGACATTATCGCCAAGTTGGAGAAGGTAGAACTCAACATGGCTAACAGACAAGATAACTTCAGGAACCTATATGAACGCATTGTTAGATCGAGAAGGAGAGAGACGAGCTCAAAGAAATGATGCGAGGTGCCTTGAACGAGGGGTTGTCCAAATATCAAGAGCAAACTCAAATCATGGAATAGACCGTCTTTTTTTAGATTAGTACCTTGAACGAAAAACTAAAGTGAATGACCTCCAAGTTACAAGCCACGGAAAAGGAAGTGGCGATACTAAAAAATGCGGTTGCACAAAATTACGGACGTGTGCCTATAAGAGTCCCTAATCCGACAAAGATAGATTTTTCAAAACCTAAACTGTATTTAGGTGAGAGAAACGCAAAAGAGATTGACAACTTCTTATGGAGTCTAGATTAATACTTCAAAATATTCGGCCTAGTGGAAGAGTCAATAAAGATAGATATTGTCATGACCTACTTAGAAGACACTGCAATGCTATGGTGGAGGCGAAGTAGTGACATAAAAAAGGTATATGTTCTATCAATACCTAGGGAGAGTTTAAGGAAGAACTCAAGAAACAATTTTATTCTAAAACCTCATTCGAGAAGCAGGGGTCAAGTTACAGCGGCTCTCACATAGGGGGAGCATCAAGGAGTATGTTAAGGAGTTCATCGCTACTCTATCTGTGATCCCTAACTACTAGGACGACGAAGCATTGTTCGCTTTCATTGATAGTCTACAAATGTGGACAAAACTAGAGTTAAAACAGTGTGGTGTTCAAGATCTAAACACCGCTATTGTCGTGGCTGATTCTCTTGTTGAAATCAGAAGGCAAGACAAACCAAAGTCGACCCACGATAACAAGTAATGCTTATTTAAGTTACCAAGCCCAATGACAAAGGAGATCGGGACAAGAGCAAGGGGTCACACAAAGCAAGAGAGTGTCCTACGAAGAACAAACTATTTATATTGAACAAGTAATGCTTATTTACACCTTTTTAGTGTCGTTAAAGCCAAAGTCTGCAAAGAAATGACTACTATTCGTGGAAACAAAAGTGGAAACCACATGGTTAAAGCTTTGTTGAACACAGAAGCCAACAACTTTTAGAGGCAAAAGAGACAGGAAGAATGGGGATTAGGTACACTAAAGAGCAAGGGTGGCTTAAAGTAGTCAATTCGGCACAAGTGCAACTTATGGAGTTTCTCATAATGTAAAAGTCAACTTGGGGGAGTGGAGTGGCCTCTAGGATTTTTCCATCGTCGAAATGGACGACTACAAAATGGTCATCGACATAGAGTTCCTAGACAAGGTAAATGCATTCATACTCTTTTTTGTCAATACTATGTGTATCCTAGAGCAAGAAAATACTTACATGAAATATTTAACAAGAGAGGGAAAGATATAAGTTAGGCAACTCTCTACCATGCAACTCTAAAAATGTGCGAAGAAGGCCCACCCAACATTCCTTGTTACCTTGAAAGAATATGAGAAAATTTTGTACCAAGAGAAGACAACTCCAGAAGTCATGAATGTCCTAGAGAAATTTCAAGATGTAATGCACACTGAATTACCAAATAAGCACCCTCCTAAGAGAAGGGTGGACGCTCCCTTCTAAGAGAATGGTGGACCACATAATAGAGTTAGTCGAATGTACTAAACAATCGGCGACGATCCTTTATCGCATTGAACCTCCCAAATTAGAGGAATTGAGGAGGCAACTGAAAGAGTTGTTCATTAAGAAAGAGAAGAGTGAATTTGCCAAGGCCACCAAAAGAATGAAAAAATGGGCGAACAAAAAGAGAAGACACATGGAGTTCGAAGGAGACCGAGTGATGGTAAAACTCTTTCATCAAGGGAAACGATTTTCCAAGGTTCACAAGGATCTTGTGAGGTGATACGAAGTCCCTTTCATTGTGAAGAAACGGTTTGGAAAGCTAGCCAATCGCTTGAAACTTTCGTCACATTTAGAGATGCACCTCGTATTTCATGCGAGTTTATTAAAGACTTATCATGAAGATAAAGAAGATCTAAGCATATGCAAATCAAATAGAACTCCCCCAAGAATCGTAACTGTACCCAAGGAAGAAGCCGAAGAGATAGTGGCACATCGAGTCATGCCGAGAAGGGATTTCATTCTAGTTATGTCGAATATTTTGTGAATTGGAAGGGATTACCAGCAGGCGAGACCTGAATTAGTGTTATGGAACTTCAAAGACATTATCCAAATCTACAAAGAGGACGCGATGAGAACGCCGCCAGAATGAGTGTGGGAGAATATCACAGTGCCCTAATCTTCCTAGCCCAATGAGAGGCCTATTCGTCTAAGTAGGCCCAACCAAGAAATATTCTCAAAACATTGGAAGGATGGTGATTTAGGATAATGTGAAGGCATGCCTTAGATTAGTGTGTCATTATGGTAGTTGGAAGGCATGCTCTAGATTACTGGGTCATTAATCTCTTCTTATCCCCTCTAATCCTATCTATATCTCCTTGTACGTTTAGTTTAAATTTGATATTATGTCATTGAGAATATGAACTTCCTCTATCATCTCTCAATCTTATCTTTTGTTTTTTTTGCTTTATAGGATGTGTTGGGAGATTTCTATTCTTTATTCCTCTCAATTTTCTCTTTCATCACAATATTTTTTTTATCTCCTTATACATTTGGTTCAAATTCAAAAATATTTGCTACATTTATGAAATGTAGTGCCCAGAAAAAGTACATGAAGTCAACAATGCATATACACGGAAGATACAAGTTCATAAACCCATAAACTTTAGGACATAGTTTCTGCAGCTATGAGTTCCTAAACTCTTTACAAAATATAAGATCAATATTATTTTTATTGAAAATAAATACTGCAAATGGTTTATATTTTAGGAAAATATAGATAAATAGAGTAAATAGATTATATTTTAGGATGGAAAGTTACCAATAAATCTCTGAATGACTAAATTTCTGATGAGAAATTTGACAGTGATTTACTTTACAGCATCGCTTGGCAGATCGGCTCCATCAGGGATTTTACCCGCGAAATTAGTCGTGGATGAGTCCGACGATCCCAACATGCTGCATAACACCAACAATAAGAATAAAAATAAAAATAAGTCATTCTCATGACTAAGAAATAGTGATAATACTCACCCTTTGTCTACAATTACAACTGAACGGAGTTCACAGTTCTTGAATCTGCACATATGTTGTATAGAGGAAAAATGTTATCGATTACTTTCCAAACAATTTTTACTATATCTTTGAACCACTTACGGCTTGCATATTTCAGTCTTAACATACGGGTGACAATCATTTCCAAATGCACTCAGAGTATTAACCAAGAAACCACTGTGAGTAACCACTGCAATTTCTTTCTCTTTTCTCCCCCACAACCTGGACGACAGAATCAATATATTAAGTATCATGCAAATACAAAATTCAAATCGAATCAATAATATAATAACCACCATTTCAGGAATTCCATTCCCCTCGCAGCAATCTCTTCGTCTTTCTCTCTTATGTCAGGTTTCCACCAAATGTCACCATCATTCTCAATCTGCACAGATAGAATAATCGGTTATATAGTATTGTGTATTGTTATTGTATTGGATAATACAGAAATACTTGCCTCTGAAAAATCAATTGCAGGGAAAACAGGTTTATATTCAGTAATGCTCCTCCTCCTATCACATGGATGTACTCCCTGAATGGTGAAAATAATCCAAATTCAGGATCCAGTTTTCAAGTTATTAGATTAGACTAGATTAGATAGAATTAATGGAGTTGTTGCCTAGTACCAAGTGTTCTCGACAAAGCTCTACTGCTAGGAAAGGAGGGCAGTTCAGACTCGACACTGCACACCGGTTACTATCTCCACCATTTTCCACCATTAGAGGTACGTTTCCACCTGCTGCGTAATCACCACCACCACCACCACCACCAAAAACACCAACTGCAGTTTGCATGGTCCTGCAATGTAAATTATTACATTAATAACCAAATAACAATACAAATCACTGACAAAGGGAGGATATTGGATACCTTGTCAATGGAGAAACAATTACTAATTCAACCTTCTGAGAAATTCCAGATGAATCAACATGTTTACGCAGATTATCAACCTGTTTTAAGCTTGAACAAAGGTTTGTGATCAATAGATCTGACAGTAAAAGTAAAAATTGACTTAATTACTACCTGTTGCCAGCCAAAGGATGTGAGATTTGCATCGAAAAGTTCTTCTGACATATACGCATCGTGGTCTTTTTCTCCTGCTACATTGTGGAAACCTTGAGCATGTCTTACCTATATATATACACACAAATGATGAAGAATAACAACAAATTATTACAGGAGGAGATTTTGACAAATGAATTGAACACGAAAACTAACCAGGTGAATTGTTTTACAGCGGTGAAGAGGATACAAACTTGGAGTGATGACGACATCCATATCTGCAGTTTAGAATGTCAAATTAGAGACTGATGCATGCTAAGGTCGTTTAATTCTTCTAGATACATGTAACTAGAACATCGCATCGTAATAGATCTAACTTCCGCTTAAATTGAGGAGAAATTAAATATAAATAAGAAGATGAGGAACGGTGAAGAAATAAGATGAGATTTGCAATGAAGAATGGCTGGCGAGGATTGAAATAATTGAGAAATCGTAACATGAGCAGTATAGGAATTAAAAAGACGAAGAAAAATAAGATTGACGTTACCGGATCCGGAGGAGGCGAGAGGAAGGCGGATTGAGATCTGCGGAGAAGAAGACGGAAGAAGAAGAAGAAAGAGGAAGCGTTTGGTTTGGAAATGGAGAAGATACTTTAACTGTTGTATTGGTTAACAAGAAAATGGGAAGTTGCAATTGGCTGGCCTGCTTACAAGACCGGACCGGACTGGACCAAATCTGCGTGTGCTTTGCCATCGGCATTGACCAATTCTTTCTCTGCCTCCAATTATTATATTAGAATCAAATAAAATTATTCAAAAGAGTTTATTCTACATTATTCGGTATATTCCTTTACCCAATAGATACTATTTAATATTACAACTTATTTAATTAACTCTGATAACCACTACAATTTTTAATTAATAAAACTCTTTCTTGAGTCTTCCTTAAACTTTCCCCAATTATAGAACATATATCTCTTTTTATGTCACTACTTCTTCGCCTCCACCATAGCATTGCAGTGTCTTCTAAGTAGATCGTGGTAATATCTATCTTTATTTACTTTTTCATTAGAACGAATGCTTTGAAGTATTGATCTAGACCTTATAAGAAGTTACTTATCTCTTTTGCGTTTCTCTCACCTAAATATTCTTTAGGCCTTGAAATGTTTATCCTTGTCGGATTAGGGACTCATATAGGCAAAGTCCGTACTCTTGCGCAATCACATTTTTTTAGTATCGTCACTTCCTCTTCCGTGGCTTGTAACTTGGAGGTCATTCCCTCGAGCTTCTCGTTCAAGGTACTGATCTCAAAAAGGACAGTCTACTCCATAATCTGAGTTTGCTCTTGACATTTGGACAACCCCTCGTTCAAGGCACTTTGCATCCCTTATTCGAGCTCGTCTCTCTTCTTCTCGATCCGACAATGTGTTCATATAGGTCCTCGAAGTTATCATGTTTGTTAGCCATGGTGAGTTCTACCTTCTCCAACTTGGCGATAATGTCAGTGATAACATCTTTAGATTTCCCCTTTCTTTGGTAGTTTTGGATTCTGCCGCTTGAACCTTACGAGGGTGTCTAAGATCCTATCCAATCTCGTGGGGAAGTTTCTCAATTTCATTCACGTTATTAGTAGTTGCACTTTCATTTGATTTCTTCATAATTCTTCTTTGATACCAACTGTCACGGGATTTGTCTTTCCACCAACGATCCGTGCGACACTAGTTATGATCTTCGTGAGAATGAGTAACTAGTCATCCATGTTTGAAACAACACTTGGATGTTTGTTTCAATAGACAGAAGAACTCTAGAGAAAGAAAGTAATATTTTACTAAGAGTAGTATTATATTGCTTGAATACTTGATAATTACAAAGAAATACCTTTGAGGTATTTATATGACTTATTTCAACTATCACACATACTAATATAGGGAATGCCTTTCAACTGTCAATTAATGACGCATTAATCTAGGGAATGACTTCTAGCTATCAAGTTATGACACATTAATATAGGGTATGTCTTCCAACTGCTAATTAATGATGCACTAATCTAGGTTATGTCTTCACATTATCATAATACACCATTCTTCTAATGTTTCTAGAATATTCCTTGGGTTGGGCCTACTTAGACGAGTGAGCCTCTCATGGACTAGGAAGATTGGACCTACTTAGACGAGTGAGCCTCTCATGGACTTCGGGTATAAACTGAATGTAATAAAGAATTTATACAGTTAGTGATTATAATATACTAAAATACTCTTAAATGCTAATAAAGATAATACAAGTAATATATCTAACAACCACTTTTAAACTCATGATGCAACAACAATAAGCATTAAGAGTTTGTTAGTAAGAAAATAAAAGCACGAAACTGAGTGAGTTTTTATAAAAATATCAGTAATATGCAAGGAGGAAGGAACAAATATCAAAGTGATGGTGTGAGTCTATAGATGACGACGAGTGACATGATAGTCAACCTCGGTATGTTTGGTTCGCTCATGAAAGACGGAATTATGTGCAATCTGAATAGCACTTTAATTATAGTAATGTAGTGGCGTAGGGTGGTAAAGAGAAACACTCATATCAGTAAGTATAATAGGGATACACTCATATCACTATGAAATTGAGTGCCCCGGAGATACTTAAGAATACAAAGAACAACTTACCAATGAACTATAATAGGGATAGTGACAACATGACTAACCACAAGAACTGCATGCGCAATATCTAGGCGAGTTAAAGTAAGATAAACCAAGATTTCAACAATGGTACGATAAAGACTAGAATCCTCCAAAGGAGTGCCATCGGACGAAGACTATCTAGCATTGGTCTCTAAGGGTGTATCAATAATTCGGTTGTTGGTTAGTCGAGCATGCTCAAATAAATCAGCAATGTGCTTTGATTGAGATAAGAGATAACCTTTCGGAGAATAGGCTACCTCAATTCTCAAAAAATAATGTAGCATGTTTAAATCTTTCATAGCGAAAGAATGTGTCAACTCAAACTTCAATGATTCAGTACCATCATGATCATCACCTATAATAATCATATCATCAACATACGAGGATAGAAGAATACATCATGTCGTTGTACGCTTAACAAATAGAGTCGAATTATGGTGACTAGGAAGAAAGTCGAGCGAAGTGATCACCATAGAGATTTTTTTAACCAGACACATGGTGCTTGTTTGAGATCATAAAGAGCTTTACAAAACTTGCAAACTTCACCAAGCTGATGAGGAGCATGCGGGAGAGGCGTCATATAAACCTTTTCATAAAGGTCATCATTCAAGAAAGCATTCTTCACATCCATTTCAGAGATTTTTCCATTGACAAACCGAAGTAACAACAATCAAAGTGCGAATAGTCGTCATTTTCGCAACATGAGCAAATGTTTCCTCATAATCCATGCCATACTCTTGAGAATAACCTTTAGCAACAAATCGAGCATTATATCGATCAACGTGATCATCTAATTTTGTTTTAATCTTGTAGACCCATCAAAAGCAAGTAACTTGTTTTCCAGACGGTAGTGAAACCAAATCTCATGTATGAGTTTAATGTAAAGCAGTAAGTTCCTCAGCCATATCAGCCTACTAAAGGGGATCACAAACTACCTCTTTATAGGATGAAGACTCAGAAAAATGATGAACAGAAGTGACGAAGTAAGCAAATGAAGTAAGGAGTACTCAAAATCGGGAAGTTTAGTTAGACTTACGAATGTGAGTGGAGTGATGAAGAGGAGGATTCACAATCTCATCCGGCAATTAGGTTGTCGTATGAGTAGACACATGGGATGTCAGTGTATCGTGATTAGATAGATCTTCATCGGGCTCAATGTCAAAGGGATCAATGCAAACTAGATTTGTTTGGGTTATATGATGTGAACTATTAGGAAGAAAGAATAATGGAATGTGCTCTAAAAAAATAACATGACGCGAGACATACAATTTTTGACTAACTAGATCAAAACAACGATATCTCTTTTGAACAATGCCATAAACCAAAAAAACACATAAGACAGGCCGGGAAGACAACTTATTACGCTCAACATTGGTCAGATGACAAAATAAATACAACCAAAAACACGCAATGAAGAATAATTATGTGAATGGTCATATAATTTTTCAAAAAGGGACAAACTAGAATTATGAGATATTGAAATTATATTGATCACATGAGCAGAAGTAAGACTACTTCCCCCAAAACACACTAGAAATCTTAGTTGATAAAATGAAAGAACGATTTATTTCAACAAGATGATGATGTTTTCTTTCAGCCACGCCATTTTGTTGAGGAGTGTCGGTACATGAGGCTTGGTGAATGGTATTATTAGAGGCAAGTAACTGAGAGAAATCATTAGAGGTGTATTCAACCCCCAAATCACACCTAAAACATTTAATGACTAAAAATGTTAAGTTCTCATAAGAGCTCAAAAATTGGTGACTATAGTGAGAAATTCAGACATGTATTTCATAAGATAAGCACAAGTATAACGAGTGAATTTATCAATAAACAAAACATAATATCAAAAACATCATTTAGAGAAAACAAGAAAAGGTCCACATACATCAGATTGTACAAGATCAAATAGAGTAGTAGAAAAAGAAATACTTTTATAAAAAGGCAATGTTGAAAATTTAGATAATTTGCAACCACTACAATCAGAAATGTCACGACTTTCTAAACAACTAAAAACTCTAGTATACACTAAAACTTTAAATGAGATTCGAAAACATGACCCATACAAGAATGTCAAAGGTAAAATTTCGAAGATGAACGATTCAAACGAAATGATAACAAGTCAATGTTTGAGGCATTAACATCTGATACTTTGAGTTCATCCAAAACATAAAGTCCTTCTTTCCTACGGCATGTCCTAATCACCTTCTACGATTGCGGGCCCTTAACACAATAATTGAAATAATTAAACAAAACTATGAGACTAGAATCACACAATTGACTAATAAATACAAGATTTAAAAAAGACCGGGAATATAGTAGACATATGGGAGAGACAACAAAAGATGTATGTACAGAACCAATTCTTGCCAATGGCATCGAAGTACCATCGACAATCATGACGGAAAATGATGGAACATAATTAACTAACACAAATGAGTTAATATTAGGAGACATATGATGAGATGCGCATGAATCTAATTTCTATAAGGGAGACAATGTACCTGAATTATTCTACTATGATAAACCTTTATGAGAGGAGGCAGACATGGCGTGAGCTGTGGGGTGAGGAACTCCTCAAACATATATGGATCCAAGGTCGGAGCAGCAGTTGTATTACTGATATATTGATATATGGTGGGCGATAAGTCCATTGTGCACTCGATGGTGAACGTTGTTATTGAGGTGACTATAGTTGTTGTTTATTCTTATTCACCAATTTCGGACATTGAGCCTTCCAATGACCCTTCTATTTGTAGAATGCACATTCATTTATAAAGGCTTTAGAAGTAGGTCGATTTTGATTGATAACAACAAAAACAGATGGATGTGTAGGCGTAACAAATCCCTTGTTTGTTTTAGACCTAAGTCGAATTTCCTCCGCTAACAATTCATTGACAATAGAGTCAACAGTAGGAAGAGGGTAGCGATGTAGAATTATTCCACGTACTCCTTCAAAGTCATTTAGAAGGGCCATTAAAAACTATACTAAATGTTGCTCTTCTCGACGAGTTATGTAGAGTTCAAATTTTTGCATTTATGTAAACTTAGTGAGGGTTAATTGATCCCAGAGATCAGACATTGCATAATAAAATTCCTGTATACTTTTATCATTCTTTTGAAGTGAGCAAATGTTTATCTCTAGCTGATATTGTTTAGAAAAATTCGACTGCGTATATAGTCTGACCAGATGATCTCAAACTTCCTTAGATGTATCATATTTGGCCAACTAAATGTCAATAGGGTGGAGAACATAATTTTTAATCCACGTAATAACTTTTGAGTTATTTGTCTCCCAAGTATCAACTAAAGCCTCATAATCACTTAAATTATCATTTGTAGGTTTGATCTACACCCCTGTTATATAATTCAACATATATTTTCCCTGTAGAAAATTCTTCATAACATAACTCCAATGTGTATAATTTTTGTCGTCTAACTGAATATTAATGGACTGAAGCGAATCATCTTTACGATTAGACATGGTAAAAACAACAACAACCAATACGAATCCCAAAATCTAACAACGACACCACACATACAGAAGAACGAATATGACACGACGCAACACGACCTAACACGATGCGATACGATACAGCACAATGCGACACGAATAAAAATCTCTAAACAAAATAAGTTAGAGCAACAACTAATCAAAAGGAAGCAAAAGCAAAAAATACCATTGAAGATTTCAGACTCTAACACCAAATCCAGATCGGAATTTGTAGATTGGAAATTTTAGGTTGAACAAAGAGAATTCATAAATGGAGGCTCTAATACAATGATAAGATAAAGAGAGAAGCTAGAGTTTCTTATTAACAAACCTAAATAAACATAATGCAATGAAAGAGTATATATAATTAGTGATTACAATAGATTGAAATACCCTTAAGTGCTAATAGCTAAAATACCCTTAAGTGTTAATAAAGATAATAAAAGTAATATATCTAATAGAAACATCATCCCGATCGAATGATGCATCGGGATGATGTTATAAATGATCATTGGGACTAGATAAAGCTCCTCATGCCTTTGGATCGAAGGATTAGGGCCCTAGTCGAAATCATCAAACGTGTAGTTTAATGTTCTTGACGACCGACAGAGTGTTTGACTTGGGTTAGATTTTCGACCGAGAAAATTGAACCCTCCCCTACACCCGATTGAGAATTCCTAGCCCAAGACCAAGAACTCCCCACATCCCGATTGAGGATTTCTAACCCCGGCCGAGGAAACCTAGATTAGGACCGAGAGCTTCCCGCACCTCGACCGAGAGCTCATAACCTAGGATCGAGAATCCCCGTACCTCGATCGAGGGCTTCCCGCACCTCGACCGAAAATTTTTACACCCGATCGAGGGGTCTCAACTCCGGACCGAGGAGTTTTAGCCCAAGACCGAGGGATTGACACCCTCGACCAAGAGGACTAGTCCTAAAGCCTGTTTAGTTGGGATTTTAAATTTCAAAAATTATTTTTTAATTTGAAGACTTAAACCATTTTTCAAATATCCAAAACAAATAGAAAACAACTTCAAAATATTTTTTTGAATATTTTCACAAAAAGTATTTTGATAAGGATATGTTTGGGATTTATTCTTAAATCCTAATACCTTAAATTGATCTTTTTCAGGTAATTTCCTCAACAATCGTCGACATCAATCATAGGTACCAACATTTAAATATTATTTTATAATTTTAAATACAAGAAAAAACATGTGCATGTCTAGGACTTGAAAAATAATTTGTTAAATAAAACGTAATAAAAAAATTCGAAAATTAAGATTTTATAAAGTAGAGATCGTTTTTTAACGGGTATAGAAAATATAGTGCGAAAACTCTTTCCCGAGTATTACTAAACACCGAATTCAAAAAACATTATGATCAATTATACGTTTGTATACATATACAAAATATTTTATTAATTTTAAATTAAAAATCAATTGACTCTTTTATCAAATAAATAATCTTTTAAATTAATTATTTTCAATTAATTTAAAATACAGAAATCAAACGATAATTTAATTATCCTAAATCTACCCGATATTTAAATTTGATCAAAAATTAATTATTATTGTAATTAATTTTAATAATGTCACGTCATATTTATCTAAATTTTTTAAAATAATGTTTTATGGAAAAAAATTCGACACATAAATGAAAATTGATTTTTTTTTTTTTTTCGGAAACATGTATTTCTAGGAGGTTACAAGCTTAAATTTAATTTATTTTATTTAAAATATATTATTTTTTCAATGGTAAGAGACCAGCATGATTTTTACTACAATTACAAATTTAAAATAAGTAGTATAGTTCGTCTTGCAGAATTAATCAAATAAATTGTGAAACAATAATAATTTATATTATAATTTTTATAAATTATAGGTTTTAAAAATCATTTAATAAATATTCAACTAAATTAATAAATATTATATGATAAAAAAATTCATAATTGAATAATTATAATAAAACTGAAAAACAAAATATATATAGATAAATAAATTAAAATTATTTTATTAGAAAATATAAATATATCAAAGTTTATAGTAAATAAATAAATATTTTATCAAAAATTTGATTCACTTTTAATATTTATTATCTAATTTTCTAATTGACCTTTAAAATTAAATAAGAAAACAAAGAAAAAAATCACACAATTACAATTAGAAGAGGATAGTAAAATAGAGAAAATAAATAATAGTTAAATACATTTTTGTTTATATATATATATATATATATATATATATATATATATATATATATATATATTATATTGGTTAAATATGTATTTTATCTCATTTTAGATGTGTTTATTTTTTTATTCATGTAATCTTTTACTTCATTCGGAAAATCATACTCATGAAAAACATTACATTTTTTTTTTTTTTTTTTTTTTTTTTTTTTTTTTTTGTCTAACTTCATACATGAAAGTTAAATCATAATTATTTTTTTTTAAAACACACAATTACAAAAGTTCTTGACATTTTTCTTGTCTAATTTCAAATTGACATTTTCAAGTTATCATACACATTTGTCAAACTAATAAAATAACATATACAAAAATAATAAAATGTATTTAATTCACGAAGAAATTTATGTCTTATTTGTCCGACTTCAAACATGACAGATAAACCGTATATTTAAAAAAAAAACACAATTACAAAAGTTCTTTATCATATCAAATACGCAAATTTTTCTTTAAGGTCTTAATTGGAACCATTATTTTTTATTTTCTCAAATTGGGACTCGCATATATCATCATATCTTATCCTTCAAAGATACATTATTAATGTCACTCTCAATCCTTCAAATTTGGACGCACATATACCATTAAGGATGAATTCTCTTATCCCTCAAATTCGAACTCACGTATATCATCATATTATTAACATCACTCTCAATTTGAACAAGACTCAAATTTTAGTCTCAAATTTGAAATGTGAACACTTTAACCACTAAATCCTTTGTGATTGTTAAATTTAATTTATAATTTAATATAGATATATAATCATTGTTAATGAATAATTGATAAAAGATATAATAAATAAAATTTAATTAATTAATTAATTATATGAATAATAAATATGTAGAGAATGTATATAAAATCTTTTTTTAGTAAATTATTTGAAAATTTTAATTATAAAATGAGGTAAAAATATTTTTAAAATTTAATATATAATTATAATAGAAATTATATGTGATTTTAACCTCTCTTTTTTTAATTAGGATTTCCTATTAAAATATTTTTAAAAGAATCTGTCTTTAAAGGCGGTTTGCAACACGAAAATGATTGGAAACCTCGTACTTACTTATCCTATTTGTGTCTCGTCTTGGATGGGGATATGACAAGAGTATTTTGGATGGTAGGTTCGACCCAAATGTTATTTTAGAGAAAATCATTTACGTGTGTTGTTTAGGCTAGGTATGTTAGAGAACTCATTGTCTTACGTACCTTTCTCATCATTCTATAAAAGATGAAATGGGACGAGGAATCAAAAATAAAATTATAGTTTTAGGTCGACACACTAATGTACCGGGCTACCTGCCTAATTGACTTCGAGAGTCGTCACCATAATTTATTTCTTAAAAAAACTAGAAAGAAAATAGAGTATCATTTTAAGGGTTCGGTTTTTGGTTACACATGGAAAATTACATTGGCGCTATATTTCATGTGCCCACTCTGAAGGGTTGTCTCTAGTACAAATAATGTCATTTATTAAAAATACACATTTTACATGATTTTAATTTAGTTTGTTATCTATACCTTAACATAAATTTATTGGACTGCTCTTGCTCTTGGTCCGTTTCTAGGACATGCGTCTATATCATAGTCATGTCGCCTTCATTAAATATAACCTGAAACAATTTCAAATATTTAGATTAATATACCAAATATCAGGTTTAATCTTTTAGAAATTATATTTATAATTTTTAAAGCCACTAAACCGAAACTACATAAACTGCAAGTTAGACAAAATAATAAAACTAAGTCAAACATGACTACAAAATAATGTTTCGGTTAAATCCTATTCTACAGAGAAAAATAAGGTGAGTCATTTTATAATTTTTTTAAGAATTTAATAAAATAAGTCAAATAAATTATCATACCTAATGTTCAAGCCAAACTAAATATAAGCCTAATTAAATCCAAACAAACATTATGAACTGGCCATTAACCGTGGACCGGGTTCAACAATATATTACACAGACCCATTGGCAAAATGACCACCAGACCCAAGTCCTTAGATCCAACCCTTTCCCCCATCAATTTTTAAAAAAAAAAATCAGTTATGTACAAATATAAAGAAATCACACTCGTGACTCGACAGAGATGTTTTTTTATTATTACTATTTTAACTCGAGTTACTTCGTCACGAGGAAAGTGTCCTGGACTTCTTTCCGATCACCTTATTTTTAAATCTAATCATTCCAAACAGAAATCGCTGTGGGACACACTTAACTAATCCTCAAACTACTCCTAACCAAAACTAAAATGCTCAAGCATCCAAACAAAGCAAACAAATACGATCAACAAAAACAACACCTTACCTTAATGACTCAAACGTCAGCCATAACCATTCACATAAAAGTATTCTTGGCTAATAGATCATCAATTATAAGACATCACAAACCTATCATTTAACAAATCACTAATTGTGCATCATCACGAGCTGATATCCCTTAACTAGTTACACTCAAATGTTTATAAGTACTTGAAGAAAACTTTTAATAAGTTTAAACAACCGTCCTAAGCAACTGAAAACAAACCAACTCGATCTCAATAAAACCAAAACTTTAGTGGAATAGTTAAATTTACAGGTTGTGAATGACAAGGTGGTTACCATTGTTGGAAAGGTACCTGTTGAAAATTCTGCTCATTTAGTTAGGGCAAATGATGATTTGAGTTGTGATTTTTGTTTGGTGCCCTGTAATGCCTAATATTGTGGTAATCAGGGTCGACACCTGGCCCGACAACTCCAGAATACGGTAGTTTATTTAATAAAATATATAAGATATTTAAATAAGTTTATATGTTTTTTAAATTTAACCTAACGTAGGATTGTGGTTCAATTTAAGAATTTAGAAATTTTATTTAGTTATAAGTTCAAACTTTAAAAAAAATTAAAAAAAAAATAACTGTTTTTATTGATTTTTAATACTAGAATTAGAGTAATTAAAAATAAATAAATTTTTATTTCTATTGGGATAAGATAGTTCAAAATTTGGCACCGACTGCGAAATAAAAAATAAACGGTGGACAATAAAAAAAAATTAAAAGCACTGATCAGGCTTAATGGATCTTTAGGCCCGTTTGATTTGGTTTTTTTGCATCACCACATGGCTAACTCCATTTTGGACAGGCCATTTTGATTTTTTTTCAATCAAAGCACACCAGATTAATATAAAATATATTTTTTTTTATTAGTTTTGGTCTTATTATTATCTATATATTTATATATTTGGTTGATTTTGTTTATTTAAAATGTTATTATTATTATTAGAATTATTATATATTTTATTATTATTATGATTTATTTTCATTAGTGTGTTTAATTTTGTTTATTATATATTATTTTATTATTATGCTACTATTATAGTTATTATTATTATTATAATTATATATATATATATATTTTATTGATTTATTTTATTATTACTATTATTATATTATTATAATATATATTTTTTGTTTTAATTTTATTCTCGACATCTAATCTGATATTTAATTAATTTTGGAATTGGTGATACAAAATTTCTCTTAAAATAAATTGTTTTATTTTAATCTAATGTAAAAATTATTTAAAAAATTATAAATTAAGAAATAATAAAGAGTGTATACAAATATAATAATTGATGTGTACATAAAATTACTTATTAAAATAAAATTCTAAAGAAAAAAATATAAAATAATAATGAATGAATTGTCCACTCTTAAAAACAATAAAAATAGATAATAAAAAAATCGAATAAATATATATATAATAAATATGATAGAAGTAAAAAAATATATATATATATATATTAAAAAAAAATTATTTAATATAGAGACCAATTTTATAAGATATTTCTTAATTTATTTTAACTTAATGTTTTTAGTTGAAAACTTTTACTATCATTTAACTTAATTTAATTTTCTTAACTCGTTTAATTTTATTCTAAAAGTTGGTTGTGTATTATAAAGATAATTCATATTATTATTTTTTAAATATATCTCAATTTTTATATCACTTTTTATAATTTATATTATGAAGTTAATACATTAAATATATATTTTTAATAATTTGTTTACACTTTTTAATATTTTTAATAAACTGTTTTTTATTTAATAATTTTGTAAATAATATAGAAAAATTTTATTAGATAATAATATTATTCTATTTTCTATTTATTGAATTTTTATACTATTATCTATAATATAGATATCAACTTAAATAAAGAAAATCATAAAAGAAATAAAGATAAATTAAATAATAAATTATTTAAAATATGATATTAAATAATATATATTTTTGTTTGGTTGTTTATATATATATATATATTAAGTATTAATATATATGATATTAATATATATAATATATTAAGTATTTATTATATTTTATGAATTTATTATAATTTATATTAATAATTTTAAAATATTAATAAATAAATACCATGTTAAATATATTAGCTTTTTATTTTAATAATTTAAATATTTGATAAATAATTAGGTTAAAATGTTATCTTTTATATATATATATATATATATATATATATATATATATATATATATAAAGAATAATTAATAATTTTAAAATATAAATAAAAATATATATTTAAATTTACCATCTAAAATTAATTATAAACTTATTTATATTATAAAAAATTCAAAATTAACATTGTATAGTTTACAAAAAATAATTCTAGAATTTTGATAAAGTTTAAAAAAAATTATCTCTAAGATTTTGGTTTAAAAAACCGTTTGAACATATTTTTAAATTTTAATAATCTAAAATAATATATATTAATTTAATAATAGAAAAAAAAAAACAATGGGATAAAGAGATTTTTAAAAATAATCTAAGAACCCAAAATTTATTTACTTTTAACTTATACATATCTTAAATAATATGGATTAAGACAATTAAAATAAGTTAATTCTTAAAATTCTATTAATATATAATTTTGAAAAAAATTGACTAAGATGATATTAAAATATACAATTGTAAAATTATAGGATTCAAAAGTTTATAAGTAACTTTATTATTTATTTAAATTAATTAATTAATGTAATTAATTTTGTAAATATAATTTTTATAATATAATTTATTTATTATTATTTAATTAATTTTATATTTAATTAAATATAATTAATATTTTTAAAATAAACTAAGTTTTTACTGGGCAACTATTCTAAATAAATTTTGAGAATTTTGAACTAGAAATCTTTGATTAAATGGGCTCAATGGATAGCCTTATATACTTGGTCTTTGTCCAGCTAAATTAATAAGGAAGCAGACCCAAACAAAGAATGATTATTAGGAAGTGAGAAGTGAGAAATATTATTATGGTAATATTTGAAAGAAAGAAAACAACTGTAATAAATACAAAATCAGATGAGGTAATATATCACAACTGTAATACTTATTTAGGGTCTTCACTTTAAAAAAAAAAATCTCTTAAATAATATTTAAAATATATTTTTGCTAAAGTTTAAAAGTTAAATTTATATTCATTATGCAAGATGATAATTAATTAATTAATTATTTAAGCTAAATTAATTTTATATTAATCTATATGCATCATTATATCATTTTTAAAAATATAAAATAAAAATAAAAGTTATATAGATCGCACAAATATCAAATCCCTAAAGACATAATGAGTTACAAATATTGAAGATCTAGTTATGGATCTTGATTATGGGATTAATGAAAATGAATTGAAATTATATATATTAAATAATAAGTGATTAATTTAGGAAATCATAAATTGCATTCATGCATATAAAGGTCAACTGAATTACCTGGGGACAAAGTTGTTGTTTTTGTACAATCTACATGCATTAATACAACCATAATAATCCCAAAAAAACATAATAATAATCTCAAATAAAACAACATCAAACAAGCTCTTAAATTGAAATAGATTTCTTTTATTTTGAATTTAGTTATACAAAAGTAATTATTGATGAAAAACAATCTAATGCAACTAAATATTGTAGGCAATTAGTTGGTCTAGCAAGCAATTGGAGTAACTACATATATAGCTAGCTAGACATAACATGATCATGCAAAATCTATTATTATTATTATTATATAACTATTAATTAGTGATAAAATGTTATTAATTAATATTGATAGATACTAGCAAGCTAATTAAATAATTTCTTATAATTAATCCTTCAAGTGGACATCTTAACAGATGTGTAATTCATTTAGATACATCTCTTTGCAGTCCTAGCCACCTAATTATTAATTAATTAATTAACTTCCCTCTTGCAATTATATAACCTAGCTAATTAATAGTTAAATTCCTTAGAATTATTTTTTTAACAAATATCATTCACTAAACCGTAGTTTGATCGAACAAAACGATACAAATAATAATAAATACATTAGATAAAATTAATTAAAAATCAATCCGACAATCCATTATGCGGAGGTCTTGCATTGTTTCTTAAACAAACTGGTAATTAATGATAATGATAATGACATTTAGTTTCTTATATAATTAAGGGTTAAGGTCACAAATCTAGAATCTACATGATATATAAATAAATATATATATATATACTAAACCGTGAATAAACAGGACCAAAATGATGGGCTAGAAAACCATTGGCTGAAAACTAGTTTAACAAACAACCGCACATGATATAATTATATATAGTTTATTTTACATTTAATGCCAAATCAACTATTTAAATAATTAATTACTATTTATTTTAATTTAGAAAGTTAGTAGCGGATATAATCTTTTCTTCCCAAAACGCCTACTAAGAGGACGTCGCGAGAGTCTGGTGCGTCATGGACGGATCTAGTAATTCAAGTTACGGTGAACTTGAAATGTTTTTTAAATGGACTTAAAATAATAACGATAAAATTATAGATAAAACGAGATTAGATAAAATTAAGTTTTTTTTTTAATTAGATAAAAAAAAGAAATATGTATTAAATTAAAAGTCACGTGGTAATGTCACATTTATATTGTAAAAAATATCGAGTTGGGATGAAGATTCACCCTTGGTCAGGTATAGTCCTCTCCGTGGTCGAACTTAAATTGATATAATATAAATTTACTAAATTTCAAACGTTGGTTCAATCGATGGACAAATTTATAAAAATATATTAAAAATAATAATATCAATCACAATTGTATGTCTGTAATAAGGTAAACAATGTATATGAACAAATAAGATATAGAATAATATTTTATCATTGTTAGTTAATTTAATAATGTTTGTTTATTCAATTAACCATGTTAGTTAAAAGTATTTTTAGAATTAAGTTGAGGGTATTATTCCAAATATTTGTTAAGGGACTATTTAAATTAAGTTGGGAGTTTTTTTTCTATTTGTTTGGAGATTATGCACAATGTTATATAAAAGGCCAAATAAATGCATAATTCTATCACAAATTTTTCTCCCAATTTGTTCCGCTCTCCCCATTTTAAGATTCAACAAATATGTTGAATTTATAAATAATATGATGAATAAGTCTTTGTAGAATAATGTAATAATAATATATATGAACAATGTTATGAATAAGATGCACTAAACATAATTAATAAAAAAATTCATAAAAAAATATAATATATTTATGTGAACATTGTCATGAATTATATAAATAAGACTCAATAAATTAAAAAAAAAAGGTTGCATTCCAAAGTAAAAATATATTATATTAAGAACTTATTTTGTTTGATTGAATATTATGTTAATATTTATCAACAATTCTAAGATTAAATTTGTCTTCAATAATAGTTAATATTTTTTTTATTAGTCTACTATCAAAATTTTATGTTCATAATAATCTCAATTCTCACATTATTTTTATTTTAAATGTAAAATATGTGTAATAACGTAAATAAGTTTAATATTCAATATTCTTTTACTAAACTTCTTCTAAATGGTTTTACTAATTATAGTGACGAATTAACCAACCAAACTGTTGGGATCTATTAGAAAAAAAATCATAATAAATTTGTTTTGATAGGTCAATTTGATATTATGTTCCATTTAAATAGTTTATGTTCCATCTAAATAGCTTCAGTTCAATTTGATTATTTGATAAATTTACTTATACTCTTATTCTAAGGGAATGTAAAAATTGTCTTTATCCTATAATTGATAAACAATATAAAAAAATTAAGCCAGGTAATAACTCATCTTATAAATAATAAGAGAGAGTTTATATATATAATTTCAGTCTCGTTCCTTAAATATATATATATATATATATATATATATATATATATATATATATATATATATATATATATATATATATATATTTTCTTTATTTTGAACTGGTGATATATAATTTTTTTTTATTCAACTTTTTAGAAGTTACTTTTTTTATTATATAACTTTTATTTTAATTATCAAATTATTAATTTTATTAATTAAAATAATAAAATATTTTATTTTAATTTTTATTAAATTTTAATTTTAATTTTAATTTTAATTTTTAAATACAAAATAAAATTTTAATAATTAAACAAATTAAAAACTTAAATCACTCTTTTTTTTTTATCTTAAAAATAAATATCAAACAAGCTCCATCATATTAAATAATTAATTTAATTGATGGAATTAAAAATGTGAAAATATAAGGGGTCACAGTCTAAGTAAATTTCAGGTTGGCATGCTCGTATTAACAACTCAACGGAGGTGAATGATTCTAACATAAATTTGACATGTTTAATAATTCGGGTCTAAATCTCTAACATGAACTTGACATGTTCATTTGTGGTTGACCTGAACATGACCCGTTTAATCTATTTGACCCGATTTTTCTAATTTAACTCGAAACAAACCCTCTTAATTTTAAATTAAAATGACATCAATCCAAAATAAAAATGAAGTTAAATCACAAATTTATTTATAAAATTTTTAAAAAAAAAGAATAAATAAATAAATAAAATAACACAAAACTTAACAAAAAAGAACTTGTAAACGGGTTATTAGATCTATTTTGGATCATGTCAAATTGATCCGATTTTGACTTGTTTATTAATTAGGTTAAACATGTTAACCTGATTTTGACCCAAAAAACATAATCATAACCTGATTTTTTCGTTTTTAATTTGGATAGTGTTTTTGTGTCGTATACAAAATGATAACCCTACCAAAATATAAATAGAATGGCGTACTGTAACTTTTTGTTATAATTCTGACAATTACCGGCATAGACCATATTCAATGTAAAATTTCATGAATTTTTTTAGAAAAATTAAATATATTATTTAAAAAAAAGTATTATTAATATTAACTGATAAAGGCGACCAAACAAACAAAACATTACAAGACAAATCAGGCAGCAGCTAGCGGAGACAGAAACAACTTTCACAAGACCTGACCACCTTGGAAATATATAATTATATTTATTTACTTTTATTTATATTTTATTTATATGTGAGAAATAGAGAGAGAAGCGGTTTTGCTTTAATATTGTGGGCTGTCAATATAGAAGGAATACTCAATAAATATATATATATATATATTAATATATTTAAACAAATCATCAATCATTAATCATGGATTGTTCAAACGTTTTTTTATAAAAATTTTTATCATATTTTAAACTTTTTTCCCATCTAAACACTAATTTATTTATCAAGAACAATACCCAGACGATTGATAAACCTATTTTAAAATAATTAGTTAAATATTTATTTGCTTATTGAAATGATTTTGCAAATTATATAAAATTAAAAGGAAAAATAATATATCTAAAAAGCTAGCTACAGATAGAAATTAATTTTCTTTTATCAAATTAAGTAAGAATGACACGGAAGGATGACTGTGCCCTCTCAAGATATAATGATAATAAAATATTTACATTTTTACCCCACCAGAGAGGCACAAAACTGTAAGAATAAACTCCTTTTTTATTTGTTTTTTTATATAATTTTATTTTTACATTATTATAATTTTATTTTATTTTTATTAAATTTAAATATATAAAAAATATTTTAATAATTAAAATAATTAAAATTCTAAATAATCTTTCTTTTTTATTAAATAAAGTTACAAACCCTAACAAAATCATTTGATGAAACATTCAAATAACTTTAATTAAAATGGGTTATTTGGACAAAAACACATGTTAATTATATTATTATATATTTATATATAATGTATATTTTGCATGTTAGAATCAGTTCAATTTGTTAATTAATTAACTTATGTCAATTAAGAAAATTATTTGAATAGTTTAAATGTTTCACTCTTACCTTGTCATGAATTAGTGAAAAAAGTTTTTATCATTTTAATATTTTTTAATTTAAATAATTAAATTTTATTTATCAAATAATATTATTTTTATGAAATTATATTTGGGCTTACTCTATTGGAATTTATTTAAATAAATTTGATTAACATTGAGTTTTAGGATATATGTGTAGATAGTAGCTAGGTTAGGTTTGTGAAATAAATATTTAAATTTATTTATTTATTAGCATCATGTGGCTTAGATTCTTCCTACGTTAGTAATACTGTTAGCGCGCAGTACATGCATAAGTTCACATAAAGTAACTTCCATGCAACCCAAACATTTTATATTAAATGTTTTAAACATATCAAATCTACATTATTTTACATTCTTTAGTTTAATATATATATATATATATACTTTTATGTAATTTTTATTTTTAATTTTTTCTAACATTTTTAAATACATATAATATTAACGTTAAAATTTATAACAACCAAAATAAATCAATTTAGATAATGAGTTGTCTTCTTTCAAAATATATATATATATATATATATATATAATTAATTAATTAATTAATTAATGTTAGGTGAATTGTGAATATAAATTTATTATTTTAGTTTTTTTTATAATAATGGTGTTGTTTGGTGATTTTTTTTAAAATTATTTTATAAATTATTTAAAATATTATAATTGGTAATAATTTTAAGAAAATTTATGAGCGTGTTAACTTTCCATCCGACTTATGTATCAATTTATTTTCACATATATCAAAATTAATCATAGCTTTCGATCCGACAATGTAAATTTTTTTTATAAGGTACTAATATATAATGATAAAATTATTTATTTATTTTTAAATATTTTATATTTTATATTTTGATTAATAAATTAAGTGATGTAATTAATAAAATATTGAATAGAATAATGTTTGATTATAGTTAAATTTATTCAAATAAACCAAATTCAAACAAGCTATAATATCAAACGAGCTCCGGGTATTTTTAGGGCAGCATGTCTATATATTAGACTACATGACTAGTGATAAGCTAGCTTCATAATGAGGTTTGTTCTATGCCATGATTAATGGTGGTGAATGAGATTATTTAAAATATGATATTATCTCTTATTTGATTTGAGTTATTGAAAAACTAAAATTAAAATTTATTGTATTACCTTATTTTAATTTGTCTAATTTAATAATTAAAATATTATTTATTTTATTAGTATATATTAATAATATTTAAATTCTTTTAACAGAATATCTTAATTTGCTCAAAATTATCATAAATTATTATATTTTTTCAAATAACATTATGAACTTGATCTACATTTTATTCTAACGACTGTGAACAATTGGCACTCGACAAAATAAATGAAATAAGGAGGTTTCTTAATTCATTTTCCTTTTAATGGTTCAAAGATAATTTCATATTCTCTTTTATTAATTTATTAATTGTATCATTAAATTCATTATATTAATTATTAAAATATTTTATATTTTAATTTTTTTTATTATTATACATTAATATCTTTAAAAATAGAACTTACCAACAGAATTTATATTTAAAAATCAACACCAACAATTATTTTTAAATAACCGAGATTTATTTTTAAAAAATCATATATCTCTAAAGTAAAAATACCCAAACATAAACAAAATACAACTATGAGCATATGTTTCATATGGGTTATGTAGGAATTTTACCTAAATCATTAAATCTCATATCTTTTCATTAATCAAATTATTTAATTTATTAAATAAAATATTAAATTATTTATTATTTAAATATTTTATTATTTTGTTATTTATTAAAAATAAAAGTATTTTAAGTTATATATATAAAAAATATTTAAAAACAATTTATTTGAATTTTTAAATTATTAAAATAAGGAATTTAATTAATTATTAGAAGGATAGTATATAATATTTTTATTTTATAAAATTCTACAAAAATCCGCAATCAAACAGGCTGTAGAAATTGAGAATTGAGAGTCAACTATGAATAGTTATCGGCTCATATAACTCCAAATGTTATCTTCACTCATAATATATATTTTCAGACTACTAATAATGTATTTTACGATATTGTTTTTAATATTTGTTGTAATCATTTTAGTTTGTTGGTGATATATCATTATTCATTAATAATGGTATATTTTTCTAGTCTTAAGTATCTCATATATTTAAGATCATAAATATTTGTAATACATTTGTAATGTATTTTTTTGATAAGTATATTGTTCTAAAGTACTTTTTGGTGTAACTAAATATAATTATAGTAAAATAAATAAGTTTAAACTAATAATATTTTTTTTTAAAGTATCATTAACTTTAACTAATAAATTAAAAAAATTAAAATAAGTAAAAAATTGATTTAAAGATGAGTTTTCCTAATTATTGCATATTCTATTTCAATCTTTAATATGTAATGATATTTTATAAATAAAGTATCACTGTAATAATCTCTAAAATAGAGTATTTAAAATATAAGTACGGTTGAAAAAATATTATAATCTACTTTGAAGGTAATCTCTAAAATAAGCAATGTTAGAAATGACATACTTATCTATATATATATATAATGATGTTTAATTTTTAAAGTGTCCTGATTGCCGGGTCGAGAACTTTGGTTAATTTGGATATATTTGAAAGTAAATGGATACTTGAAATATTTTTTTCACAGTTTTTTTATATTATTACTCTTACAAATGCACGGGATACATGCTAATTATAAAGATAATCTCTAATCAAAACATAATAAAATTACATAATTGGTTATAAAATGCTTATTTGAATTTGAGATTATTTTTAAATAATTTAATATTAATTTTGTATTTATATAGTTTAAATTATTAAATATATATATATATTAAATTAACACAAAGTTTATGGCCATTAAATCCAGTCCTTTATAACTATTTAAAAAAATATATATATTTTAAATTTAAAAATAATAATATTTTAATTTCTTTACATAAACCATCTATTATTCATCCCAATTTAAATGATTTTTAAAATAATTCATTCAAATAATATAAAATTAAAACTTTTGTATGGCCATTCTATTTTTACATTTAGTTAATTTAATATGGTTAATTTATATGTGATAAGGGTAAATCAAAATTGTGACATTTGTTCCCTTAATAATCACTCTGTCAATTGACATAGCATCAAGTTTCTATTTTTTTAATTTAAGAGTTTCTATTTTCTTTATTTATAAATAATTTAAATTATTTAATGTTATAATTAATATATCTTTTATAATTTTTTTTATTAACAGTATTAAATGTTTCCTTACTCAATTACTTCTTATTTGAAATGATAGAAATGATTCGAGTTTGAAGATCAGAAAACTTGAAAATATGAGTTATAAATTCTACAACTTATTTATGAGTCTTCACTTAATAATAACTAAAGTATTGCTTGACTAAAATATATAATGACAAAAGAGCGGTAAATAATGTCTCAGTAATATTGAGGAAATGATGCGTTTGTTACAAAGAAATAAAATAAAGTAAAAATATACGAAGAACGAAATCACCGAAGTTAAAGATTGATTCGAAACATATACTTAGCACATTTCCTTTAAACAATTATATCGTATTCCCCCGAGAAATCCTTGAAATTCGAAAAATTTTAACCTCAATTTGTATGTCATAAATCTTTTTAAAATAAAATATTATTTTAAGAGATTAAAAGAATCCAAACAGTTTAAATTTAATAATAATTAATTTTTTTTTATCAAATTTGAAATAATCTTTCAGATTTGAAATAATCAAATAACAATTTGAATAAAGATTTTTTTTTAAAATTAATTTAAAAGATTATTTATCTGATAAATAGTCGCTAATTGATTTTCAGATTAAAATTAATAAAAAATATATATACGTATACAAACATATTTTTAACTAGAGTTCAGTTTAGGTTCATAATTTGGTGATACTCGGGAAATAGTTTTTGCACTTCATTCCGTACCCGTTTTAAAAACGGTCTCTATTTTATAAAATTTTGGTTTTGAAAATTGGTTGTATAACATTTTATTTTAACCAATTATTTTTCAGGTCCTGGACATGCACATGTTTTTGTGTATTTAAAATTGTAACAATAATATTTAAATGATGTTACTTGTTGTTGATGATGATGACTAGGGAGGAATGTACCTTAAGAATATCAGTTTTAAAGGCAAAAAATATTTTGATACCATTTTCTATTTTTTGGGGATTTTTAGAAAATGGTTTAGAGTACCAAAATTACAAAAATAATTTTGAAAATTAATAGTGCAACTAAAAGTCCCTAAGACTAGTGTCATCGATCATAAGTGTGTTTTTTATCGGTCGGGGCTAAAACCCTCGGTCATGGGGTTAAAAGTCCCTCGGTTGGGGTTTGAAGATCCTTGGTCAGGGTGTTAGTCCTTCGGTCGGGGTGCTAGAGTCTCTCGGTCAGGGTATAGAAATCACTAGTCATGGGTTAACATGGGGCTAACTTCATCGACCCCAGGTTTGAGAATTCTCGGTTAGGTGTGAGATTCCTCGGTCCCAAGTTAGATTCCTCAATCGGATGTCAAAATTCTCGAACGGACCTCTCAGTCCTGGTTGAAATTTCTTGGTCAAACCTCTTGGTTTTGGTCGAAATTCCTCGGTCGAACCTCTCAGTCCTCAAGAACATCAAAACTATAGGTTTTGAAATTTTGATTGAGGCTTGGATTCCTTGATACAAGGGCTTGGGTAGCATCATAAAACTCCTAGTATTATTATGATCATCATCTTGAAATGTAATTTGATTTAATTGATGATTCATTCAACCAAAACATTTTTAATGTAAATATCGGGTTTTCGATCTTTTGGCTTTAATGAAGTGTAAGGAGTTTGTCAATAGATTTTTTATGTTTCATATGATTGATTGGAACCAAAACATGAACATTGACTGTTCATTTTGACCAATTGAAGAACTTGAAATTTTTATTTTTTATGAAAATTTTGATATTGATCAAAATGACCGGGATTAATCAAACATGATTCAAATAGGTTCTCAACATCATTAAAAACATGTTGGGAAACTTTCCGGGTTGATGTTATAACAGAAAACCCGATTTTGAATTTTTTTAATTTGGGATTTTTTGATTAAGATTGATTGATCAGTTTTAGCTTCAACATAAAGCTTGTAAATGATCATATGATCGTTTTCCAATCAAAAAATTCAACAACGAGACAATATATTAGAAGGTTGAATTAAAGGATGATTGGAAACTTAAAAAGGATTGAAAACACTCCTTAGACCTTAGGGAAGTTTTGGAGATGCCTGGATCCGAGCCTTGGGGTCTTACACATAATTTACAAAATTCCACAAAGCTTGAAGCTTTAATGGAGGATTTCTAAATATATTTGATTGGAGGCTTGAGAGTTTATCTTTTGGTCTTAGATCTATCTAGGGAGGTTATTTATAGTCTCTCGAAGTCAGTTTGAGAAGTAAGTGGGCTTCATTGAGTCAAATGGCCATAATGGTATTTTGACTATTTTTCGGTTAGTCACCGGTGTAGGTTATTGTAACCCTTAGAAAAACACTTTTATAGTTACGCGATAAGCTCGAGGTCCGAGAATTTCAACCTTAGTTTGCGTGTCAGAAATTTTTTTAAACCAAACATTATTTTAAAAATATTTAAATAATTCCTGACAACCATTGAAATAAATTAAAAATAATTAATTTTGGTTCAAATTTGAATAATCCGGGATTTACTGTAATCATTATAATTTGACTTTTTTTAGAAATTCTTTGTTTAAATTAATTAATAATAATTAATTTAAGAGATTATTTATTTGAAATAGAGTCGCCAATTTTGATTTTTGAAAATCGATAAAATTAATATGTGTACAAATATATTAACTAGAATTTCTTTTCATTCATAATTTGGTGATACTCGTGAAAGCAATTTTGTACTTCATCCTCCGTACCCGTTTAAAAAAATGATTTCTACTTATAAATTTGGCATTTGAAAGTATTTTCATTTTTTTTCATGATTTTTAGAAAAATATTTGAGGTTCAAAAATGACAAAAATAATTTTGGAGTTTGAAAATGGGAACCAAACAGGCCTTAGGACCGGTGTCATGGGTCTTGGGTTCGTTTTATAGGTTGAGGATAAGAGTCGTCGAACCTAGGTCGGAGACCTCTCGGTTTGGTCAGGATCCTCGGTCGGGGTGTGGGAGTCTCTCGGTCGGGGTGCTAAGACTTATCGATCCTAGACTAGAATTATCGGTCGGGTGCTACAATTCTCGGTCGGATGCCTCGGTCCTAGGTTTAGAAGCTCTTGATTGGGTGCGAGACTCCTCGGTCCTAAGTCTAACTTTTCGATCAGACATCTCGGTCCTAGGTGGAAGTCATCGGTCCTAGGTGCAAGAGTTCTTGGTCAGGTGTGAGACTCCTCGGTCATAGGTTTGACTTCTCGGTCGGACCTCTCGATCCTTGATGAAGAATATCGGTTGAACCTCTCAGTCATCGATGAAGAACATCAATCGGACCTCTCGGTCCTAGCTAAATTTTATCGTTTGGACCTCTCGCCTAGCCAAAGAGCCTCGGTCGGATCTCTAGGTTTTAGGTCGAACATGTCGGTCCTTAAGAACATCAAAATTGCAGGTTTTGCAATTTTGATGGAGGCTTGGATTCTTCGATCTAAGGGTCTAGATATCTTCACAAAGCTCTCAAGAACATTTAGAACATCATCCTAAGGTATCAATCGACCTAAGTGATGATCAATTCCTTCAAAACAGTTTGTAGCCAAAAATTGGGTTTTGGTTTTAAAGTTGTTTTAATGTAAAAGAATTTTGCCAATAGATTTCTTATACTTAATATACTTTATTGGTACAAAAAAATAACACTAATTTTTCATTTGGACCAATTCAAGAACTCAACAAATTTCAATTATTTTGAAAATTTGGTTTTGATCAATCATGATCGGGATAGATCAAATATGATCCAAATAGTTGTCTAGCATCATTAGAAACATGTTGGGAAGCATTTTGAACTGTTGTTCTTGAGGATTATCCTAATAGTAAACCCAATTTTAGATTTTTAAAATACAAATTTGAGTTTTTTGTTTAAGGTTGATTGATTAATTCCAATCTAAGCAGAAAGCTTGGAAATGATCCTAGAATCGATTTTTAATCATAAAATCCAACAACTTGACAATATACAAACTTATAAAAATTAAAAGTATTACAAATTCAATTTTAAACCGAAAATATAATTAAATTATGATTGGAAGCATAACAAGGATTGAAGAACACTTCTAAGACTTTAGAGAAGCTTTTGGGATGCATGAATCTAAGCTTTGGAGCCATATACATAAACATCGAAAAATCCAAAGTTTTGAGCTTTAATGGCAGATTTTTTTTATTTCTTTAGATCTGAAGTGTTGAGGGAGACTATTTGTAGCCTTCTTGAGTCGGTGGAGGCTTCAAGTGAATTGAATCACTCAAAAGACATTAATGGCATTTTGGTTGTTCTTCATCCAACTTGTCGATATATGTCATGATTATGATACTATATGTAGGGGAAATGATCATTGTGGTAGGATATTCATTTAACCTTTTGAACGGAGTCAATCAATCCAGAAATGATGAAATTCTATCTTTGAATAATAAAAAATGGTTGTGGATGGTTATACATCTAGCGTTGCGATGAAGAAGGTGTTCAGAGGATGAAACGACTATGTTTCGAGCAAAAATGCGGAAGCGGAGAGATCTGTTGGCATTCCATCAGTGTTTTGATTGTTCCTTTGTGTTTTGGTTGATGAAGATAACGTCCACGTTAGTCGATCGCCTGCTTCGCGTATGCGCGCTCTTTTGGCTGCAGCGGGCTACGCGAGCGCGTCTAGGGCGTTGGATGAGAAGATTTCATCGCTTATTCAATAGACGCGTGATAAAATCAGTGTAATCAATAGAGACGGGAGTCTAACTATTGATGATAACTTTTGGAAAATGGTTTGATAGAAATCCTGTTAAGAATTAATATCACTTTCTATTCTTCACAAACCCTTGCAAATACTTGAAGCGATTCAAGTGCGGAACTGTTTGCTCATGTTTGAAGCTATGAACCAATGAGAGAAGGAAAGACATAATGTAAATGACACAACAAGTTGTTTATGGATGTTTGGAGCATAACCCTCCTACGTCACCCCTTTTTCCAACCACCGGAAGGATTCACTAAACTTCTTTGAATCAAATACAGTTTACTGGCTAGTTAACTGTTGAAAAGAACATGCTCTGTTCAACTTACAATATGATTAAGAGTATTTCTCAACTAGACAGATTTTGATTCTCTCTTAAACTTGAAGATGTACAAATCAGTAAGTGCAAGAGTATAAGATTGATAGCAGGTAAGGCGTGTACAAACTTGTTAAAACTTGTCACTCGTTCCTCGACCATTGTCCTTGAGAATCTATATATAAAGTTAGCACACCAACAATCGAATCTTCTAGATGGACACGTGGCACGCGCCCATTGGTAAGCCTCCATAGTACAAGAGTACAGCAGACTCTGTGCACCAGGATCGTGACCATACCGAACTGGTAGTGCGCCGGATATTCTTCTGGAACTGTCCTTTATTAAACAAGTAGTGGGAGGAATATTCGCGTACGTGGAATTCATTCATTGGATACAAATATCTGGCATACCGGTCTGCACAGATGAGTGGAGTAGGAGTAGCGTACAGCTAGTTGATCGTGGGTAAACGTATGCTAACTTCAAAATATTATTGAAGCGAGGCATTAGACGTGCTTCATTGGACCACAAAGTCTAATAGAATTAGACTACACATCTAACTACGTATCTGTTAGACTGCACGTCTAACTACGTATCTCTTAGACTGTACGTCTAACTACATATTTGTTAGACTGCACGTTAACTACGTATTTGTTAGACTACACGTCTTACTATGTATCTGTTAGACTACATGTCTAACTACGTATCTGTTAGACTACACGTCTAACTACGTATCTGTTAGACTGCACGTCTAACTAGCAACACGTCTAATTAGCTTGTTTCAGTTCATGTCTAATTCAACATATTTTGATGCACCTGCACAAAAACAATTAGACGTCTTAGCTTCATTCTTAATCAAAGTTTTACTAATACATCATTAAAATAACGTTAGTCAAATTATTTTGACCCAACAATTTCCCCCTTTTTGATGATGTTAAAACTTTGAAAAATTAATAAGATAAGATAACCACCCATCAAATTAAAATAAGAATAATACTATTTCACAAACTTCAAATGTTAGTTCCAAAAACCATGTTTAAAAACAAACCAAGTTCCAAAAACCAAGTTCAAAAACTAACAAAAGATAATTAAAGAAAAAAGATCAGAGATTATTGTCCTCCCTTTTCACATTGGATTAGCAAACCTTTCACCAGTCAGGAGATTATGGAATTGAGGGACGAGAGCACGTCCACCACTGGGAGCATGACCTCCCCTTCCACCACTTCCACCACCTCGGTCACCACCGCGACCTCCGCCTCTTTTGACTGGTCTACAACTTCCTTCCTCAACGACTTTTCTTTTTGATCTAGTGCATGTCGAAGCACCACCTCTTGAACTACTGTCACCTCCTCTTGAACTACCTTCCCCCATTTTAACATTATCAGCTTCAAGGGCAATAAGGGCTTTCTCTTTCTCAGCGGCAGCGGCAACATCAGCGTCTTTCATTGCTTGAATCGATCTTGCAAAAGAGTCAGCTTGTTCCATACGTTCAGCGTCGACTCTATTCATATGCTTGGTTACCTCAACCATTTGATCTTGAACAAGATTCATTCCCGTCCTAATTTCCTGATGAAGATTTAGGTAAAATTCTCTTTGTTCCTCAAACTTCGCCGATTGTCTTTTGAAAAGATTCTTGTCAAACTTGGAATAGGTAGTGTTGACGATGTTGACTTCGTACGTATTTCTCTTCATCGTCTTTTCCAATTCTTTCTGAGTTGCAAGAAAAGAAGAAAATTCTTTTTTGTTTGAACTGTATCCCTTATCAAGATTCGTCATTCTGGACTACATATCCAGCATATTCTTCTGAAGAGTGCTCATCATCTCCTCCATAGACTTTAAGAGCTTTGCTCCTCTAAGGAAGGTTTCTTCAGTAAATGACACTTCTTGAGAGTTAGCAGGAGCGGTTTGAATGAGACTAACATGAGTATGAACCTGCATAGAGTACTCTAGTTCTTCTTCCTTAGATGCATCTTTAGACTTCTATTGATCTTTGAGAATGTCTTCACAAACCTTAAGAATCTGTTCTGAAGTTTCTCCGAGATGAAGAGGTAAATTAGTAACTCTTTCAAAAATGTTCGCAGCTGTTATTTCAGGAGGGGATTGAGGAGATGGTAATCCTTCTGATGAATTGTCGTTTTCAGATTGTTCCTCCTCAGCTGAAGGACTCTTATCAGATTCATCTTCTTTCGAGGGTTCCCCCTCAGATTGTGCTTCAATAGGCTAATCAGCCTCTATCTCTTTTACTGGAGATTTTTGTACCTATAGAATAGGGGTTTTTAATAATTCTGATTATTGTTGAACAGGCGGTTGAATACTTTCATCAATGTTCTCCTCTTCTTCCGTGATTGGATCAGGTTGAACGGGATCCTGAGTTTGATCGATACGGGGCTGGGCCAAAAGGCGTTTCTCTTCAGCAGACAAATTTCCAAATTCAATTAGATGAGCAGCAACTTGCTCTTCTTCTTGTGAAATCAAATTATTATCCTTAGAGATTTGCATCGGCTCGTCTTCATCTGATGGATTATAAAACGGATTCATCCCTGAACCGTCGGCGTTATGAACAAAACTGAGAACAGTTGAGCTATAGCTTTACATGATTTGATTAAGGCTTTTTCTTCTACAGCAACATTTCTTTCCATTAGATTGAAACTTGCTTTTCTTGCTTCAAGCAGAGGAAAGAGAGCACGACCTCTGATGTTCGCTCCCACCAGATCTTTCCTCTTGAGAGCTTCATAGACCTCAAAGGTTTTAGCCCACTTCAAGACTCGTTTCTCCACACCAACCAGTTTCATCCATTTTACGCTGACACATTTTCCTTTAATAACTTGATCATACCTATTGGCCACTCTGTTCAACACCCATGTGTCAAATATATTAATTTTCGCATATGCTTTCGCATTGGCTTGATCCATCATTAGATTGACAATACATGTTGCTTCAAAAACTTCTACGTCAGATTCAGTTGCAATAGCCTTTCCCTTTCCAATAACCTGAACGGGTTTAGGAATTGGCCTTAGTTCACCGATAGATATGCCAGCAGCTCTCCTGGTGGCTCTCATAATCTCGTGAGGTGTTAAGGGCTTGGAAAAACGACATTCTGAGATCTTAGACAGAACTCATTTTCCTGTGACATCAGACTTTTCTTGAACAATCTTAGATACAGGTGGCTCGACATTTGGCAAAATGGGAGCCTATTCAGACAATACTCCAGCAACAGGGGTTGGAACAGCACCCTGCTCTATTTCGACAATAATAGTAACTTCAGCAACTACAAGTTCTTTTGGGCGGACAGAAGATTGAATCCTGTCAATACTTTCAACATTTGGACCAACTGGCTCAACAGTTGGCCCGGCAGTTTGTTCCAACACAAGAACATAAACATATATTAGTTGTTCTAAAAGGAACACTAAAAGTAGGCACTTCGGTCAGAAAAGGAGGGGAAATTACCTTAGACGATGCCTTGGATAACTTAGACACCCTAGGCGCCTTTAACTGATCACCTTTTGAAACGGAAGACTTTGCCGACTTTTTCAACTGGCTGGCGGATGGAGAAAGCGAAGACATAGGAATGGCTACAAGGGAAGGAGGACCTTGCTTTGCTCTAGAGTCAACCACTCCAGAATATTTCTTTGAAGAGCTCTTTTGGCTATTAGAACTAGCCTCTGATTCATTAATAGTTCTGACCCTTTTTTCCCCCGTAGAGAGAATAGACGTTGTTGGTTGCTTGGATCGAGTGACAGATTTGCCACCCGTCTGTTGGCTAGACGAGCCAAAGAACGTCTCCTTTTGATTTATCCTTGTGAGAGTGTTAGAAACCATGGAAAATGTAAAAACACGACTAGTGTTAATAGCCTCACCTTCTCCCATAGGAACCTCTAAATGTTCCAGAAACCGGCTGAGTTGGGCAGCGAAACTCACACTTTCCTTGTTCTTAGACTCAATCGACCCACAAAGATTAGAAAAGAGCGTAGAAGCCCAGTTGACTTGAATACCCTTTGAAATAGTCGTCATATAGTTGAAGAGATCCTGACTATATAGATGAAAAGAACTTGCTCTTCCTTGCAGAGCCTTCGCAACGATGTCGTTCAAAAGAATAAAATGCGGCTTGAGAACCTTCTTACTCTCATTCAGCCTGATTTCTGAACCGTCGGTTGAGAAAACAGTCTTCATCTCCGTGATGGTTTCCGCTGGAAGATGAAGATTAAAAGTGTGGCCCTCCGATGGAAGTTCAAAGAACTCTGCATAAGCCGCTTCATCAAAAGAAATAACTGTTTCGTTCACAGTCGCAGAAATGGAATCACCAACCATGGTCGCTGACTTGAAGAACTCCCGAACTTCCTTCTCATGGAAAATAAAAGGACCGCCGAGATATTTTCCGAGGCCGAAATACTCCAAGGATCGGAACATATCAACCACTTCCTATTGATCGAAAGAATACACCGAGGGGAAATCTACTTAAGATTCCTAAGCTTCTTCATCTTCTCTTGCCATGAAATAAGCAACTTCGTCATCATCATTGTCACTGGATGATGAGTCAAAATCATTATAGTTCCATTTGTTCTTCCCGTCGCCTGCCAACAAAGCCTTTAGCTCCTTTTCGTCGTCCTTCTTCTTCTCATCACGCTTCGGCTTTCGACATTCCGATTTGTAATGACCTAAAATACCACAGTTAAAACACTTAACATTAGATTTAGATTTCTTATCGTCATTGGTATTTGAGGAGCTTGAGTTAGAGTTGCTCTTCTTCATGAATTTTCCAAACTTCTTCACGAAGAGAAACATAGCATCGTTGCTGAGCTGTTGGGCAGCTGTCTTCACATCAGGGGCAATTGGTGGCTCTTCTGCAGTCACCAAGGCTTTGGTAATGATGGTTGATGAGGGTTGATCTTCTTCAATCCTTGAGTTCAACTCGAACTCATAGGCCTTGAGATTAGCAAACAGATCGAAGAGCCCGATCTTGTTGAGGTCTTTGGATTCCCTCATTGTCATCGTCTTTATGTCCCACTCCCTTGGTAAAGCTTGCATAACCTTGATAGCAATCTCCCTATTGTTGTAGGTCTTGTCAAGAATGGATAAAGTGGAGATAAACTTGCTGAACCTTGCATCAAACTCATTCATTGTTTCTCTAGGACGCATTTTGAAGCTGTCGAACTGCTGAGTGGCAACCATAATTTTGTTCTCTTTGGTCTGCTCATTGCCCTCACACAGTTGAGTGACTCTGTCTTAGATCTCCTTGGTAGTTTCATACTCGATGATGTAGTTGAACATGTTGTCGTCAAGAGAACTATACAGAACGTCCAAAACCATGTTGTTGAGGTTATTCCTCCTCATATCTTCGCTGGTCCATTCGGATTTTTCCTTTTCGATTTTGCTGGGACCATCTGTGATAACACTCCACATGTCATCATGAAGAGAGGAAAGATGAGCACAGACTCTCTTTTTCCACACAATATCGTTTTCTTTTGAGAACGTAGGGATTGCAGTGGCACTGGCATCTTTGGATATGGTCGACATTCTTGGTGATAGCTTGAGAATAGAAACATAGCTCTGATACCAATGATAGGATCAGTGTAATCAATAGAGACGGGGGTCTAACTATTGATGACAACTTCTAGAAAATGGTTTAATAGAAATGATGTTAGGGATTAATATCACTTTCTATTCTCCACAAACCCTTGCAAACATTTGAAGTGATTCAAGTGCGGAACTGTTTTCTTAGGTTTGAAGCTATGAACCAATGAGAGAAGGAAAGACATAATGTAAATGACACAACAAGTTGTTTATGAATGTTCGGAGCAAAACCTTTCTACGTCACCCATTCTTCCAACCACTAGAAGGATTCACTAAACTTCTTTGAATCAAATACAATTTACTAGCTAACTAACTATTTAACAGAACATGCTTTGTTCAACTTACAATATGATTAAGAGTATTTCTCAGCTAGACAAATTTTGATTCTCTCTTGAATTTTAAGATGTACAAATCAGTAAGTGCAAGAGTATAAGATTGATAGTATGTAAGGCGTGTACAAACTTGTTAAAACTTGTCACTCGTACCTCAACCGTTGTTCTTGAGGATCTATATATATAGTCAGGACACCAACGGTCGAATCTTCTAGATGGACATGTGGCACGCGCCCATTGGTAAGCCTTCATAGTAAAAAAATACAGCAGGCTCTGTGCACTAGGATCGTGGCCGTACTAAACTGGTAGTGCACCGGATATTCTTCTGGAACTGTCCTTTACTAAACAATTAGTGGGAGGAATATTCGCGTACGTGGCGTTCATTCATTGGATACAAATATCTAGCATACCGGTCTGCACAGATGAGTGGAGTAGGAGTAGCGTACAACTAGTTGATTGTGGGTAGACGTATTCTAACTTCAAACAACTGCTGAAGCGAGGCATTAGACGTGCTCCATTGGACCACCAAGTCTAATAGAATTAGACTGCACGTCTAACTACGTATTTGTTAGACTGCACATCTAACTAACAACACGTCTAATTAGCCTATTTCAGTTTATGTCTAATTTAGAATATTTTGATGCACCTGCACAAAAACAATTAGACGATTAACTTCATTCTTAATCAAAATTTTACTAATACATCTTTAAAATAACGTTAGTCAAACTAATTTGACCCAATAACGCGGTTTTGGCTATAACAATAAATCTATATTTCGGTTATACCCGATTATAGATTTATTTTAATTATAAAATCTTAAGGGTTTGTTTGAAATTAAATTTTTCTTTCACCCTTTTGGTTTTAATTTTGAATTTTTTTAATACACACAATATTAAAATAAATATGACAAATATTTTGCTATTTTATATATATATTTTTAAGGTTAAATAAAAAAATTATCGGGATAAAATGGGTACCTCATTTCGTCATAAATTATTTATTTCAATCCATTGATTTTTCTAAAATTATTTTAAGATAAAATGAGTACAACATTAATCCCAAATAATTTTATTTTTTATTTTGACCATTTTCTTGTTGAAATAGATTTTAATTATCACAATAATTAATCTAATTAATTATTTTAATTCAGTTTTGGACTTGGGTTAATTATTTTGATTTTATTTATTCATAAATAAATTTAAAAAATTATTTTAATTTTATAAATTATGTGTGTAGATTTTTAGTACTTACGATTATGACAAAGGGAAATGATCACCAAAGTAGAGTGATCATTTCACTTGTTGAATGAGACCAAACGATCAAGAAATGACATTCCATCTTTGAAAAATCAAAGGAGAGCCAAAACGACGTCGTTTTTGGATGCGCGCACGGTCGCTAAGCGTTCCATCAGTGTACGCGTCTTCTTCCGCTGCAGCGGGCGACGCGGGCAAGTCTTGGGCATTGAATGAGGATCTAGAGCCTATCCAAAGGTTGTGGCTTCTACTGCAGCGCTTCTTCTAGATTTTCGCGACACCCGATTACTGATATAATTTTTATTTAACCTTTAAGGGTTTGTTTGAAGTTAATTTTTCATTCACACTTTTTGTTTTGTTTTTTAAATCATTTAAAATAAATATGACATATATTTTGTCAATTTTTTTAATATATTTTCAAGTTAAATAAATAATTTATTTAGGATAAAATGGATAAACATTTATCCTAAATTATTTATTTTAATCTCCTTTAATTTTTCTAAAAATAATTTGAGATAAAATGAGTACAAAATTTATCCCGAATTATTATATTATTTTCTTTGGCCATTTATTTAATTAATTATGGTTTAATTATTACAATAATTAATCTAATTAATTGTTTAATTAGATTTTGGCATTTGGTTTTAATTATTTTAATTTTATATATTAAAAAATACTCAAAATAATTATTTTTAAATTTTATAAATTGGGTAGGTAGATTTTTAGAAATAGTGCCCCTCTCGAATCAAGTTTGATTACAACAAACTGGTTTTGAAAACACATATTCGAGTATGACATTTAACACTAAGTCTTTCTTATCCAATTTATATTATTGACGGTGATAGGAAGATATAACATGTAGTGGGTTGATGTTGGAATGACATGGTGTTGTTGTGTATAGCATTCATCGAGGTGTTTCCAAGCATTGATCAAGGTTCTTTCTTTGGTGACTATACTAACAAAAATAATTTCTTGAATCCTGTTTCACATATCTCAACAAACTATCCATTAAATTCATAAAATAGAGATAGGAATTTATTGAAAAAATAAGTCCTATTAAGTATGAATATCAATAGATTATTCAAGATAGTTATGTATAAACAACTAAGATTGATGTCACTTAATGAGACATAAAAAAGAACATGAAAGTTATAGTAACTTTTCATGTGAGTTACTAACAATTAACATCTTAGGGTGATCATATGTACATGATCGTGGGACTATCAACATATAGGTTTGAGTGAAAGATAATGAGCTTGTCACAGTACTTACTAACAAGTAATGCTTAGGACAATCTTATACAACTGATTGTGGTACTATCTATTTATAAGTTTGTCGTGTGAGTTAACAAACTTGCCACGGAGGTTACAAATAGGTCATGCTTACGCTGATTATATATATATGATCATGGTACTATTAATAGATAGATTTATCTTGTTTGTGAATTAGGAAAAGTACCTATTTGAGAATTAGGGTTTTGATTGGATACCTATTGAGAGATAGAGTTTTGGATACCTATCGAGAGATAGGGGTTTTGATACCTATTATGGTATAGGGTTTTGGATACCTATTGATGTATATGGTTTTGATACATATCGAGGGATAGAGTTTTGGTGGATCATGTACGAATGATCTCTCATACTTATTGATATGTAAGGTTTTTGGATCTATTGATAGATAGGAGTTTTTGATGGAATCATGTACAAACGATGCCTCGTACCTATCGACATATAGGGTTTTAATGGATCATGTACAAATGATTTCTAATACTTATCGACATATAAGGTTTTTGGACCTATCAATAGATATGAGTTTTGACGAAATCGTGTACGAGCAATATCTCGTACTTATCAATAGATAGGGTTTTAATAGATCATGTACAAAGGATCTCTAGTATTATTCGACAAATAAGGTTTTTGTATCTATCGACAAATATGAGTTTTTGATGGAATCGTGTACAAACGATGTCTCGTTCCTATCAACAAATAGAGTTTTAATAAATCATGTACAAATGATCTCTAGTACTTAGCGACAAATAAAGTTCTTGGACCTATCGATGGACATGAGTTTTTGTCGGATCGTATAAAAACGATATCTCGTACCTATCGACATATAGGGTTTTAATTGATCATGTACGAATGATCTCTAGTACATATCGACATATAAGGTTTTTGGACCTATACACATATAGGATTTTGACGGAATCGTGTACCAACAATGTCTCGTACCTATCAATAGATAGTGTTTTAATGGATCATGTAAGAATGATCTCTAGTACCTATCGACATATAAGGTTTTTGGAGACTCAATTTGCTTATTTTCTTTTGCAGTATCGGTCTTGGCTATTGCCTTTTAAGATAATGTTTTAACATAACCTTTTTTCCCTTTCTTTTTCCAAAATGACATTCACAGCTAATTGAAATCCATCTATCAGTGGTTTCAAGTTTTATTCATGAATAAATGACTCATGTTTTTGGATAAAATGACACTTTTTTATTCCCCCATTTCCTATTGTGGTCTTATTTCGAGATTGATATGAACTTTGATTCTTCTAAATGAATCATGACGTTTTCGGATTCAAAATGTGTTCGGGTTAGGCTTTGAACACCTCTTCTTGTCCTTTGTGAAGATTTTTCTTTCATCAAGGAATCATATTTCTTTTCCCCCAATTTTTGAGATATCGGTTATAAATTCGATCGCGTGTATAACGATTATTCGAAATCATAACTCTCGAAGAAGATGGTCAAAACTTCGATGTTTTGACAAGAGTGCAATTGTTTTTAGTTTATTGGCCTTGAACCACATTTCTTAAAAAGTTACTCATCGTAAAATATTTTTTAGAGAGGTTTACCAGCATTCTACTTCGGGTATTCATTTGCCATTTTTTTTTTGACTCTGGTATATATCTGTAGAATTGGTATATCTTTGTCTTTGTCGTAGCAATCAAGACAATAGTCTAAATGAGTAACGGATGATGATTTCAATAATTCAACCTCTTTGAGCTGTTTTTTAGTTTTCAGGTGTATCTAGTAGAATTGGTATATTCTACTCTTTTCATAGTAATCAAGACTAGATTTTGAGTGAGCACGAATGGTGATTTCAATATCTCAACCAACCATAAAACATTTTTCTATTTTTTAGAGATTTTAGGGGTTTATTCCGGTTTTCTTTTTGGCATTTTTGTTTTTTTGTTTTTTTTCTTCCCAAAGCATCGAGTTTCAAACATCTATTTTCTTTAAAAAGGAGTCATGATGTGTCATTTCTCAATTTGTGACTCTTGGCCTTGCTTTGTGGGTTTTATTCCAGTTCTTTTTTTCAAAATCCTTTTATGGAAGGTTAATTTTTGGATAATTACTTACACACAAAAAAGAGCTTATGATCGATATCCTTTCAATCGGGGTAATTGTGAAATCCTCATTTTTATTTCTAAGAATATCACTCATTTGGAAGCGATGTTGTTTGCTTTTCCTCTACTTGTTTCCTAAAATATGTCACATATATTTTAGGCTCAAGAACATATAAACTATAGGTTTCGCAGTTTTGATTGCGTCTTGGATTCTTTAATATAGGGCCTGGGTAGCTTCACAGAGCTCCTAGGATAATTATGAACATCATCCTAAGGTGTCATTCGATCAGGATGATGATCCATTCAACCAAAATAGTTTTGAAGTGAAAATTGAGTTTTTGGTTTTAATGAAGTGTAAGGAGTTTGAAAATAAATTCCTTATGTTTCATATGATTGATTGGAACCAAAATATGAACACTAACTATTCGTTTTGACCAATTCAAGAACTTGAAATTTTCATAAAAAAATGAAAATTTTGATTTGATCAAACATGATCGGGATGGATCAAATATGATCTAAATAGGTTACCAACATCATTAGAAACATGTTGGGAAGCTTTTTGGGTTGCTTTTCTTGAGCAATAGCTCAAATTCAAATTCATGTTGGGTAGCTTTTTGGGAAGAATAGAAAACCCGATTTTGAATTTTTCAAATTCAAATCTGGAGATTTTTTATCAAAGATGGTTGTTGTTCTTATTCGCCTGACATCGTGAGGAAGACGAAAACGCGGGGAGAAATAGTGATGTTTCGGGCTTTCACGTTTGAGCATTAAAAGAGAGCCTAAACAACATCAATTTTGGATGTGCGCGTGAACACTGAGCGTTCAATTTGTGTTCTGTCAGCGCGCAGGCGTTTCGTTCGCGTTGGAGGAGACGACGTTAGAGCAATCGTTTGGTGATTCATTAATTCGCATACGCGTCTTCTTCCGTTGTAGTGGCTGACGCGGGCAATTCCTTGATGTTGGATGAGGATCTAGTGCCTATCCGAAGATTGTGGCTTCTGCTGTAGCACTTCTTCTAGATTTTGGCTACACCCGATTATTGATATATTTTCTTACATAACCTTAAGGGTTTGTTAGAAATTGATTTTTCATTCACCCTTTTGACTTTGTTTTTTAAATCCTTTAAAATATACGAAATATATAAAATAAATATGACATATATTTTTCCAATTTTATTTATTTATATTTTCAGGTTAAATAAATAATTTATTTGGGATAAAATGAATATAACATTTATCCTAAATTATTTATTTTAATCCACTTTGATTTTTTCTAAAATTAATTTGAGATAAAATGAGTACAATATTTATCCAAAATTATTTTATTTATTTTTTTTGGCCATTATTTTTAATTAATTAGGGTTTAATTAGGTTTGGGACTTTGGTTTTAATTATTTTGATTTTGTTAATAAAAAATACTCAAAATAATTGTTTTTTAAAATTTATAAATTGGATAGGTAGATTTTTAGTACTTACACTTGTGATTCGGTAATATTTATAAGTATTGATTGTCTTTATTGTATGGTTCAATGTGATACATCTTTTTTCTATGGTAAATTACATTTAGTTTTTATAAAAAATCTAGAATCAATAGTTACAGATATAATTCAAATATTTTTCCGACGTTTAGCCACCATATTTCTTACAATTTGCTCAAGCTTGAACTGTTTTCATTTTATCGGTGGACGTACACGAGATCTTATATTCAACGAGTTGTTAATCTCTTCGCAACTCTACTATCATCACCCTCCAATGAATGAATTTCATTAACATTCATTTGTCTATGTTTTGTTTCTTTCAACATCTCCTCTATAATCAATAAACTCTCGTCATTTTTTGACACAAAGTCTAAGACTTAATTCCACATAACACGCGTCATCATAAATATTGGTGATTTCTTGATACTTGTGATTAAAATCTTTGCTTAATCGGTTAAGAACATACTTGCCCAGAACTATATGTACTTTTAGTCGAAAAACAACATAAATCAACTGTGTACACAAAATTCCTCGAAACATAAAAAGACGACATAAACACTTCATCTTATAATGTGACTCGTTATAGTGCACCCAAAATATAATGTCTTTTCCATTTACATCTCCTTTCCCAAAAATTGTCTCGACCATTTTAAACACAATAGTAAACCCTTCTTGCATCACTAGTGAAGTGTTATATTACATCAAAAATCTAATTTCATCGTGAATATCTTATTGGTGTAGACATTTTGAAACCACTTCTCAATTGAATGAGCATTAATTACCGGAAATCAAGAATTGTAAGGCATAAAATCAAAAGATGTTTCCTTTTCAGTCTTGTTTTCCATGACACTATCATAATGTTCAATAAACTGTATCAAGGTTGTTTTGAAACGAACGTACCTACCAAAAATGTATTCATATTCTCACTTTTTGACTCGTTGACATCTTAATCCAAAATTTATCTTTCATAAAAGCTGACAATGATTTGACAAATTTCATATAAAGAATTCAACCCATCATTTCTCCTAAATTGAATCTTTCAATGAATTTATTCTAGTTACTCTCACATTAGTTAGAAGTCAATGAATTATACATAACAGTCTTCAACTTTTTCTTTATTAACTTATATTTGATATTAATATTAAACTTGGATGATTATTTTATCATGAAATGCCAAAAACATAAACGATAATGGGTGTTCGAAAATACTTCAAAAATGATAATTACTGTTATTTTACATTGATCAATAATAATATCTTGTGGAGCTCAACCTCCCATGTTTGTTGGTCATGATTTGAATAACCAAATAAAAGTTTCTAAATCTTTTTTTGAAATCAAACCACAACTAAGTAACACTGATTCACCATGATTATTTGCTCCAACAAACGGAACCAAAGGCATATCATATGCATTAGTTAAATAATTAGTATCAAATGTAATAACATCCGAAAAATACTCATACGGGAGCCCTACATCTTGCATTAGTACAAATATATTCATATTCGACTATCATAATCTACATCAATCATATAAAAGAAATTTGAATTTTTATTTAGCATACAAAAAAAATAATTATTTAATGTTTCCACATCACCACTCCTAAGTCTCAATCAACGTGCTTCAACCATATAATTTTGACACTTTCTCTCATCAAATGACAAATTTATAAGTCATCACCTTCAACAATAAGTGATTTAAAACTCTTACTCAATGTTAATTCTCGTTTGGTCATTCAACTCTTATTTTCTCTTTGTTTTGAAATCTAATACTTCGTTACACCTAAAGTATCTTGACGTCCTTGGACTTAATGGATGATTGTGTTCAAGTTGCATACTTGTAATTTCAAATAAGCCATCATTTTTAACTATGATATTAACATGTGTTGTACAATCCTTTATGCTAGAAGGTCTAGGATAAAATATGTTTTTCTTTACTAACAAGCTTATGTTGTTTAGAGCACCCAAAATATCATGGACTTCTTTTTTGAGAAAAGCATCCCAAACTGTCAAGTTTTAATTTGATTGGTTGTTGACAGATCACTCAAACCTTGCCCATCACTCTTATTTAATGGCAGGCTTGAGTTGTTTGTTTCTTGTTGCATGGTAGCTCCAAGTCTACACTAAAAAAAAGTATTTATGTGAAATATAGATGCACCTTAAATATAGAAGGAAATTCTTTATAATTATTAATGCACCCAAGTAATGAAAATGAAGGTAGAACATGCATAATGGAATGAATAAAAATCCATCATTTTTTCTTAGTGAAGTAGGTACACATTTTGATAATGAAAATAAACATATATTATGCATTTCTAGTCATGTAGTTTTCATAGTGTTTGTTCTTTCATTTCATCTACATTATTTTTTTCTAAATTCTTCTCAAATTCATGATTCTCTTTACTCAATCAAAGAAGAATCTCAACTAATATTGTTGAAGTTTATACCATGGTTGATAATGTATTAAAACACACTCAAAGCATTCATGAAAAATCGAAAAGAATTGAGGCTTATTGATTCATTATGGACAATATGAATTGAGGAAGAAAATTCATGACGATATGGATATATTAGTAATTTGAATTTTGAAGCTATTAAAATTGAGAAGAAGATTAAATTGAAAAGCTTGGAGATTCATTGTCTTTAAATACGATTCATTGTTTTTAAATATGAGAACTTTGTAGATTAAAGTAGAAAGTATTGAGTTTGCAACTGAAATTTAATTAGATAAACTTAAAGAGCTTCAAGATGTACAATATGTTGTTCTTAAAGATGTTCAATTTTTAAAATAAATTATTGTTTAATGCATTAAAAAAAAACTCAATTCCAAAATCCTATCAACAAAAAATAGTTGAATTTGGAAATAGACAGGAAGATAAACTTCTTCAAGGACAATAAAAGATCCACACATACTTTTCAAATCGGGCAGCACTAGCGGCGAGATCGGCTAAGGTGGATGATAGGTTCGGAACGGTGGAGGTCAAAGAAAAGGAAAAGAAGCGGTGGGCACGAGGAATATCGGAGAATCAAGGATGTTGTTGACGGGATATGAGAGGTCGAATGACAAAAGTTGTTGACGGAATAGGGAGTTTTGAGTGTTAAATTGCGAAGAACAAACCAAAGAGATGGAGACACAGAAAATTTTGAAAATATTTGACACGCCTGCCAGGACATTCCCTCAATATTACCGACATCATTTACCGCTCTTTATCATTTTCCAATTAAGTTCATTATTATTTAGAAGGAGTTCAATATTCTGGAGAAAATATTGATAGATAATAGATATATTAAAAAAATAAAGTTGCCTGATAACACCCTTATCTTACTAAGGGCTTGTTTGGATTGGGTTATTTGAATAACCTAGAAAGAGAAAAAGTAATGATGGTTGATGATTTTGAGAAAGTGATGATTATATTTGGTAAAATGACTTAAAGGGTATTGATATATATAAATAAAATAAAAAAATAACAATTTAAAGTAGATGGTATTTTAGTATTTTGGTTAATGAAATGAGTGATGTGAATAGTGAGAAGTAATTGATTGGAAAACTGATTTTGTATAGATTAAATAAAAAACCTTTGAAAAACAAGGCCTAAGAGTCTTAAAAAAATATATATATAATATGAAGTTGGAGGTTTGTTTTATCTAGGGCACATGTAGAGAAAGCAATTTTCAGGTTCCTTATTTTTGTATAGGCATCAATCATGTTTCATATATTAATAGTTATTAGCTACTTGTACTAGTATTGCTACAAATGTATATTTTAGCTAGCTTCTGGCTCTTAATTTATATATGGAAATTCTTTTTATAATTTCTAAGCCATCCATCCATCCATCTAATGGTATTGGGTCCTATTATCTATATTACTCCAAACAAGATTAATTAATTTGGTTTAATAGAGATTATATGGGGGTGAAAGAGGATATATTTTATTTTAAAAGTTTATATAAATAATTTTTAAATTCCTTTTTGCTATTAAGTATCTAAAAATAAAAATAAGAAAAATGAAAATAAAAAAGCAATTGTCCCTTTTAAAAAGGTGTCCTAGATAGAGATAGATTGTGATTGCAATATCTCTTTGTGTTCTCACTTGCATGATGGCTACGTATATTAATTAAGTAATTAATATATATAGCCTAGATCACACACTTGCATGCAATTATTATATTATTATACATTTTCAAATTAAGTATTCTTTATGGAATTTAAATTATCCAATTGTGTTTAAATATTTAATATTTTCCTAAACTTGAGTTACTTTAGAATGTTTGATTGATGTAGAATTTAGATTTATAATTCAAATAATTATTTATACTTTAAGAATTAATTTATCAATAGTAGTATTAAATTATTTAATTTCATTCTCTCTCTTTTTCTTCTCATTTCTCTCCTAATTTTTATATCATTTTATTTAATCATCAATTAATTATATAATTTATTAAATTAACTATTTATACACAAATATTATAATAATAATAATAAAGAATAAATTTAAATTCTCATTTTTTACACATAAAATATACAAATTTAAATATATATCTATTCACCTTATATGTATTTAATATTTAAATAATATTATATTATTTTTATAAATAATTAATTATAATTTTTTTTAGATAACATATCATAAACTAAATATTAAAAAATAAATAAATAAATAAACAGTTTAGAGATTTCCCCTTGAAATTATTTTAATTTAATTAAAATTTAAAATTATATATTAATAAAATTTTATAAAAACTATTATATTCATATAATTTATTTTAAAATAAAATATTTTTTAATTTAAATAATTTATTAATAATTAAAATTAAGTTAATACAAATTCAAATAATTTAAAATAAAAAATATTAAGTTTATAAATATATAATTAATTAACTAGTTATATAATATTAATGATTTATAAAAAAATATTTAAAAAATAAAATAATTAATAGTTTTAAAATATATATATAATTTGTCTAAGCCAGTTAATTATTAAATATTATTATTATAAATAAATAAATAAATAAAGTTGAATAAAACTAACCCAATACAAGCTAAAGCCGTATATTGTTGTAATATGTCATTATACATTAGGGTTTGTTTGATGTTTGGGGTGGGGATTAATGTGTTTTAAAAAAATTATTTGATATTGATTTTTTTAATTGGTTATTATTAAAATAGGAATTCACTGAAGTGACTTAATATCACATATTTCATTTTTACTTAAATTTTTTTTAAATTGAATTAGAGTTAGGCCGGATTGGATTTTTGAACAAATTTAAAGAGGGAAAAAGTAATGATTGGTGATAATTTTAAAGAGATGATGATTAGGGTATTGATATATATGAATAAAATAAAAAATAATAATTTAAAATAGAAGGTATTTTAGTATTTTAGGCCTTGTTTGGATTGGGGTTATTGTAATAACCTAGAGGGGGAAAATAAATAATGATTGATGATGATTTTGAGGAGATAAAAATATTTTTGATAAAATTACTTAAAGAGTATTGATATATAATAATAAAATAATAAAATAATAAATAGTAATTTAAAATAGAAAGTATTTTAGTATTTTGAGTAATGAATTGAGTGATGTGATTGATGAAAGGGGGTGAAAAGATGTTTGAATGGGTTGGGTTATTTAAATAACTCAAACCGAACAAGACCTTAGTTAATGAAATGAGTGATGTGATTGTTAAGAAGTAATTGATTGGAAAATTAATTTTGAATGAATTTTTAAAAAAAAAAAACTAAAAAGAACCGGGTCTTAATATTTGAGAATATATCTTCTTAAATAATAAAATAAATAAAATAAAAAATTCTAAAATATTTAAAACACATATAATAGAGTTTGTGTAATATGTTGATAGAATAACTTTAAGTATTAGTTTATCTAATCAATTATTTTCAAACACTTTTTACATTTAAAACATAACAATTATGTTATACTCATTTTATTTATTTTAATTTATTTCGTTTATTTTTAAGTACGTTTAATAGGATTCAATTTATACTCAATTTATTCATTTTAACTTATTCGTTAGAGAAGAAAAGTAATGAAAATTTTTAAATTTAAACGCAAAATATATTTGATTATAATATTTTTACTATGAAACAAATAAAAATTGAATCAAACTAAGCCTATAGTATTTAATTATATAATTTAGTAATGATCAGATGAAAGCTGGAAGAGAAGGTACTCGGGTCTACCTAACATATATAATAACAGAGTAAGGCTAGTTTGGTTTTAACAATTTGATTAAATAAATTAAAAAAAAACATGTAAATGAATTTTGTTAACTATAAAACCATATCAGACATACTTAAAAAAATCAGAATCAAACTAACCCTACAACCTTTTTAATAAGTGGGTCAAAGTTTTCATAATATTCCAATTTTAATATTTTTCTCTAACATATTAATATTGATTTGATTTATACCACATTTTGGTGATAATTAAAGACGTGAAATCACTCTCTTCCTTTTTAGAGAGAGAGACGTACTGTGAAAGTGACTGCTTGTTTACTCTCTCTCACACATTACACATTATTGTGTGTGAGAGATAAGAAGTAAGAAAAAAAAGTAATAGTACTGTACGTGAAACTTGGGAAAAAGCAGATTCCAAATTATATTATTCTCAGCGTTTTCCCCCACGCACTGTTTTCTTTTTTGTCTATTATTTTTACAAAGTTTATGGTTTAATTTTGTAAGAACTTTTAAATTCAGGGGCTAAAACAGAGAAAGTGAAACCCAATCCATTCTCCATATATATTCTTCTTCTTCCTCCATGGTCTGAAAACCAATACTTGGATCAAGAAAGAGAGAGAGAAGGAGATTAATGGAGTACTATAGTAGCAGTGATCAAGGGTTTTTGGAAGAATTAATGGCTTTGAAAACTCATGATCCTTTTTGGGAATCAACAACATTACACCCAAAACCTGATTTCATCTTCAACAATGAGAATGGATGGGGTGGTTTTGATTCTTTAAACCAAAACCCATTAATAACCAATAATCATCTACCTCATTTCTACAATCATGTTCAAACCAGTCTTCATCAAGATTTCTCATCCTCTTTCCCTCTAATTTATCATGATGATCATGACCATGACCATTCTATGAATTCACTCACCACCAAAACTGAAACCCATCCTTTGATTCCAACCCATGATTATGAATTGGCTGATCTCGATTATTACCCATTTTCCATGCCTGAAGATTTCGACCCATTCTGTAAAACTGAGCCGGTTCAAGCACCCCAACAACAGACTGATTTAGGGAGAAAGGGAAAAGTGAAGAAGATTGATGGGCAGCCATCAAAGAATCTCATGGCTGAGAGAAGAAGGAGAAAGCGTCTCAATGATCGTCTCTCCATGCTCAGATCGGTTGTTCCAAAGATCAGCAAGGTATGTCTGTCTGTCTGTCTTGCTGTCTTGTTGTTACAGTATTCTCAAGCGAAATTTGAACTCCTTTAAACTTTTTTTGTGGATGAGCAGATGGACAGGACATCTATACTTGGGGACACCATAGACTATATGAAGGAATTGATAGAGAGAATCAATAATTTGCAGGAGGAAATTGAAGTGGGTCCTGATGAACAACAACAACAGCAACAACAATTCAGCTGCATCTTCTCCAAGGACGAATTGAAGCCCAATGAAGCATCTTCCTCCTCTTCCTCTTCAACCTCTTTCATGATCAGGAATTCACCTAAGGTCAGTCAAAAACTACAACAGAAAACAGAAAAGAGCAAATTAGATTCATTCTTCTTTTTTCTTAAACCAGTCAGTCACATTTCTTAACAGTTTGATGTGGAGAGCAGCAGTAACAAGGAAACAAGAATTGAGATATGTTGTGCTCCAAAGCCAGGATTATTGCTGTCAACAGTCAAAACACTTGAAGCATTAGACCTTGAGATTCAACACTGTGTCATTAGCTGCTTCAATGACTTTGCATTCAAAGCTTCTTGCTCTCAGGTAAAGTCCATTTTACATTATTTTAATTAATTGGGTTTTTTTGGGAGAATTTCATTTTCATATATCCAATCATGTGCAATGAGAGCAGGAACTGGAGCAGAGTGGAATAATGAGCTCAGAAGACATCAAGCAAGCACTGTTCAGAAATGCAGGATATGGAGGAAGGTGCTTGTAATTCAGTTTTTATTTTTTGCCACTGTTGAGAGTAAGAGAATCAGGTCAGGTGAGGTCTGTAGAAGGAGGAGTCTGGTGCTCTTTTTTGGTTCAAAATGTACAACAATAAGTGGTTTGTAATATTTTTTTGGGTTAAAATCTAAATATATATATGTCAGATTCTCTCTAGGACCATTTTCTGCTATTTACCAGATTCAAGTGCGCACATGCCATTTTCTGCTATTTACCCCTTCTTCTTCACATGCTTCAACAGAACCAGAACCAGACTACTTGGCTAGAGTCTCTGGAGATACAAACACTCACAGAGATATTCTTCCCATTTACAGTATTTCCTATTCAACATGGAATTTCTTGGAATGCTCAGCCAAAAATAAATTCATCTTGCACAAAAAGACCAAACTACCCTACCTCTACTCTAATATATATAAATCCTATTTGACATTTTTTTAATCAAATAACCCAAGATCAAACAAGGCCTAACAAAGAGATAAATTAGGGTATGAATGCAAATGATGCAGATAGAACCAAGGCCAATATTTTAAAATAAAAGTCAAGTTGCTTTTTTCAAAGGTAGGCACTTTTCAGCCCCCCAAAAAAAAGACAAGTGAGTAAGCTGCTAATAAGCTACACTCTGATATAGCTCACATGATGATCCCCTCAAAAAGTTTTACCAAGAAGTTTGTGCCCTGACCCTCATAAAAAGAAAGCTTATTTGGCTTGTCCTGGAGCTTCAATTTCAAACCTCTTCCCCCAAAAAACCGTGTTCATTCTCATCATCATTAAACAAACAATAAAAACAAACAAACAAAACAATACAATTTTGTAATCTGTTTGTCTCAAACTCTCAATTAAGTTACAAGAATTGTCCTCTACCTATACATCTACCTCTTCTTATTCATATTTAATGTAAATGAGGAGGTAAATTAATTACCGGTGCAAGGATTTGGCTTTGTTTTATGAGTTTTGCTCCAGTTTGGCTCGAATCTTTTGTTCCAAAACAGATATCTCAGTCTCAAGATTGAACATTCTGTTCAATGCGTGCATATTATCCAATGTCTCGCTAAGAGTTATGTTGTCACTCCCATCGCATCTCAGATGTTGCATTGGACCATGAAGCAACTTGTTCACAATCCCTCTACTAAGATCATCCACAGCCTTCTTACTCTTCTTCGGTATATCCTCCCCAATTTTCGACAAGCATTTCTCCAACTCCCCAACCCTAATTCTCTCTGCATAAGCTCTCAATTTCTTAATTGTTGGTACTGTCTCCAACGAATCCCTCCAAGCTTCAAATTGCTTTAATTCTTCAGTAATTATCACCTGAGCTTCCATCGCTTTCCTCAACCTATCCTCTTTATTAGCCGCCACAACCTCTTTAAGGTCGTCCACATTATAAACGCGGCAGTTATCCACTTCACCCACGCACGATCCCACGTTTCTCGGGACCGATATATCTACGAATAGCCTAAGACCCCCCACTTCTTCACAAACTGGAGGAAAATCCTCAACATGCTCTTTCAAAAACAAGACTGTTTCCGAAGCAGTGCTTGTGAATATTACGTCTGCTTCTCGAGCACACGATAACATTTCGGTTAGGGGTTTGTAGATTATCTCGACGTCTTTTGTCATCTCGTCTCTGATGGCTGCGACTCGCTCTTCTGACCTGTTGACAACCACCATTTTATTGCATCCTTTTGCAATCAAGTGTTTAATGACCAGCTTTCCCATCTTTCCTGCACCCACAACCAGCATCCTGACACTTGAATGGCAGGACTGTGGGAGCTTCATTAAAGCTAACTCGACTGCAGCAGAGCTAACCGAGACTGCACCCGATGCAATGTTTGTCTCGGTTCTGACCCGTTTTCCAACTGTGATCGCGTGCTTGAATAGCCCACTGATATTCCTTCCGAAGCCCACAACTCCTTGTCCGACTTTAACTACTTGTTTGACCTGAGCTAGGATTTGACCTTCGCCCAGGACGAGTGAATCTAGCCCTGCCGATACTTCGAATATGTGATGTGTTGCGTCATTGTTGTATAGCAAGAACCGATGCTGACAAAGTTCTGAAACAGGAATGCCGCTTGTCTGCCAAGTGAAAAAATAGATTATTTGGGTTAAATGATTAAAGTATGTTTAGTAGTTGATATTTTAAAATGTTATAAAAGTAAAGTATACGTTTGGTTCAGGTGGAACTGGAATTAGAGATCCAAATCCAAATGATTTGTTGGTTTGTTGGATGATTTAGAATAAAGAATTGTAATTCTAATGGAATTGAATGTATATGATTTTTTAAAGTTTCAATTCCATCATTTTCACTTCAAAATTGCAATTCTATGGTTTCCTCAAACATAACAACTGAAATACACTTCAATGCCAATTCCAATAGATCACAACTTCATTTCTCGTCATCCAAACACAGCTAAATTTATGATTTGAATGATGATGGGATAAGTAAAATCTAAATAGCCCTTCATCTGCCTAAGTTTGTTTCTTCTTAGAATTGCCTAAGTTTGTTTCTTCTTAGGATTCCTGAAATAAAACCTAAGACTACTGTTGGATTGATGTTATTGGAATTGAAACTGAAACGGAATTACAATTTAATTCTTATGTTTGGAGAAATCATATAACTGTAATTCCAAAGTAAGAATGGTTGATTGAACCACTGGAATTGTAATTCCAAGTCAAACTCCTTATTTGAAGCGATGAAACAAACAATGAAATTGTAATTAAACACCCAATTCGAATTTCACCATAACCTAACATAGCCTAAATGGGAATGAATGAAAGAATGCATACCTTTGACATCCAATCAGTGACTTCTTTCACTCCACGATGTTGAGACAAGGCAACAACATAAATTTCCATCCTGTTGCAGGTACTAAGTACAGCAGCTTCCTCTATGTGATTCAAATTGCAAAGCTCGGCAATAGCTCGAGGCCATTCTGCTTCTGGAATAGCAAGCTTTTCCCGCATCTCAACTGGTGTTGTATGAATACTAAGACCAATGACAACAATACTGCTTCTTTCTTTAGTATATCCTGTTCAGGATTTAGGGTTTTAGCAACAAAGACTAACAACAAATGGAGGATAAAATTACTTTCCATTAGGGTTTTAACGAATGTAAATTGCTTGAATAGATGAAAGATCTCATCTTTATGTGGATACAAACAACTATTAAGGAATTGAAACTCACTGTCAACTGCAGAGGTCTTGAGCTGCTCGAGAGCAGATAGACTCGTTGAAGAAGGGAGTGATACAGAATCATCATCGGAAGCAGCCTCGCATCGGATCGGCAGACGACCGCGGCGGACGAGAGGTTTGGAAAACAAGCGAATTTGGGAAGAAATAGATGGCGATGGTCGCGACGGAGACGAGGATGCAACAGCAAAAGCAACAGCAACAGTAGAAGAATTGCTGGAAAGAATAGATTCAAGTTTGACACCCGCGAATGCAGTCGAAACAGCCATCGCTGCTGATGCTTACGATGATTAAACCGGTAACAACAACTCCTCCTCCTCCTCTTCCTCTTCCAGTAATCGATCAGTAGAGAATATAAAGAGAGATTCAAAAGCTTGTTGTGATTGGCGCACGTTTCAACATCATGGATCGATTATATATTTGTAAAGATAGCGAGAGAGATAAGGCGAGAAAGAGAAGGAGTTGAAGATGTGATGCAGATTGGTTTAAAGAGATTTTCATTTCATGGCCTCCACAAGCCCATAATCATAAGACTTGTCTTCCTAACTGCCCCATTTTATCATTTATTACACTTCTTATATAAATGTTATATATTAAATAAAGTTTTTATTTTAAGATTCATGTTTTTGATTTTATAGAAAGAAAAACAACTAATATACTTACAAGAATGAGCATCTACTACAATTTAATGTGCACAAATTCTTTTTTGTATTTTTGTTCTTGTAGTCATTTGACTAACTTAGAGTAATTTATTTACTATTAAAATAAATAATATAAACTAAACATTTTCCATATTTGGAAAGTAAAGAATAATATTTTTTAAATTATATCAAATTTACAATTCAACCCACTTATCTTTAAATATTGAATAATGGGATTAATAACCTAATATGTTTAAAATTAGGGTAGACAATCTTGGAACCGACATGAAAATAAACTTAGACCGAATACGAAAAATTCAGGTTAGGGTAATGTATTTCTTTGTTCGGGTCAAAATCAGGTCATTCTGATTAATAAACGGATCAAAGTTGAGTCGACTTGAAATGACACAAAGTAGACTCGATAACCCGTTTACAAGTTTTTTTGTTTGTTGAGTTTTGTGTTATTTTTTCCTATTCATTCACTCATTTTTTTTTTGTAAAACTTTTTATTAGCGAATTTGTGATTTAACTTCATTTTTGCTATGTGTTGATGTCATTTTAATTTGAAACAAAGAGATATGAATTAATTACATTAGATTTTATTTGAGTTAAGTTAGGTGAATTAGGTCAAACGGGTCAAGTTCGGGTCAATCATAAATAAATAGGTCAGGTTTATGTTAAAGATTTTGACCCAAATTACTAAATAGGTCATGTTAAGGTTAGTATCGTTCAACCCGTTAACCGACTAATTCAAATTTGTCAATCTGAAACTGACTCAAATTATCACCCTATTTAAAATATAGACAAATTTTATATTTATTTGTATAACTCAAAAAGTAATGACATTCACGTCAAATTAAGGCGTTATAAGACCATCTCTAATCCTATGTCATTCTCATATGGATAATGGGTTTCAACTCCATCCTATTAGCAAAGGCAAACTCAAATTCAGTTTTACAACATTTTCTCCCTTATAAAAAACATAAATATGTGTGGCTACTATTCATAAAAGCATGATTTTGTTTAAAATTTTAAAAGACCCTTAAAATTTAAACAAGTTTTAATTTAGATATTTAATTTTTATATAATTTATTTTAAACATTTAATTTGGTCTTTTAACTTTTAATTAAAGTGAAATTTTATATTTAGTTTTTTATATATAATTTATTTATATGTTTTATTCTTTTTATCCTATATTTTTACTAATATTGTTTACATGTCATAAATTTATAATAATAATCAATATTAATAAAAATAAAATAAAAAATAACTAATCATGTTTCATTTTATTTTAATAATGTTTGTTTTTTATATAATTTTTTTCTGGAACAGTGTAATTTGCGTTTATTTAATTATGTTAAATTTTTTTTTATGTATATAAATTATTGATATATAATTAATTTTATCATAATTTTTTATAATGAGTGTGGGTTTAAAAAAATATTGGAATTTAATTTGTAAAGTATATAAATATATAGGTAATTGAAAAAGTTAAAAAGTTGGTATATGATTGAATATTCTTAAATTTTTTTTTTTAGTTTTAAATGAGTTTTTGAATTAAAGATAAATTAATGTTTAATTAAATATTTATTCCATTTTGAGTTTGAAAATGAGTTTTTGAATTAAAGATGGTCTAGGAGAGAATCAAATCTTTAGTATTTTGTAAAGAAAAAAAAAACTCATTTAGACGTATATATTTGTATAACTATCTTAGTTAAACGTATGAACTAATACAAATTCACTTAAACATACATATTATTAAAAATTGGTTCATTTATTTAGTCTATATTAATAATGGTAGTTAATTGTTTTTTAAAATTTTAATATTTATTAGTTCAATATTTCTGACATTTTTTTTATTAATTAATTAATTTATTTATTTTATTATTTTTTTTTTCTTTTTGTCTATTTTTTTATTAATTAATTAATTAATTTTTTTTATTATTTCTTCTTTTGTTATTAAATTATTATTTTTTATTTTTTTATTATTTTATTCTTTCTATATAATCTAAATTATTTTAAAATTAGTTGATCTCTTTTTAGGACTAATACTTGAATATTATAATATATAAAGTAATTCAATGTTTTGATATTCTAATATTTTTATATTTTGTTCAAGTATTTTTATTAAATAACTACTTGTATAATTTTTTTTCAAGAAATTTTATTTATAATGGTGCAAAATATTCTTCCACAAGTTGAACACAGATTATGTACTCATCATATTTACTCAAATTTGAGTAAAAATCATATGGAAGGACAAATAAATATATTGTTCTATAAATTAACTAATTAAATATTATAGGAATATTGAACTACTTTATAAATTACAATATTCTTATTAGTTTCTAAAAGATACCAAAATAATTTAAAAATAATCTATGTTAATATAATAAGAAGCAAAATAGTAGAAAAAATAAAAATAATCAAATAAAAAAATAGTAAAATAAGATAATTGATTAATTAATAAATAAAAAAAGATATAAAAAATAGTAAAATGAAATAAATGAATTAATTAATTGATAAAAAAAAGGAGAGAAAAAATGAATATTAAATTAATAAATATTATTTTTTTTTTTAAAAAAAAATAACCATGGTTACTAACATATACTAGATGAACCAATTTTTAATATTATGTACGTTTAAATGACTTTTATTATCTCATATGTCTAACTGAGCTAGTTGTACAAGTACATATGTCTAGTTGCATTTTTTTTTCTTTTGAAAATCACCTTTTTCAAGTTGAGTTACAATAATAAATTCGTCAATTTACAATGGATTCCATCCACAAACATAAAATTGATGTTGACTCGTTATCATTTAACTATTGCATTTATCATATATATAAATCACTTCAAAATAAACTCTCTTAATATTTTTAATTTGTAATAAGTCTTTCAAAAATCAATTATGGTATGTTTGAATTAATGGAATTAGAATTGGCATTGGAATCCCAATTCCAATTCCAATTCCATGAGATTTGACATTGAATTACAATTCAATTCCTATGTTTATAAAAATTATAAAATTGTAATTCAATCTCAATTCTTATTTGGGAAAATTATAAAATTGTAATTCAATCTCAATTTCTATATTTGTAAAATAAAATATAATAAAAATAAAAATAATATATATTATCTATTTTATTAAAATATTATTTTGACAAACTAATTAAGATATTTTAAGGGTCAAAAGATTTTTTTAAGTTTCGATTTTCATTGAAAATATACAAATTTAATATAATAAAATTAAAAATATTGGTTCGACATTTTAACTTTCTAAATTCAAAAATAAAATATCGGTTCAAAATGTTAACTTCTTGAATATGTTTTCACGTTTTTGGCACGTTTAACACATTTTTAACATATTTAACACGTTTAACACGTTTTTGACATGTTTAACATGTTCAACACGTTTTTTACACGTTTAACACGTTTTTGGCATGTTTAAACATGTTTTTGACATGTTCAACACGTTTTCACACTTAAAACACATTCCCATACGTTTAACATATTTTTCACATTTTTGGCACGTTTAACACGTTTTTGACACTTTTAATACGTTTAACATGTTTTTCACACGTTTTGACAAGTTTAATACGTTTTTCATGGTTAACACATTTTTGACATGTTTAACATGCTTTTCACATGTTTAACACGTTTTTCACACGTATAATATGTTTTTTAAGCTTTTGACACGTTTAATACGTTTTTGGCATGTTTAACACGTGTTACACATTTTTGGCATGTTTAACACGTTTTTAACATGTTTAACACGTTTTTGGCACGTTTAACATATTTTAACAAGTGTAACACATTTTTGATACGTTTTATATATTTTTAGCACATTAAACATGTTTTTCACGTTTTTTACATTTTAACATGTTTAACACGTTTTGGCACATTTACTACGTTTTTGGCACTTTTAACACATTTGATAAGTTTTAACATGTTTTTGGCATGTTTAACAAAATTTTGGCATATTTAACACATTTTGGCACGTTTAACATGTTTTGACATGTTTAATAACACATTTAACACGTCTTGTCACTTTTAACACATTTTGGCACGTTTTATACGTTTTTGAAATGTTCAACACGTTTTGTCTCGTTTAACAAACTTGTGAAACATTTAAAATTTTCGGTCCGTTTAATTTATTTTTTCTTCGTCTAATATGTCTTTGACATTATTATACGTTTTTTGATCCGTTTAATATAATTTTGTTTTTTTGATATTATTTTAATATTTTAATTACTAAATTAGTTGAAGAAATAATATGTGAGATTAATATGAATTATTTAAATAATATTTAAATCATTCATACTAAATAAAGTCTTGAATATGGTAAGACCTGTTAATTTTCAAATATAAATTAATTCATTAAATGGACCGAAAATATTAAATGTGTCACAAGTGTGTTAAACGTGCCAAAAACGTGAAAAATATGTTAAATGTGTCAAAACGTATTAAACATGTAAAAAACATATTAAATGTGCCAAAAACGTGTTAAACATGCCAAAAACATGATAAACGTGTTTAATAAGTGAAAAATGTGTTAAATGTGTCAAAAATATGAAAACGTGCAAAAAAATATGACAAATGTGCTTAATGAGTGAAAAACGTATTAAACATATCAAAATGTGAAAATGTATTAAACATGTCAAAAACGTGTTAAACATGTCAAAAATGTGTTAAACATGCCAAATATGTGAAAAACGTGTTAAACATGACAAAAATGTGTCAAAATGTGAAAAACATGTGAGATATGTCAAAAACGTGTTAAACGTGCCAAAACGTATTAAACATGTCAAAAATGTGTTAAACGTGTCAAAGACATGAAAAATATGTTAAATGTGTAAAAAAACGTGTTAAACATGTCAAAAACATGAAAAATATGTTAAATATGTAAAAAACATGTTAAACGTGCCAAAAACGTAAAAACATGTTAAACATGTGAAAAATGTGTTAAAGTGACATAAACATGATAAACGTGTTAAAGTGACAAATAAATGTGTTTAATGTGTAAGAAGTTAAACATGTCAAAAACGTGTTAAACGTGTCAAAATGTGTTAAATATGACAAAAATGTGTTAAACGTGTCAAAAACGTGAAAACATGTTAAACATGTCAAAGTGTACCAAAAACGTGTTAAATGTGCTAAAAATGTGTTAAACGTGTTAAACGTATAAAAAACGTGAAAAATATGTTAAACGTGTTGAAAACGTAGAAAACATGTTAAACGTGTCTAAACGTACCAAAAACGTGTTAAATATGCCAAAAACATGAAAAACATATTAAACGTGAAAACATGTTAAACGTACCAAAAATGTGTTAAACGTGTTAAACGTGCCATAAACGTGTTAAACGTGCCATAAACGTGTTAAACATGTCAAGGACGTGTTAAACATGTCAAGGACGTGTCAAACGTGCCAAAAACGTGTTAAACATGTCAAGGACGTGTTAAACGTGCCTAAACGTGTTAAGCGTGTTAAAACGTATTAAACGTGTCAAAAATATGTGAAATGAATTAAAACGAGTTACATACTTATTAAAACTAAAAACGTATTAAACGAGTCAAAACATGTTAAATGAATAAAATATTTGTTAAATGAGTTAAAAACGTGTTGAATAAGTAAAAATAAATGGAATTACAATTCCGACCTAAAAAAATTGAAATGGAGAATTATAAAATTACACTATATTGAATTTTATTGAAATTCTAATTCCAATTCATAATATTAAAGTATCTACCAAACATAAGAATTTGAATTGAAACGTCCAATTCCAATTTCAATGTCAATTCTAGGGTTACCAAACACACCATTATAGTTGAAGTCTAACCCTATAATCTTCAAAGTAAACTTAATTAACTATAATGTGCGAATCATTGTGGAGAATGCATTTATCATCATGTTCTATTTTATTTTTCGTTTTACTTTGGAGAATTTTTACCAAGTACCGTTTATAAAATATTAAAAAAAAATTATGATACAATTATGTAAATGAATTTTTAATATAATATATTATAATATATTAAAAATTTATATTATTATAAAGAAATAAATTTAAACTCTTATAAAATATAAAATATATATATATATATATATATATATATTTGTGATGGTATATATTTAATTATATTTGGTACTGTCCAAGGTAGAATCAGGATAAGATCGGGATGGAAGACACAAATATCATTTCCGCCTCATCTCCATTCCTAGTCAACTACCGATCAATTCGAGACAAAAATCGCTCTTAACGGGACAATTCGAATAAAAATTTACAAAACGAATTATAATTATCATCCTTAAACTTAGAAGCTACACCCAATCCATTCTTTATAAGAATATATGTTAGAAGAAAAAATATCATAAAACTCCAGTCTTATTTCACCAAACCAACTATTGGCATATGATTTGAATCACTTGCATATAAAATTGAATTATCTATTTTTCCTAGTAATTAGTACACTATGTAGTGGAAAACGATTTAATATATTATTTTCCAAATAATTAAATTGGAACTGGAGCTTGAAATTTGAAAATAGAATATAATAAATTTTTACAGAAACAAATTTGGAAAAAAGAATATAATAAATTCTTATAGAAACACTTTTTGTATAAGATAATTCTAAAAAAATATTTAGTTATACATATTGTTCAATAATATTTTTTTGTTTACCTCACTAAGGTAGTTTTAAAAGATAAAAAACTCTTTAAAGGAAAAGGAGGTGGAAGTGATGTTTACTACTATATCAAAAATAGTATAGCTTTAAATGAATCCAAATCCAAGGTTAACCTTTTTTTACATGAAAATACAAGACAAATTTTAAAAAATAATTAATTATACATATATTTGTACAATGACCTTTTACTAATATATCAAAAATAGTATAACTTTGAATGAAACCACATACAATGCTAACCTTTTTTATTCCTAAAACCAACTTGCAAATTTAGGGTAATATCTTCTTCAATAATAGACATATGAATAGCTTTCCTAAAAGACAATAATAATATCTCAAGCCAACTCTCAAATTGAACCACACCATAATTATTATTCCATATTTGCAAAGTCCACTAAAATCTCACATGTTCAAGAATTTAAGAGCATATACATCTTATATTAAACAAATTTCCATTACTTTACAATAAATTTTAGTATGCCAAGTCTTCTAAACTTGGGAAAAAGGATCCATGAATACATACAATATAATGATAGAAAATCTAAAAAAATACTATATTTAGTCAAGATAGATGCTTACATTATTTTATTATTAAGTTAATTGTTTATAAACTAGGGTATATTTTTTAATTTAGTGTCACATAAATTCATAAATAAACTTACCCTAATAAGTTATAACGAAATGACATTTCTGTCACTACGAAGATTGAAGACCGCCTCTCTTTAGTGGGCTATTTGAGCCCTATTTTAACACGGAATGATTTTTTAATTTACTGTCACATAAATTCACAAATAAGTTTCCGCGTAATAAGTTTCTAACGAAATGACATTTCTGTCCCTACAAAGATTGAAGACCGCTCTCGTTAGTGGGCTATTTGAGCCCTATTTTAACACGGGATGACATATTCGAGCCTTCGAAAATTGTCCAATGAATTATTCAAACAACAACACGAGAGTTAGTGGACTATTCGAATCGAATTTCGAATATTATCTAATGGATTATTAATGGAGCCCAAGCAATGACCTAATTGAGCCCCATATTTTATTTTGATGTGAAAAATAAGGATAAATATGCATATACTTGAAAAATGTATAGTACTTATTGCAAAAAAAAACAATACCTTTCACCATTCTTGTTCTTGAGAGTTCAATTGGTTATGTAAAAACCCTCATCGGCTGGTTCCTTCTTCAAGCTCCAGAATCTGTAACTCCAACCGCGGTGGAGAGAGAAAGGGGGATAGCGAGTCGATACATGTGCGTTTCTCAACCCTAAGGATGAAATCCTCGTTTACTCTCACATCAAAACCCTAGAAAACACAAATCGTACTTTCTCATTGTATTCCCCTTATCTACAGTTGCAACAAGGGTTATTCTCGCCTGAATAAACATGTCTGGGCATGCGAGGGATCATGCTTTGTCTCTCCTCGCTGCAGCCAATAACCATGGCGATTTGGCGGTGAAACTCTCTTCTTTGAAGCAGGCTAAGAATATTTTGCTTTCAGTCGATCCGTCACTTGCTTCAGAACTTTTTCCTTATTTGCTCGAGCTTCAATATTCTCCGGAGAGACTCGTACGGAAATCCCTTGTTGAGTGAGTTTAAGCTACAATTTTATGCGTACCTCTTATGCTTTATTGTATAATTTCCCTAGTAGACACCATGCATTATTTATACGAAAATTAAGAATGTTTCTAGGTTAGAAATCTGTTGTTGTGTCATTCATTAATGAATTAGAGATTGAAAGGTGGTTCGTTTGATTACTCATCCTAGTAAGTTAGTGCTGAATCTTTTATTCCTAAGAGTACTTTATTTTTGTCTGCCTCTGGGGGAAACATGAACTTGTTCACCTAATAAATCTTCTAATGAAGAAGGTTTTATTTTTCTTTGATAAAATCGAAAATTATTTACTGAGACTAATTATAATCATCATGAACCATAAATTATCTGTTCACATTAGATAAAGTTGAGCTGTACTTTTCCCAATCTACCTAGGGGTTGTTTGTAAAAGGGTGATTTTGGATTTCTTAAATCATATTGTTTAGCCTCTAATTTGATTTATTATAGAATTTATGGTTTAAAACCAAACATTATCAAGGTTATGTTTTGATGTGCATAAAGAATTATAATTAAAATTTTATAAGAATTGGAATTGAATTACAATTCATTCTTATGTTTGGAGAAATGATAGAATTGCAATTCCTGAGTGGGTATGATGAAATTGGAACTTAAAAAAGTTATATACATTCAATTTCATCAGAAGTATAATTTTTATTTTGGAAAAAGTGAAGACACTTTTTCATTAATCCCCAGTTTTGCAGAAGCCTCACACACCTGGGTAGAAAACCAAACTAAATTAGTTCAAGTTATGTGTAGCAACTAGAAGGGGATGAGATAATGAATGCTAGAAGAGATGAGAAACGATTGTCCCAAGTCCTTAGATGAGGAGCTCAAAGAACTTTTTGTTATAGTTTAATATTGATAATCCAAATGGATATTAGAGATTAGGGTTTACAAGTGAAGAAGGGGATCGGATATGGGAGAAATGAGGTGAGACTAAGAAGAAGGGGATGTGATATGAGAGAAATGGGGTGAGACTAAGAAGAAGGGAATGAGACTCAAGAAAAGGAGTGGTGAGGGATACTACACACTCTTCTATTCATTTCATACATAATTGTGGCTACCTTAGGTTACAATTCATTTATATAGTGTATATTAACCTAAGGCTATAATCCTCTACATGCTAGTCTGTGGTCCTTCCATACACCCTTGATAACAAGTGACACTTTCATAGCAGAATATGAAAAAGATGAGAGATGAGAGTCTTTCTTTCAAGTTTCAACTATAAATTCATCATAATTATCTATCCCTTATATATATACTTCCACTTTCATATCTAAGTGGGCCTAAACTAATTACATAAAATGACCCATGGCCTCGTGGAATATAACATGTGACATTATGACAAGGGTTGTCATAAGTTACAATAGAAGGCATCCAGAAATCATAAATCATCAAAACAGAAAAGAGTGCAAAACAAGAAGAAACAATCTAGGAGATCCATTGGAATTATAATTCTTATTTCAATTCATTAGTTTATGTTATTAAACAAACAAAGGATTTGGACCCCCAATTCCAATTCTGTCCGAACCAAACATAGCCTAAGGTGTTTTTCTGAACATCATAAAATCATTTTAAAATGTACACAATCCATTTCCTCTCTTGCCAAACAAAGTGCGTTCTCAAAAAAGAAAAAAAACTTGTAGTGAATCAAGTAAATAATTCAATTATGGTGTTTAATTAGCTCAGTAGAAAAACACTAAGCCTTTTTTCAGTTGAATGCTGTGAATATAGTCATGGAACATAGCCCATGTATGAATTTTGTTGTATGAGAGTCATAGATAGTCTTTTTCATTTTCCATGTCCTTATTTACTCATCCAAACTTTGAATGTAAAAATGGTTCTGAGGTTCTTACCAATGTCAATGCTAGAAAGAAAAGAAGAGTTAACCCCAATAAAATGGAAGAGATATAACAATAATAAGGATAGAGATCTAAATATGATTTTAAGCATTTTTGTGAACATCATTCTAGCCAACCTGATCATTCATGGATTGTTTACTAATATGATATATTTATTAAAATAGATTTGTCTTTCTTCATTCAAAATTTAGTAGTTATTTTTGTATGAAACTGAGAAGTGCCTCATCATAGTTGGTGCGTTTTTGGTTGCGAAGCAAACTTATACTGTCTAAGTATGCCTTATCATTCAAACATCTGCAACCTTTAAAGTCATGTACTTTTTTTTTTTTGTATATATCTAGATTTTCCATGTTTTGTTGAATGGAAATGCTTTTTATAGTTATAGTGTTTTCTTTCTTGAATATATGCATCACATTACATCATCTTTGCTATGGGATATTTCTTTTTGTCATAATCATCTTTTCTTTTATTTGCACATAACCTTCTTCATTGACTTGATGGTGCTTGAAAAAAGTCCCTATCAACTTGACCTAGAGCCCAGGTTCTTGGTTTCTATAAGTTTCTTTATTTGTATAACCTTGTTGTTTTTGATGGTGCTCGGGAAGAAATTCACATGGATTTTCTGCTAGAGTTTCATGAGATTGCGAAACAATCTTTTGTCTGTTACTTTCATCAATTTTTGTGAAAAAAGCAGATCCTATTATCACCCAAATATTTTTTTACTGTTCATGGAGATAATATTCCTACTCCGTAATAAGGTCCACACATCTTCAAATTATATGTCTTTTCATCCACTTTGTTAATTTATCATGTTTATTTATGTGAAATTCCCCACTTCCATCTCTCCTCGTCTTTCTAGGGACTTAGAGGTCATAGTTAAGAGTCTTGTTAAAATACATGCACTATGTACTCTGGCATTAGGACCTGTAGGCTGTAGGTATAAATTCCTTGCATTGGTGTACTCCCATCCTTTAATTGTCCAACCTCATTCTAATATTTTGACCTTGTGGGCAGAGTTGTGGAGGAGGTCAATATGAAGGCAATGGCACACTCATCAATATTAGTTCGAGCCTTATTATCATTTTTAAAGGACAACGATCCCACTGTTGTTCGGCAAGCTATTGTTAGTGGCACTAACATCTTCTGCAATGTTTTAGAAGAGTTATGGTTGCAGGTTTGTGCCTCAATATATTTTTGTGATACCTCCCTTTGGGCTCTATTTGTTTCTATTCCAACATTTAGGTCTGCCTATTCACTTATGATATTGTTTGATGGTTTAAAACATTTATTTGGTACTACATTTTGGGATATTTTTCAACTCATTTTATGTTCAAAACCTGGTTTTGTATTACTGAAAAGTGACCCTGTATTATGTTTAACATTTGTTAGTTAATGTGCTATTATGCTTACAATCACTTGAAAATGACTATATATAAGTGAATGAAAATGAACCCACTCAGGGTAGCTCAAGTGGTATCTTGAACTTAGAGGTTGAGGTCTCCAGTTCAATTACAATTGAAAGCACCTTCATTGAGGGGGTAGGGGGTGCTGGGATGTTGCGCTAGCCTCTTCCAAGGGAAAAATCCTGGTCTAAAAATAAAGAAAAAGGCATAAAAATGAATGATGAATATATCTATATTTTTTATAGATCATCCAACCTCTAAAAAATGCTTGTTTTTAACCCTCCATTGGAGAAGAGCCTTGTCTTAGCAATGAGAGGTCTGGCTCGTCACAGCTTGTTACTTATAAACGGATATCTTAACAAGCGACTAATGCCTATGCTTTATCTTTCCATGGAATAAGTTCATAGCTGCTTTTGCTGATCTATATTTGTCATGCTAATTGTTCCTTCCTATGGCCACATCTGTACTTTTGATCCTAACAAGCAGGTGCCTGCACGAGCTGCTTCTTTTCTAAGTTCTTTTTATTGTTGTGTTGCTTTTTAGCTGTACTTTTTATTAACTAGGTTTTGTATTTCTAATCTACAGCTTAATCGGCGTGGCTTTGTTGAGAGGTGGCTTGAAGAACTTTGGACATGGATGATTAAGTTTAAGGATGCTATTTTTAGTCTATTGTGGGAGGTATCACTTCTTCTTCTTTTATTTGTTTGTTTCTTTCTGTTGTCTAGGTTTAGCGTTTCTTAAGAAGTATTGTTTCACAAAAAAAGTTGCTTGCTATTGGTAAACATGCCTTCATGATGAATGTTTATATATCAGTTGAGCCAAAGCCCGTGGGATGTTTTATATCTCACCATGCACTTTGGATTTGGATGGGATTCAGACTCGAATATGTGATTTTGAAGCTTCTCCTATATACTGGACATGTGCATCAATTTTTTAGCTGATAACTTGAAGTTGTCATCTTACATAATCTATGCAGATGTATGGGAGATTTTACCTGCTCTTCAACTCTATGAAACACATGATACTGTTGATAGTGATATTAAATAAAATTTTCAGCAATTTGGGTCAGCTGCTTTTTGCCATACAAGTTGTGAATTGTTTGCAAATTCCTTGATGTTCTGGAATCTGTTAATGTTGTATATAATATAATATGCTGTACTTCACTTTTAGGTTAAATTTTACCTTCGATATTTGAGTAATCAGTTTCTTGGGTTTCACAATGTAGGGAAATTTTGTTGGTACAAAGTTGCTGGCACTAAAACACATGGAGACATATATTTTATTTTTCACACCAGAAACCATTGATTCAAAAAAGTCAACTCTAGAAGGTAATTGATTTCAACATCAAATAAGAGGTTTATGTTTTTATGTTGCTTTTGGTTGGTCAATGTGTTTGAGCACATTTTTTGATGGGCAACTTTTCTATCTGCCATTCTTCTGCAGCAACAAAAAGAAGACAAATTTTTAATATTTCATGGATGATGGGTGGCCATCGACATTCTATTTTGGATCCAGCTGCTCTCACATCAGATGCAAGTAAATTTGTTGGGATATTATTAGATATGATGCAATCAGCCAGCAGGCTCCCTGGTCCCTTGGCAATATTTGTTTCTAATTGGTGGGTTGCCCTTTTCCTTTCTGTTGATCTCTTGAATAATTATCTGTGTTTGCTGATGTTTTTATGGCCTTGACTTCTATATAAAACTGAAATAGAAATATTTTATTTCCTCAGTAAGCAGTAAAAATCCATTAACCAATGCTAAGTGGTGATAGTCGAAAACTACTTTTTGACATCACTGTCTTGAAATTTTCAGTATAACTTATCTCAAACTCGTGGCCTCCGAAATGGAGGCTGGTATGTAGAGCATATATTAGCAGTTATCCTTTTTGATTGATTGATTGATGTGTGGATATTGGTTCTGCATCCATTGGGTCTTTTTGTTTTTTTCACTCTCATTTACTGGTCTCCATGGAATACAGAGACTAATGCTTTAGAGTATAGTTTTCTTAGATCACTTGAGATAATCCCATTTTTAGGCCAGTTATAGTCTAGTGTCTCTCTTTCTTTGCTCTCACTTGAGATAATCATCAATCATGTGCTTAACTGTATCCTATATTGTCAGGTATCTTATCTACATTTATCTGACCCAGTTTTGCTAAATGCATTTTCTTTTTCCCATCATAAAATTTCGGAGTGCACGACAGCTTGAGAATAGGCTGCAGCACAAGTTTTGTTGTCTGTTTGTGGTATTATTTGCAGCAGGCTGGCAGGTGTACTTGGGAAATTCTTGGCATTGCTGAATCGTGGTTCAGATAAATGGGAGATAGGAGATATCTGGGCACTGCTGAATTGATGCCAACACCATTAGACAGTAGTAATATTGACTAAACAAATTTGTGCTATGTAAACTATCTGAGGGACCATTTACTTGGTTGTCATGTAGTTGTAGTTTGCTAGTGCTTCATTACAGTTGTATTGTTTAACTTCACAGACACGCTTGCACATTTATTCTGGAAGTTAATTGAATCTTTTTTGTTTTGCAATCCAATATCCAAGTAGGTCACAAATAATTTTCTATTTCCTTTGAATCTTCTGCAATATAATCTGACCATCCTCCAATTTAGTCTTTTTAAAAAGAAACTCCTCATCACAGATTAGCAAGCAGGTCGCTGACATCTCACAATGACAAAAAGGGATTCTGTAACTGGCTAATTTAGTTGAGGAATAGTTACAAACAATCATTTCCATAGTTGATTCACATACGCTCTCTCTTTCACTCAGTTTCAACACTCCTTTTAATGTCGCTGAGACTCCGCAGTTTGCTGCTGTTGTTTAAGACGCCAAATTTGCATACGAGAGGTAGTGTTTATGAATCGATTGAATGACAGGGACGAAAGAGAAGGTGTATCATATATAAAGAATCCGTCCCAACCATGGTAACAGCCTAACAGGGATATGACATTTGTACAAGAAGTAATGTTATTTTGTGAAGATAAGTTAACACACTTCAATGAGTATCATATGTGATGGCTTCTTGTCATGAAGTACCTTTTTAGGACTTGGTTAAATCGAGTAAGGGATGATTATTAAGGAAATAAGACTTGTATGATCCCATTCGCATTTTTTTCTGTTAGATGAGAGAATGAATAGGCAAGCCTATTAAGGATGATTGATTTTTGTTAACATTACTAGCATTAGAACATTGATCTTGGTCTTTGCATTGCTTTTAACTCATGTTTGTCCACCTTCTACTCCAAGTAGGTTATCTACTACTATGTTTAATAGTCGAGTGTCATATAAAGCTTTAGAAGTACTGCAGCTTCTCTTAACATTTGCACAAATGAAGAAACACATATCTGATATTCATTTGAGCATTGTTGTTTTTGTAGAAGTATTTTGTTCATCAAATGTGGACATTCTGTAGAGATAGAACAGATATTAAAGAAACTTGATTGTATATATAACTGTTCCTTGCATATATTCCGATGCTTGTATTGGTGGATCTTAAAATTTTTCCCTGCTGCCTTTTCCACTCATTGATCCTTACTATTCTCCTGGATTTGTTGTTGATATCAACAGTACCTTAGAAAGAATTGCATCGAATAGGCCTTAGGATAACTTGTTTACAAGTAGATTTAATGTGGAGGTTTATAAGGGATCTCTTTTTACATTTACGTAGATAGTCACATAAGAGCAGGAAGTTGCTGTTCTTTGCTAGTTCAATTGTCTTTTGTCAATGTTATATAGGCCCTACTTAAATGAGTGCTATTCAGATGCATGGTCATATGATGCTGCGAGGAGTCAAGGGTAGGCAATATCTGTTCTTGGTAGAATGTTGGTCAAGTGCTTAGTTGAACAATGATTTTGATAATGATGAGCATGCAAGTAACTCATCTGTGTAGGGGATTATATCGAATCCGACAGAACAAGAAAAACAAAATTATAACTCATCTGGATCAATGAATATCATCATGTCTCTTAGTACATAATCCTAAGAGAATTCTTGTGATTTTACTATGCCTAATCTCATCCCAGAACTAGAATTTATGTACAATTTCATGTAAAAGCACTACACCGATCTACAACATGTTATGTGTTCCAAACATGGACTTTAAAGAAATTGAAATTCTGAACATCTTTACTCCTACTCCCTTCTCTTCTTGATGGATCATCAGATGCATGCTTAAAGGTAGAATCCCATTCTCTTGATACACTTGGAAATTTGCAGAGCAAGAAATTGACGTTCCAAACTAGTATGAAGGAAGACTTTATTTTATGAATGTGAGAATAATGCCTATCAAACCCATCCTGGATAGCTCATATGACAATAGGCTTGGACTAAGGGGCTTGCCACCCTGAAGTTTGAGGTTCAATTCTGTTTGAAAGTACCTGGACTAAAGTGAGGTGTCATGACGGTGCTTTGCTTTACTAGCCTCCCCGAGGATTAGTAGGTGTGCTTAAGCTGACCCCGGACACCCAGTCTTAACAAGAAAAAATAAAAATAAAAAAGAATCATTCCTATAAAAACAGTCTCAGCATTTTGTTCCCTTAATTCTACCTCCTGAATAATTATATTTTACCAATTGTAGTCGTAGCGCGGGACAACAATATGGTTTTAGTCACCGCATACAAGGACACATATAATTTTGGTTTATTTGCTTTGAATCTGTTGTTTTTGTTCTATATCCATGTTGTAGTTGTCTTTCAGCTATTAGACACTTTCTCTAGCCTGTATTGTTTACGACCATATTGATTTATGATTCCTCTAACACCTAGATATTTCAGTCTTGCAAGTATAGGAAGAAAGAGGCCACTGCACTATAATGCTATACTGTCTAGAATGCTTGAGCTCAATCAGAACCTTGAAACAGTGAAAGGAGGTCATATTGCCAGTTTCCAGTATTCTCTTCGATCTGCTTTTCTGGGATTTCTTAGATGTACTTATCCTCCTATTTTAGAGGTATATTTGATTCATTGATCTACATTTAAATCCCTTCTCAGTTTTTAAAGATTCAGATATAGAAAGAGAATCATTCCCTGTAAAATATGCATTTTATCCTTTCCTCACAATTTGCATGTTCGTCCTGTCAGTCTAGAGATAGATTGATCAGAGCACTACGAGGGATGAATGCTGGGGAAGCTGCAGATCAAGTTATTCGACAAGTTGAGAAAATAATGAGAAATAATGAGCGTGCTTCACGAGATACCAGACTGGCAAAGGTAATTCACCTGCTTTTGGTTTATTATTGGTGTAAATATTTTGGGCTTTAGCATTCAAGATCATTTCATCTGGTTTTATGGCTCCATATTAGTCATTCTTGTCTACTCTTTAATGTATGTTTCAGGAAGATCAGTTAACAAACCAGCTGCTTCCCGGAGGGGATGTTGTAAGGAAACGCCCTTTGCCAATGGAAAATGAAGAATCTGATCGTGTTAGTGGTGTAGATTTGAAAAAAATTCGTCACAATCTTAACACACAAGTGGTGCTGCCTCGTCAAACAAATGGATGTATGCAGGATTCTGTTTCTAATGGAGTATCTCAGAATATCCCGACAATGGGAACTGCTATGAATCTTGTTGAGCAAATGATTTCCATGATAGGAGCTTTAATAGCTGAAGGAGATAGAGGTGCTGACTCTCTTGAACTGTTAGTATCACAACTGCCTCCTGAGGTCATGGCTGATATGATCATGGCAAACATGAAGTACTTGCCTAATGTTTCTCCTCCATTATCAAGAAATTACACCACGCCATTAACTCAGCATGGTATCCAAAGTTTTTCTGTCTTGGCCTCGACACCTATTGGGTCCACAAATCCTTTGTCAGCTCAAATAGTAGCACCTCCTTCATCTGCCATTAGCACATCATCCTCAGGCATAACACATTCAGTGAATATCACAACAGAGCCTAAACGTGATCCACGAAGGGTAAACTCATAAGCTACATTTAAGCCTTTTCGTTGTGCCCTTATATAGTTTTTATTTTGCATTGTATTAACATTGTATTAACATTTTACTAATATATTATGTATTTCATTTAGCTGGTTAATGATATCTGGCATTCAAGTGTTCTTTACAAAATAAAAATTCAGTAACTATTACAGGAACCCCGTCGTCTTGATCCACGACGTGCAGCTGCAGCCGCAGCAGCACCTGCTGAAATCCTACCAAAACCTATTAAGGATGTCATCACTTCAATCAAATGGGACTCCACTCCATCAGTCCCAGTGGTTATTGATGCTGAAATTTCTTCATTGCCTCCGGATCTCAAGGTAGTAGAAGTTGATGTACCGATTATAGAAAATACTGTAGTTTTCGGAGGTGACCAGTCAATTCCAAATGCTGAAACTTCGAGTGAACTCATCAAGGAGATTGTGCCTGTTCTGGGTCCTAATGTTGATTCATTTGCATTACCCCATGTTGATGAAACTGACGAGGAAGTAATGCAGCAAACTTCATCAGACATGGTGGCAGAAGATGATTCTCTTGATATGTCTCTGATGCAACCTAATCTCACATCTCTCTCTGATACAAGTATGAGTGTTGCTGAAGAACCTCAGCGTGATTTGCCGCCGCTTCCACCATATGTAGAGTTAACAGAAGAAGAGCAAAAAAATATTCAGTCATTGGCTGTTGAACGTATTCTCAGGTCATATACTGGTTTACAGGGAACAAATTGTTCTCAAACAGGCTTGGCGTTGCTTGGTCGATTGGTTGCACAGGTAGGGTTTATTTTTGAGTTCTTGTTTAATTAGAACTATTTGGCTGCATGCATGATGGATGTTTAAATCATGTTTTGTTCCTACCAAATCCCCATGATATCTATCTTCTTTTGCATTTTTTACTCGTGAATTAAAACTGTGTTTTCCTGATGATTGTTTGTAGGACAAATTGAATAACTATTCTATTTGACTTTTACATGGCCTTGAAGTGGGTTTCTCAACTCATTATTCATGTGAGAAGATAGGTCATTTGTATGTTTAGCTTCACTAATCTCGTCTTGAAAATGAAATGCATAATGAATCCTAGAAGTATTGCATAACTGCCTACTAACTGTCTAATCTGCTTTTCTTGGATTCCTTTTACTGTGATTTATTGAGGTATCCTCTAAGATGTGCCCAGAAGACACCACCCCGGATTTGGCAAGACTTGTTTTACATTATTGTATTTCTGTAATCTTTTGACAGGCTTTCATTGGATGTTAAAATAAAGCTATATGTATCGCTACGATTGTACTCATGCACCCATTTGGTTGACATGGATTACTCTCTTTGATTGTTTTGTTTTTAATAAGAATTATACTAAAAATAACAAGGGACACATCAGTTTTATATGTCTGTCCAGAATTGAGTTGTTTATTAGGCATCTTAACTTGTGAATGCTTTGAAAAAGTCTCTGATCTTGCAGATTGGTACTCAAGATGAGATTATCATTCTGATGCAAAAGCATGTTGTCTCAGATTACCAAAGCCAAAAGGTATTTGCTTTATTGCAGCTTCCTATCTTAATTTGCATTATATTAAAGATATAGCATGGTCACATATAACAGCTGTAACATAAAATCCAACTTAAAATCTTGTAGTGGAAAGATCTTTGGTTGACTAAATTGAATCATCACTTAGCAGCTAATTTGTACTACTGTGTATATACTGGTAATGACATTATTTGTTGTTGCTTGTTCAAATTGGTTTTGATCCATTTTTCTTAGGAATATGGATGGAATTCTTAATAATCCAATAAGTTTTGAATACTTGCCAAAATGAGAGTTTCATTTGGTGGTCAACTTTAATTTGTAGAGGTTATCAAATATGGCAACAAACAATTGATGTTTAGTTATTTCATTATATCACATATCTTGCATGCTTACATGATCTTTTGTCTACGGGCACGTGAATAAGATTATGGAGCAGTAGAACATTGACTGAAGAAACTAAGTTTTAATAAGAATGTGTGGCTTTCACTGTGCAATTCATTTGCTTTATCTCTGAAGAAAGACAAGCTTTCATCAATGTTCTTGCTGGAGTTAATAGACTTTAAAATTCTATATCATGTTTTCTTTGGATTTTTTTAGTAATAATTAATGGATTTTTTTTTTGTCTTCAGGGACGTGATCTTGGCATACATATCCTTTACCATCTTCACACACTCACTGTTTCTGACCCATCTGAACAGTCCTCATTTGCTGGTGAAATCTATGAGAAATTCCTGCTTGGATTGGTGGGCTTTTTATTTATTTTTCATTATTAAGATTGGTGGGATCTTTTAAAGATGGCTCTTGGTAGTATGTTAAAATTCTACTTATGTATGCTTTCTTGTATTGCAGGCAAAATCACTGTTGGATACTCTTCCAGCAAATGATAAGTCGTTTAGTCGGCTTCTGGGTGAAGTTCCATTTTTGTCTGACAGCTCATTAAAACTGTTGGACGATTTATGCTCATCAAGTTATCAATCAAGTTCTCTTCACGAAGGCGACCGAGTAACCCAGGGTTTGGGTGCTGTTTGGAGTTTGATTTTGGGCCGTCCACCCAATCGCCAAGCTTGCCTGAATATTGCTCTAAAGGTAGTGTGGAAATAGTCAAACTATATTTATTTTATTCCCTAATTTATTTCTATATATATATATTAGAATAAATTAGTTCAGATATTCTAGGGATTCAGATTTACCCTCGTTGAGGAAATTAGAATATAATAGTTGAGATATTTTAGGGATTCTAATTTATTTTGATTAAGGAAAATCAACTCCACACTTGTATAAATTGGTATCCTGTTATGAGAATAATATATCAAAAGAATATATTTTTCTCTCCGTCTAAGAATTCCATGCAGATTTTCTACTTCTGGACATGAAACTGCAATAGAAGGAAATCTCATGATTTGGTTTGAATTATATATGGATAAAACATAATCTGGAAGCCTGAAGTGTCATATTAAATGCAAACATAAATTATCTTCTTAACTAGCTTACTTGCAAATATGGTTTTGAAGGTCGAGAGAAATACCTGAGTAAACTAATTCTTCTTACCCCATTTTAGAAGGCTTAAAATTGAAAATTCTGAGCTAATATTTAAGAATATAACATTACTTGTAATATTTAAGAATATCATTATCTGTAAGGTTGGGAGAAATACCTGAGTAAACTAATTCTTCTTACCCCATTTTAGAAGGCTTAAAATTGAAAATTCTGAGCTAATATTTAAGAATATAACATTACCTGTATGCAAATAGTAACTGGCGTTCCTTTTGTATATTTCATTTTTATCTGGTAGCTTGAGGAGCATGTGTCCACTAAATGATTTCTAGAAAAGGTAGATAGATACGTAGGAAATGTTCTTGTGACATGCAAACCGGTCAAGGGAAGTATGCTTAAACCCCAGTTGAATTCCTTTTTGTTTGTAGGTAATTTTTCCTTTGGATATGATTCTTATTGCTGTAATTTTTTATGACAGTGTACAGTGCATTCCCAAGATGACATTAGGACCAAAGCTATACGTCTGGTATGGAGATTTTTCATATATACACCTGAACTGAATTTTCATTTTTCTGGCAGAAGAGAATATTTATTTTCATGAATGTGAACTCACTGTTACTACAACTCTTAGTCGATATCCTCTTGAAACATAATAAATGTCCAAATTTATTTCTTCTGTTGTTGAACAGGTGACGAACAAACTCTATGTGCTAAGCTACATATCAGAGAATATTGAGAGATTTGCAACAGACATGTTCTTATCAGCTATTGATCAGCGCACTTCTGTTTCGGAGTCTTGTAAAGAAATTTGTCCTGAGAATAAGCCAGATAGGGAGGTATGTACTTATTCCTTGTTACATCTCTATACTTGTAGTTTCTTCTTCTTGCGCTGTGATAACTCAGAGTTCTGAATCTTTGCGCCTTCTCATAAAATCTGGTTACCGTTCATAGATTTTAGTTTCTCAGGCCTTGGGTTTTATCCCCCATATTCTGTTTTGTGCAGATTTGCTTGAGTTTTGTGCATACGAGTTGAATTGTTTTGAATGAGACTGATGTAGTCTTTACTTGTTTCGAAAAGAAAAATTCATAAAACCTTCAGAAAATGCAAAGATCGCATTGCCCACAATTATTAGTGTAGTTTTGACTTGATGAAAATGTGAAATAATGAAACATAAATGTTTTTGGGTGTTTGAATTCTGATGATGGGTTCTTTAAGTAGTTGTATGTTCATTTACTTTTTTATGAACATCAAGCATTTGCCTACTATGTTTAGCATTTGCTTTTATTTCTGATATTAGATTCCAAGTTTAGGTGGACTGACAACACCATCCTTTGGGGTGTGGATAGAAAAAACATGTTATTTACTTGTTTGCTCAAATATTTCAGCAAGGGGGGAAGGTAACATCAGTTAGTGGTTCACAATTTTCTGAACCTGGAAAGTCAGTGAAGGGTGAACAAGCAGGCCCCGAAAGTGAATCTTCAGATTCATTTGCTGAAGCCCATCGCCTTATTTCTTTATTCTTTGCTTTATGCACAAAGGTTTGTGCATTACTCATTATATCTGAACTATTTATCTTTCCAACCCTTGTTGAGATTATTTTGTACCATTTTCTTGTTCATCTGCAGAAACCTAGTCTTATTCAACTTTTATTTAAGAATTATGCACAGGCTACAAGGGCTGTTAAGCAGGTATGTACACAAGTATGATCAGTTTAGACTCTGGAGTTATTACTTTTGGTTGATATTGTTCTTGCATTTAGATCTTCCTGTGTTATATCTCATTTGATATGGCATTTGGTGAAATAGGAATACCAGTATTGCCTATTTTGTCATACCTTATAAAAATCTAAATGTCAGATGTACCAGTAGAAGAGTAATTTTTCTTTGTGTATATGACAAGCCTTTTCAACCTAGTTGTCTTAACAAGTAAATAGCCCTTACTGGTCATTATATTTTATAGCAAAAGGCATAAACTACCAAGAGCACATTTTGGTTTCTTAATTTTAGCTATGCTGCAACACATTTTTTTTTGACATCCTTGGAGGGTTTCATTATGGTGCAGGTTGTCCATCGCCATATTCCTGTTCTTGTAAGAACACTGGGTTCATCATGTTCTGAGTTGCTACACATAGTATCTGACCCCCCTGAAGGAAGCGAAAATCTGCTGATCCAAGTATGCTTTTAATTCCTTGGACTTCTGAGAAGAAAAGGATATCCACAACCTATTATCTACATCATTATATTGCTTGGATTATTGAAACCTTTTTTTATATATATTTTATAGGTGCTGCAGATCCTATCTGAAGGATCAAAACCTTCTCCTGATCTCATTAACACTGTAAAACAGTTATATGAAACTAAAATCAAGGTTTTTTTCTGGTGAACTTACTTTGTTCCTCCTTCTGGATTCTATTATTACTGATCTATTTTCTTTGCAGGATGCTTCTATTCTCATCCCAGTTCTGTCATCCTTTTCAAAGGAGGAGGTGATTGTCGTGTTTTTTCCCCAAGATTTCTTTAGTTGCAGTTTCATTGTTCTTTTATGGCTTGTTTGTTTGAAGATTGGGGATATTTAGAATGTGTCATTGGTATGCCTGTAAAAGCTTACATATTGTTATATTAATTAAAATCATTTTTGGTGTCAGGTTTTGCCAATTATCCCATGTCTTGTGGACCTTCCACTAGAAAAGTTCCAAACAGCTCTTGCTCATATATTACAGGTGATGTCATCTTCTTATTTAAGGTCAATGCCATTGAGTTTTTCTTTGGCTTGTTTTCACAAAGGATTGTATCTTAGATTATGTGTTTATAGTTATCTAGCTAAACATCGTTAGGTACACATGTTGTCGGTGCAATTTGTTATTATTGAATTGCACGTCCATCGGAGATTGACTCTCTATTCTCTTCTATTTGCTATTATTGTAAAAATTTCATTGTCTTTTATTGACTTCTCTTTCAAGGATTCTTGGCATTACCTAAAAATATTTTAATAGACATTCCTAACTGTTGATAACATTTTGCATCAGGGTTCTGCCCATACTGGTCCAGCTCTGACACCAGCCGAAGTGTTAGTTGCAATCCATGATATAACGCCCGAGAAAGATAGCCTCGCACTTAAGAAGGTAGGTATTTGTTTTGGCTCTTATTTATTGGATACGATGAAAATCTGCACAGAAGCCCTTCACCTCATGTGATTTTTATGTTGAATGACGTTACTTTACCCTTTTTCTGTTAAGCACTCTGTATCTTTAATTAGTTGCTCCAGTCAATCTTTTATTGATACAACTGGGTCCTTTGAGGATTGTTTCTTATGTAAGTATTTTTTTTTTATCATATCTCAGATTACAGATGCTTGTACAGCTTGTTTTGAACAACGTACGGTTTTCACGCAGCAGGTTTTGGCAAAAGCCTTGAATCAAATGGTGCGTAAGATCATCATAGATAGGAATGGAGCACTTTTGTACATTTTGTCAAAAGCTTATGTTGGTTTGAAAATCTTATTTTCAGGTTGAGCAAAGTCCTCTACCTTTGCTTTTTATGAGAACAATTATTCAGGCCATTAATGCCTTTCCTACTCTGGTAACTAACTATTTATTGCATTTTTTTAGATTAATTAGAAATCAGTATCCGGCTTCAAAGAGAGGATCCAAATACTATTAGAATGATAGTGAGTTTTACTTATATGAGTAATGGGGTTTTCCAACAGGTTGATTTTATCATGGAAATACTGTCGAAGCTCGTCACTAGACAGGTATTGTTAACTGAGGATTGTTGTGACTGAGTTTCATGGGTGTATTGGTATGAAGGAATGATTTATATATTTTGCACACATTGTAGATTTGGAGGTTACCAAAATTATGGGTGGGATTCCTTAAGTGTGTGTCTCAGACTCAGCCTCACTCTTTTCCAGTATTACTACAGGTACTACTTACTATTAATTACTACAAGAAGTGAGATGGTTTTTGAATGATTTTGTAATATTCTTATGATTTAACTTATTTGCAGTTACCTGTTGCTCCACTGGAAAATGCTCTGAACAAATATTCAAATTTGAGAGGCCCCCTTGTGTCATATGCCAACCAGCCTGGTGTGAGAAGCTCAATTCCCAGGCATGCCACCCTCAATTCAACCTATATATATACCTTTTCAATTATTTATTTATTTATTTGAAATTATGGATATTTTGATTTCAGACCAACTCTAGTCCTACTTGGACTTTCAAACGAATCACAGGCGGCAGCCGAAACATCTTCTTCGGTTCATGGGACAGCCACAACATGAGACGACAAGATTGGCCTGCCCCTAAAGAGTCAATAATCCAGATCTTGGAATTGAATTGAATTGTTTGTATTTTATAGATAGATAAATTTAGATAGCTCTCAAGAGTTGTATTATATGCCTTTGGGGGTTGGGTGGGTGGAGGGGATGGTTTTGTTGTCTAGGTATTAGTGAGTTATTGATGTTGATTTTGCATAGTTTAAATCAATTACCTTTTTTACATACATTCCTTCACCTTCACCTTGACATAAAAAACCCATATATGCTCCTCTTTTTTACATGTTTTTAATGTTAGTTCTAGTTTTAACCGTGTCGAGTTATTTCTTAAACATAAATGAATAAGCAAAACCAAGTATGTCTGAAATCGATGACAATGGGAATTAACAATGCTCTCTGTTACTAGTTACTACAACTACTTGAAAGAATAGAAATATTTTCAATCATGAAAAATGATCAAACCACAAAATTAAGTGATGATGATGCTGAGTGATCGCTCTCCAAGATGCGAATCGTCAAAGAATCGAGAGATAGACGTCTGTCTCTGATCGTGTATAAAACCCAATCATAACCAGTTCCATCCAATAAACTGCTGCTGCCCTGTTTCCTGGTGCTCTTTTGAAATTACAACACTCACTATTAAACTGTTGTTGCTTTACTTAAACAGGGATGATCATATCAAGATTTTTCCATAATTGCCACCCTTTAGGATAGCCAAACCCTTGTCCTGGATCCAAATGAAGATGCCAATTCATTATCCTCCAGCAACCACCAGCCAAACCCTCCATTTGTCTCTCGTCTTCAACCAATTGCTCTATAAATGTCGTCTCCTAAAAGAAACAAAACAACAAAAAAACACTTAAACTTACCTTTCAAAGGGGGAATCCAAGAGATGACTCAGTGTACCTGGAAACCCTCTTTCACCGTGTCAAGTTGGCGAATCGGTTTTGAATTGGGACGTTTCCATTTCTTTGGATCATCCCATAATATCGTGCTATTGAATGCAAACCCCGACATATCAACATGGAATCTACGCAGTCTTCTGCTTTTTTCATTTGTATGCCATCCAATCACTTTACTTACATTGCTGCATACAGGACCTTCCAACATCGCCTTGTTCTTCCCTTCTTCAAGCATTGCAACAGGCCATGTACCAAACCGGCTACACAATTTCACAAACAAACACAAATCTCAACAACTAAACCCTCATCAAAGTTTTGCTAAAACTAATAATTTGAAGATTGAATCAAACAAAGTAAATGGTGGATTTGATTACCTTATTCCTCTTAGCCTCTCAAACAACTCGAGTGAATAGATATTATCATCGTCTGCGAAATAAACAATCCCATCAAGTTTGTGTAGCTGAATATGATCGAGAGCTTTATTCCTCTGATGAACACCTCTATCCTTTATGTTTGTCGAATTTTGAACGGAAACTAAGTGTCTATACATAACACCGCTGTGCCTAAGTATCTCAGCAGTTTCCATTGATTGAGAATTCATCTCAACGACAATCCAAACAAGTGGAGGTGGAACTAGTCTAAGAACCTGAATCAATCTATTCAAGAAATACGCCTGCATTGCCCTATTATAAGTAGGAGTGATAACAATCAACTGTTTCCTTGGAATGAAATCATATCTATCATTCACTGCTTTTAACCTTCCATCAACAGCCAATTCCACCTTATCCACTACAAAATTCTCAGGATGAGAGACTGTTACCCTATCAACAATCAACTCCTTGATGCCCGTCGTCGTTTCCAGGGTCGGAGGGCGGATGTTTCCGAAGGAGAAATCATGCTTTTGAATTTGAACATCATCATCGTCGACTTGACCAAAAGGCATGACGCCGAATAGAAACCCTAGGAAGAAGAACAAGAAGCAAGCGTAGAATGATCTTTTCCATTTGTGGTGAGGTTTTCGAGAAGTCCGGCGGAGAAAGTCTCCGTCAAGAAAGCGGCGGAGAGAGAGGAAAAAGGTGGATGGTTGAGAGGAGGATGAGAATTTGGGCGATGGAGGCAGGGAAAAGGAAGCATTGTGATTGTGATTGTGATAAGGAGATAAAGTTCTTCGGATCGAAGCCATTGAAGAAAAGAAATTAGAAGAATGTAGATGATTGAGATGGATATGATATCAATGATTCATTGAATTGATTCATTGAATTGATTATTGATCAGCTCAAGAACTGGATTCACCGGAGAAAGAGAGAGAAAAGCGGTTGACTGCGATCTAGAGCGGGTATTTTTGGTTTTACCGCCGACCGGCAGTTTGTAGACCGCCAGCCTGGGATGGGATGGGATGGGATGCCGCAAAACCTAACCAAATCATTTCGATCTAATTTTATTTTTTTATTATTATTATTTCAATTTTGAAAAGAAATTAATAATGTTAACCGATTCTTTCCGGACGATTTTGCCCATGTCGCGAGACGTAACCGGCATTCGCGAGATGTACCCGACATTTGTGAGATGATTTTTCGTCTCGCGAATGCCGGTTGCGTCTCGCAACGGGGGCATTTTTGTAAAAAAAAATAATATGCGCTTGCACTTTTTGCAAATACACTAATCTCTAGTATCATTTGTTCCAATTTTCCTAGTATGGTTGAGAACAAATTGTCTATGTTTTAAATGTTAAAATTTTAATAATTTGAGATTTTTTTTTTTTCAAATGAACGAAGTTTGTCATAAAGACGAGACAAACGAATAATTACAATTTCGATAGTTTAAATCTCATATAACATAATTTAAAGTTCAACATTAATGTTTTTTTTATTTATTAAAAAAAATACGAATATAAGTTCAATCGGTCTTTTACCGAAACAACCGTTTAAACCATCTGGTGGAATTTTCAAAATCTTTGTTAGCTAGTTGGTGGTTGAACGTTTGATGGATGGATTAGTTTAATAGTTAAAAATATAAATATATAATACAACCAACTAAATAATAAAAAATTAACATTTTTATAAATAAAATAATAATAAATTAGGTAAGTTTATTTTTAGATTATTAAAAGTATAAAATAATAAGTTATAATATTAATTAAATCAAAATAAATTAAAAAGAGAATGAAAAAAAAAATCAAATATATTGATCATTTGATATTTAATTATTTAAATTGCCAACTATCTGTTTGTATATTTGTTGAAAATTTTCAATTTTTGTTTACACACATTAATAATTTATCTTCGAAAATAGAACTAATAACTTTTAATTTCTTAAACTATGAAAATTAATGTACATTTATTTAAATATAAAATAATACTACAAATAAAAATGAAAGATTTTGCATCATATCACATGATAATCTAATCTTGTTAAGTTTGTGTTAATTACATTTAATCTCCCACAATTATATATATATATATATATATATATATATATATATATATATATTTCAATTAATTAAAATTATAAATAAATATTTGATATTATATAATTATATTCTAATAACTCATATTATATACTTATAAAAAGAAGAAGAAAAGTGAGAACTTAATTAGTGGAGATTGATAAGGGGTAAAAGTGTAATAATGAAGTCTAAGTCTATGGTAGATTTAAGATAGATGTAATATTTGAGACAGCCAAACCCATTACATAAATGAGGGACATCCACTGCATTTTCATTTAATTTTGTTTATTTCCTAATTTGTCCCCAGCACATTTGATCACAACCCAAACCCATTACATAAATGAGGGACATCCACTGCATTTTCATTTAATTTTGTTTATTTCCAAATTTGTCCCCAGCACATTTGATCACAACCGTCGATTACATTTCATTTTACTTGTTGGTCCAATTTAATCAATTTTTGGGTTGACATTGATAGGAAATATTATGTTAACAAGTATCATCTAAAAACAGTTGTACCCATAAACTCCACAATTATATCTCCAAAGAAAGGAAAAGAGAAGAAGGGTAAAGGCACTCAACAAAATGGAGTTGGTGATATTTCAATGGGTTTTTATTTTGATCTAAATAAATTAACCAAATCATGATAAAATTTGAACTTAATAATAAAATATTAAAAAAAAAACTTTTAATTTAAAATACATTTTACCCACTATTCACAATTAAAATTTGAGCTCATTTTTATAAAATAAACTAGATAAAGAAATCAATCAAGCGCAACAACTGCCCAAACTCCTTAAACAAAACGAGGCCTAGACATAGCAACTGTCCAGACCTCCATCTTCTAAACAGGGCCAAGTTCCCAATATGAGTGTTTATCGGTTCGATTTTTGGGTTGTTCGAGTTCCTCGGTTCGATTAATTTAGATTTATTTTAGCCAATTTGAAATCGAACCGAATTCAAATAAATTATATTAAAATCAAACCGAATTCGATATTTCGGTTTGAATTCAAATCGAATTCATATTTTTTAAAATTTTATTACCAAATCAATTTTAAATTCGAATTAGAGATATTTTATCTACTAAAAGTCTAAAATTATAAAAAATAGTAAAAATCACACCAACTATTCTTAGTGACTTACCGATCATCAATGTCCGACAGTTGAACGATAAAAGTAAAACAATGTTGGCGACTATCAAGATATTATTGATGAGATATCTTGATAGGTGAAGATATTTAGAGAATCTTAGAGTTATAATTTTTAGGTGGGAAACTGAAAAGACTAGGACGACTGGAATATGGACGGCTAGAGGAAGGGGAAAAGAAAGGTGGGATTAGAGTTTTATTGGACTGTATAAGAATATTATTGATATAGTAGGAGACCCATGATAATTTAATATATAATTATTTAATTAAATGTAATAAATTATATATGATATAATTAAAATAAATAATAAAAAATAATTCGGTTTTCGGTTTGGTTTTCGAGTTTAAACTCAAATTTAAAAATCAAATCAAATATTGTATTTGAATTCGAATCGGTTTAGAATTCGATTCGAAAACCAAAAATGAAATTCGAATTCGGTTTATTCAAATTCGATCGGATATTCAGACCAAATATTAAACACCCATACTTCTCAAGAGTCAGGCATATGCTTGCTTTTGTCTAGACCTGAAGAAGGAACCGAAAAGGTAAAGAGAGAGAAATGAGATGGGGGATCCTCTTCTATTTTTTTCGAAGATTGAGGGCAGAACCTCCTTTTGGGTGTTTCCTTTGGTGACTGGAGGTAGGGACAATGGTGAAGGAATTATGTCCTTTAATTCAATGTGCAATGACTAAATGTGAATAGGACAATTAAGAAAATTAATTTAATCCAATTATTTTAGGAGTCGTAGTGCTTTGCTAGAAGCCAACTATGATTAATAGGGTAATACCTACAGCTATTATAATTGGGTCCTACGAGGTCACACATATAGGGTTTACCAATAGATGAAATGAGAATGATTATATTACTAATATATTAGATATTAATAATATATATTATTCCTTTTATTTTGAAATAAAAGAGTAACTTTGTGGATAAACAATATATTAGATATTGTTAAAGACGTTTAAGCAAGAAAGAAATAAATATATATATTGAGGATATATTTATGAAAGATAAAATTATAACATATTTTATTGTCATAAATATGTTACGGTTTATCAAAAAGGAAGGTGGAAGGTTTCTTACATGACAATTAAAAGGGAAATAAATTTTCCTAGGTGAGAAGGGCATTTAAAAGGATGATTATTCGATAATCAATGACACACACAAAAACTTCCCCATCCCCCTTTTTCTATAGCTGGAGAGAAGTTCTTTAGAACAAAGGGTGCTCTTGATTCTGAAAGCAAGCAATCAGATTGTTTCCTTTGGTTATCCTACGATCTAGCAATCGACGGTAACCGGATCTATTGGAACTCGTGTGGACCAAATAGAGGAGCAACAAGTGGGGCTCTGATCCTGATCCAATCAACCAGATCTGTCAAATTCACGCATCAAAGGTATACCATTTCAAGCTGTATGTTTATTCTATCAGTTATGCTTTTATATCAATGATTAGGTATTTTAGATTAGATCTAAAATTTCTGCACATATACCTAATCAAAAACAACAAATGGAAGATCGAACGATCTCAGGAAGAGAGAAGGGCAACCCGCGGAAGGCGTGCACTTTCCCTTTTCAGCTTCGTCTGCTTCTTTATATATCCCTAATGTCTCATAAACGAAGGCCATGAGCTCTTTGGAAAGATTCAATCTCCGGTCTTTTGATTGTCTAGGACAAGCCCACAGTAGCCTATATTTACCCGGGATGAATCAAGGGGGGCATAGAAGGCTTAAAAAGATGAGAAAATAAATTTAGCAACCGTCGATGAAGAGCTCTGTTCTGATTGCTGGAGCTAGGCTGTTTTCCAGAATTGATCAGAGTGTCTTCACTCTTACAGTATAATTTGTACATTTATTTTTTTAGCCTCATTTCTCTCTCACAAGTACTAGTATTTTATTTTATTTCATTACGTTTTAGATTTATGACCATGACATAAACGCATGTTCTAGGAATAAAATGATACAAAACTATACACATGTTTAGGTTTGTATTACCTTTAGACGCATGTCCTAGGATTAAATAAATAATAGAATAATATTATTTTAAATGGCCAAAAGTTTATAGTGGAGACTATAAAGTGATAGGCATGTGCGACATAGAACAAAAGCCCTTTCTCATGTATAACTAAGCACTGAACCTAGAACAAAATTTCTAAAATGCATTTGAACACGCAAAATATTTTTCTTTCCTAATTTCTCGAATAGTAAATTAGGTGTCGACTCTAAAATGTCAAAACTAGTCTAAATTGATGTTTTTAAATACATTATAGTCAAGCCTCTCATTTTGATTCCTCGCCTCACCCAAGACTTGAGAGGAGGTGAGTGGGGTGCGACTATCGAGTAATGAAAACCCCTTCTCGGGAAGGTTGATTTTTGGAATTACAACTATTTGACGACTCTATTGGGGAGTAGTAGATGCTGAACTTGAAATAAAATTTTGGCCATTCTTAAAAATAATGTTTTTACACCTTTCAACCAAAAAATATAAAAGGTAAAAATTCAAAAAAAACAAAAGTAATAAATAAAAGCGAAAAATAGTACATCACTCAATTTCGTCTTTCTACTTTCTACGTGCATTTGTTCTAATCTTGGGCTCATTGCCATAATGTTTTGAGGTAGTACACGATGTGTATTACGCGTCATCATTTGCACGCCTATAATATTATGTGTAATGATTTGCCAATGAAGAATGATGATCTGTTCCAAATTTGACCAATGATGCAAGAGGATGTACTTAGGTACGCGGGATCAATCCTTCTCCCCGACAATGAGGTCCCTTTGAGGGGGGTATTCATCGTGGGGATGAGGGGAAATTCCTAATTGAGACGATGCTTCCTCTTAGTTGGCGATTTTTTTATACTTTCCGACGGGATGAGTGGACTCTCTCTTATGAAATATCCATTAAAACAAAATCTCAATTACGATTCCCAAAACCTAACCGTTCATCATTCTTGAGTGGTCAAGGCACATCAAAAGTCTTTATGTGCCTACAATATTTATGTAAATACGTGCATGAATTATAGCTAAAATAAGTGCTCACAAGTACATTATACCCTTTTAAAAAAACATTGCATGTCTTTAGTGTTTTTTTTTGTAGAGGTTTATGATCAACACCACGACACTAGCCATTAGGATTTCTCATCGCAAGTGTTGTGGGATTCACCATGAGATGTTCAAACTATACAAGATAGTGCCCTTTAATGAAATGACTTAGTCATAAAGGTCATGATCGACCACAAGCCATATGCCTTTTAATATTCCGAGCGGAACAACACGAAGACAAAGACAATCTCGATAAGAAAGAGATTTAACCTTTGTGGCTAAGTTTCTACAAGAAGTATACCAAAGCAAATGAAGAAGACAAAAGACCAAATGACGAGAAAATGAGGAGCTCGAAGAAGACTTAGTTTTCTTTTTCTATCCATTAAACGTAAATCCTTTCTTATAATTTTTAAGACATTGTGTGCATTTGTAAGGCGAGAATGAGGGATGAAGCTTTGTAACGATTCTTATGATTATGACGAACCCACAATTTTAAATACTTTCATTTAAATAAAAACGACGAGTTGGAAAGTGTGCGCCTATTTCTCTTAGGAACGTGTATATGCATAAATGACGACACGGGTCGTCATACGATTGATGTGATTTATCTTCTTAACCATCTTTCTAAGATCCACATGTTCTTCACAACGAACTAAGAATGAGATCCACTAATTGAAAGTATCACAAAAACCACATAAATGATTATGCTTCATGCACATAATATTTGCATTCCATGTAGGCATTGAAGGGTCATCACTCCATAATACACGCTCATGACATTTTGGCTTTCCCTTACCTCGAGATGAGGACGATCATGTTATCTAGACGAAGTCATTTCTCGATCCACACAACGATCGTGAGATATGCAAAGACGAGAATGAAAATTGTTTACTCAAAGTCCTATACGTTGGTATGCTCAACGTAATGGATATAAGCCCATTTATCCTTTTAAAGAATATTTGAATTTATTCAAACAAAATGAGTTACTAGAAAATCTAACCACGTGTCAATAGAACAATTCATTATGAATACACAAGTATGCGAAAAATGCTAACTCGATGTAAAGTCGAGAGATGATGCACTCCATTGATGGGAGGCTTATTATAGTTTGATGGAGCCGTGACATGCTACCATATGTAAATGATGACATCTCGAAGCAACTCAAGTATTCGAAGATGCTAAGGACAAATATATAATTTAGGATGATCATGCATGTTCGTTAACTTCCATTTCACAACATGGTTTCTTGATCATAAATCACAAACTTCATATCCCAAATGAAGATCAAATACAAAAACGAGAAAAAACATCACTCCTCAAATGTCTTATACGTTTGGTACGCTAAAGAAACTTAAAGAGACCTCGTTAAAACCTTTTGAAGAATATTTGATTTCATTCGAACAAAAAGGGTAACTAGAACAGTCAACCATGCAAATGGAGTAATGTATTGTGGATAAGCAAGCATGTGAGAAATGCTAACTCGGTATAAAATCGAGAAATGATGCACTCCATCAATGCCATGCCTATTATAGTTTTGACGTGGCCCTAACAAATTATTTATACGACATCTCAGAGCGGCTCGAGCAAATGACGGTGTCCGATATAAATCTGAAGTCAATAATACTTGTGTTCGTTCATTGGTCTCCAACTAATACATTATATCTCAATCTAAGAAATAACTCCAGGTCCTAAGACTACAATTATAACTTAGACTCCAGAACAATTCTTATGGAAATAAATCACAACGTCTATTTGAAAAAATGAGTTAAACATTCATGGTAAATCACGGAAGACGATGAAGTACCTCCCTAAAAACCTAAACACAAAATTAGGACATGATCTCTTGATCATAAGCATTGGCTTTAGGTCCCAAGAACGATTCTTGTGGAAGAAGAATCTCAATGTCTACTCGATCTAGTGAGTCAAACATTTAAGGTAAATCACAGAAGACAATGAATGATCTATCAGAAAACTTGAGGACACAATTTTTTCACAAACATGATTGATGGTACACTTGGATGTCTAAAAATACAGTGAATGAAGAATCAGGAAATAATCGACCCTTCGTAGGAATTCATTTGCATATGCATGCATTAACATCATTTGCATTAAAAACATTTACATCAAAAAATGTAAGAAAATGAATAATGATAACAACATAAACAAAAATAAAATCATATTTCTTTATACTAAGGAACTTAAAAAATAAAATGAATGAAAAACAACCGCAACAACAAAAAAAAAGAATGAAATTCTAATCTTCATTTATGAGGTATCTTCTAATAAGATAAAATCTTAGTTCATACACTATGACATTCTCAAGAGAAAAATGAAAACACTAACATAATGAAAAAAAAGATTCAAATGATCAAGAACTATGTCAATGACCTGATTCTTTGCTAAAAGATACGTAGGCAGCCTATTCATTAGGTTCGGTCATAATCATCATTTCTCTTTGTAAAAAAAATAAGACGACATTTCTCATAAAAAACAATTTCCTATGTCAAGACTAAGGGCATTCTTCGGAAAACACGAATAAAATGTCTAATCCTAAAAAATATAAAACGATTCAATGTAAGACGTCTATCATCAATAATGCATTCTAAATCATCCAAAAAAAATAAACATAAAAATTAAAAAAAGATGTGATGTAAGACATATATCCTCGATAACGTGTTGTTAGCCATCTTAAAATGAAAAAGGCAATGGTCATAAACGTAAGCCGTTTACCGCAAGTAACGCATTCTAAACCATTCCAAAATAAATAAAAAAGAAACCTAGTTCATACTACGGGAACTCCAAAAATTAAAAACAAAACAAAAAATAAAACTATAGTTCACACTAGGGGCATTTCCAAAATAAAATCCACGCTTTTATACATTGAACTACGTTTCGACATGATTCCTCTATCAAGAGGATACATAGGCATTCTATCTCGAGTTCTGATTGTAACCATTCATTTTCCAAAAAATAATGTGAGGAAAGTTGCCAAGATCCCTCTCTTAAAAAGGAAGAAAAAATAATAAAAAAGATATTAGTAAATAAGTACGAGTCGAGATGAGAGTGCCCATTCGAAGATCGTTTAAAAAAATACGATAATTTCCTAGACGTTTTGAGCAAAGGATATCTAATAGCATCATTTCGTGTACTCATGACTAATTATAAAAAAAAGGGAAGCTCGTAGAAAAAAAATCAAAGGCTAAGCTCAAACAACGTGAATAAATAACACTGTTTTACTTTCTAAAAGAAAAAAATGTTTCGAAAAAAATGGAAGATCACATGAAACTCGAGGTTTGAAAATAATAGTAATAAGTGAGTCAAAGTAGTCATCAAGGTTAAGGCATTGAAATCACAATTGCGTGTTCATCTAGACTCGTGTCTTGATTGTCTAAAAACAAGAACACGAGTGTATCACAACTGTCAGATATACCATTGCTGCTAATAAAGACAAAAAAAGAGCTTCCCTCATTATTGAGATATTGAAATCATCACATATTGCTCATTTATACTCTCATTCTGATTACTAAAAGTAAGATCACATGTGCACAAATTCTATCAAATATACCAGGTCGTCACAAAACAATTTTTAAACAATTTTTTTTTATATAATTGTAAGCACTAAAATTTTATGTATCCAATTTACAAATTTTAAAATGATTATTTTGAATAAATAAATTCAAAATAATTAAAACCAAGACCAAAACATGATTAAAAGATTAATTGGTTTAATTATTGTGTTAATTAAACCCAAATTAATTAAGAATAATGATCAAGAAAAATAAATAAAATAATTTGGGATATTTATCATACTCATTTTATCTCAAATTAATTTTAAAAAAAATCAAAGGGATTAAAAATAAATAATTTAAGATAAATGTTGTATCCATTTTATCCTAAATATTATTTATTAAACTCAAAATATACAAATTAAAATAAATTTACAAAATAAATGTCATATTTATTAAAAATATTTTGTATATTTTATGGATAAAAAATAAAGCCAAAGGGATAAAAATAAATCAATTTCAAACAAAGCCTTAGGCTGAAATTAAAACATGATCCTGTGTGGCCGAAATCCGGATGGATCGCTACAACAGAAGCCAAAGCCTTCGGATGAACGCTGAATCATCATACAACGTCCATGAGCCATCCGTGTAGCCCGCTATAACGGAAGAAAAGCGCTTCCGTGCAACACTAGATCAGAAAACGAACACCTCAACTCTATTAGCTAAAATACGACGGAACACCTGATCATGGACAGAACTCAGATGGAATGTCAATGGAGCGTCCCGTGTTTGAATTTACGTCCGAAACGACATTGTATCACCTTGTATCGTCATCATCCTCGCGATGACGAACCGATAAGAATGACAACCATCTTTGATTTTTCAAAGATGGAATTTTGTCATTTCTCCACCTTTTGACTTCGTTGAAAAATTGAAATGATCATCCTACGCCGACGATCATTTCACCCACATTTAGGCACATCATTGCCGCCTATATTAGCAACTAGCCGAAGAACAACCAAAATGCCATCAATGGCTATTTGACTTATCTCGATCTACTTGCTTCACAAACCGACTTCGCAAGGCTATAAATAACCTCCATTGAGCAAACCGAAGGCAAGAGATCCACTCTCAAACCCTCAATCAAACTTTTTAAATAATCCATAATTAAAGCTTCAAGCTTTCTGGTTTTTTGGAATTTTCGGGTAAAGCCTTAAGGCTCTGATCTAGGCATTCAAAGCTTCCCTAAGAGCTAAGAATTATTCTCCAATTCCCAGTAAACTTCCAATCACCCTCCAATTCAATCTTCTAGTTTGAAGTTGAAATTTGTATATTTCAGTTTTCACGGTTTCATATACTACCTGGTTGTTGGATTTCTTGATTGGAAAATGTTTCTAGGATCATGTACAAGCTTTCTGTTGAAGTAAAACCCAATCAATAAATCTTAATCAAAACCCCATAAATTTGAATTTCTTAAGCTATTACTCAAGAACATCAACCCAGAAAGCCTCCTTACACGTTTCTAATGATGTTGGGAATCTATTTGGACCTGTTCCAATCCATCCCAATCATGTTTGATCAAGAACTAATTTTTTATAAAAAATAAATTTTAGTTCTTGAATTGGTCAAAACGAACCGATAGTGTTCATGTTTTGGTTCTATTCAACCATATGAAGCATAAGGAAACTATTGACAAGTTCCTTACGCTTAATCAAAGCCCAAAACTAGAAACCCATTTTTTGTATATAAACTATTTGGTTTGAATGGAACCCTTTCCCGATTGAATGATACATCAAGACGATGTTAAAAATGATCCTAAGAACTATTGGAAGCTTCCCATTCCCCTAGATCAAATGATCCAGTCCTCAAACGAAAACATCAAAAACTGTAGTTTTAATGTTCTTGAGGACCAAAGAACTTAGCCATAGTTTAGCTAGGACCGACAAAAGTTAGCCCAAGGCCAACTTAGGACTTAGTGTTCTTTGCACTTAGGACCGACAAAATTATCCTAAGGGTAACCTAGGACCGAGAATTCTCGCACCTGACCGAGAATTCCCAAACCTTGACGAGAACTTCAACACCCCGACCGAAGATTTTAGCACCTTAACCGAGGGACATCTACACCCGACCAAGGATTTTAGCACTTCGACTGAGAGGCTTTTGCACCCCGACCGAGAATCCCCAAATCCTAATCGAGGGGGTTCAGACCTAGGACCAAGGATTTTAACCCTGACCGATAAAAATCGCATCTAAAACCGAGGGCACCAGTCCATGGTCTGTTTGGTTTCATTTTTAATATTTCAAATTTATTTTTATAATTTTGGGATCCTAAACTATTTTAAAGATAAAATAAATAGAAAATGATTTCAAAATATTTTAAGAATATTTCATAAAAAAAATATTTTGATAAGGGCTCATTTGGGATTTATTTTTAAACCTTAATACTTTTAAAACTGATATTCTTCAGATACATTTCTCTTCAATCATCATCATTAGATACAAGTACCAACATTTAATATTGTTGTAACAATTTTAAATACATAAGAAATATGTGAATGCTTAGAACCGAAAGAATAATTGGTTAAAATAAAAACGTTATACAACAAATTTTCCAATAGCCAAGATTTTATAAAGTATTTTTAAACGGGTATAGATGATGTAGCGCGAAAGTCCTTTCCCGAGTATGACAAAACTATGAACCAAAACGAAACTCTAGTTAAAAATATGTTAGTACACGTATGCCTTTTTATTGATTTTAAAAATAATCTTTTAAATTAATTATTTTTAATTAATTTAAATAAAGATTTCTTTAATCAAATTTTTATTTGATTATCTCAAATCTAAAAGATTATTTGAAATTTGATAAAAAAATTAATTATTATTATATTTAATTTCAAAATTCCAAGACTCGTTTAAATTTTATTTTAAATAATGTTTTTTTAAAAGATTTCTGACCCGCAAACCAATGTTGAAATTTCTTGAATCTCAAGTTTTTCCATGACAAGGGTTTTTCGGAGGTTACAACTTCTAGGAACTCTACTAGGGATTACATTGTTTAACTCAAAAATATAAACTTGGCTTTTGAAAAATGTTTGTATCACATTTTCAACTTATTAGGCGCATCCTAGAAGGTACGACACCTAAGGGATGCATAAGCTTTATCCTAATAACTATTTAGGCCTACAAAGGGTACACAACCCTAAATATTACTTTCAGAAGTACACGATTGGAATCAGTTCTTCTACAAATTATGTGCAAAGATTGTCGATGATGAAAGAAAACTTGTTACAAATTGAGTGATGTTGTAAGACAAAAAACTAGAATGCATGAGATTGCCACTTCTGAGCAAAGAAAAGACGGGCATTGCACTAGTATTCCACCAATTATGCTTGGATTGCAAACAAACTTTATTAACGATCTTTCGATAGTCAAAACATGCTCTACATAGATGGTCCAAAATCCAAAAGGTACATGCATGGACATGCGACCCACACATGAACGGAATGACTTTAGCCAAGAAAATACTCCACTTAGGATATTTTATGCAAAACTTAGAGCAAAAATGTGTGATCTATGTAAGGGCTGTCATTAGTGCCAAATCTATGATAACCTAAAACATACTCTTGCCTCGCTCCTCTACAATATGACATCCCATTGACCCTTTTCTACTTGGGGCATTAATGTCATTAAGAAAATCTACCCCCATGCTTCAAATTGACTCAAGTTTATACTCATAACCATAGACTACTTCACCAAATGGGTTGACGCAGCCTCTTAGAAATTCTTGAAACCATCTCAAGTGGCGAAATTCATCTGCACTAGAATCATCGCTAGATATGGAGTCCCTCACGCCCTGATTTTAGACAATGGTCGACAATTCCAAGGAAATATATTGCAGCTTGTTAGGATCGGATACAACGATAGAGACTAGGGTCTAACTAAGTTGAACGCTTAAACACTTCGAATTTGATATTAACTCTGTTAGAAGTTAATATCCGTTTCTATTCTTCGCAAGTCGTCACAAACTCTTGAACGAAGTCAAGTGCGGAAATGTTTGTTTAGACTTGAAGCAGAAGATAAGGGATTGGAAGATACGGAAAATAAATAACACAATACAAAAAGGTTGTTTATGGATGTTCGGAGTAAACTCTCCTACGTCACCCCTTCTTTTCGACCTCGAGAAGGATATTCTTCTCAACCTTGGGAAGAATATTCACTAGAAGACTTTGATTTGAATACAACGCATATACAAACCCAGTCGGACAACCATGACTTAGACACTGTCTGTTTTCGAACTCCTAATACACAACACTTGTTGAATAGTTATTATCTATTCAACTTACAAACAATCACACATATGTAAGAATTAATATAATGCTTTGTATGAACTGTCTCTCATACGAAAAAAACTAATGAAAAATCTTGAATATATATTTGTAGAGAGAGAGTTTTTTTATTAGCAAGAGAGCCCAGATCATCAAGTCTGATTTATGTTTTATTTTAATCTTCTTATATATCCAAAGCACAACAACAATCATATCTTCTTTAATGGACACTTGTCCTCCTTCCGTTGGATGAGTGCCAGGATAGTACATTAGAGAATATGCTCTTTTGATCTTGTCTGTACTGTATGATAATGTGCCAAATATTCATTAATGGAATCGAAATGTACATCTCATGAAGTTTGAAATACATTGGTAGGTGACAGTCTACAGTAGATTTAGCTCAGCTGCTATGATAGACTGCCATTGACAAAAGTTTGCTCAAAAATAGAAACAAGTACTGGAAACGGTTAAAGCTGACTTCTGTAAATATAGGAAGCCGAACTTGAACATAATAACGGACAATACCGGTCTTGAACAATTTCAGTATTTTCTCAAACCGTTCGGTTTTACAGAATTTCGGTATTTTCTCAAACCGGATGCGCCTACGTGGCAGTTTTGGTATTTGCTCAGCTTCCCTGAAATAAATAAAAACTGAGAGTACTTACCACTGTACTACAACACCTTGTTGTTATCTTTAAATATATTAATATACTTGATATGACTTAACAATTATATATATATAATTGAACTTAGTTTTATCCATTCATTATCAAAACCTCTTCATAAATTATAATCTAACAATTTATCCTTTTTGATTATTTAAAATAAATATTCAAAACCTGGTAATTTTATAATCGTTGGCTAATTATCCTAAGTTATTAGCTAATTTAATCTAACAATTTCTCCCTTTTTGATTATTTAAACTAAATTATCAAACCATTAGATTTTATAATTAAATCAATTTAAGTATTATCGTAATCTAACAATCCTAAAATATTTCTAAGGTAAGAAAACTTAGACTCGGAAAATGGCTTTGTGAGAATGTTAGCCACTTCATGATTGTTGCCTTCATATGCTATGTCTGTCAGCAGTCGACTGTCCATATGTCATGCATACCCTTCCACGCTACAACCCTGTTTTATCTGCGTTCATAGACAATAACAAATATGGTACCCATTTTTCTTTGGGTTCGTGGCTTATTAGTCCATTGGGAATTCATACTTTGATTATTTTGATGGATTTCTCATTGTGTATGTATAGTGTATTTGGCAGATTGCTCTCTGCCTGCTGATGATTTCTTAACTTTAAAATATAAAGTTTGATAAAAAAAAAAGTTATTGACTTTCTGTCAATTTTTTCTTTGCCATACCAGCTAACTGCCATTCTTTCAGGATTCAGCCAGAAAGGATTCAGCCATCTTGAAGTTAGCTTTACATAAATCATCTCATCATTTGAAGTCAAATCATCACAGTTTGGATTAGTTCCTTTATCAGTTAAAGTACCCCTGACAAAACTTATTGTCTTAAGCTTGTCTTTTATCGGGTTTAACTTTTCACAAGACTTGTCTGGGCTGGCATTGTCAAATTCTCTAAACTAGATTTTCATCCGGCAGACCTCAGCATACTTATATGATGTCTGACTGCATCTTTAGACCTTGTCTAGGAACTAACCACATAAGTCAAACGTAGGTTTTCAAACGAAAGTGTTTGAATCTTTTCCTTGAGCTTCTCATTCTTAGATGAGAGCTCAACTATTTTTGTTTTCAACAACTTTTTGTTCAGAAATTTGAGATGAATAAGAGTTATCAGTTTCATATTTAATTTTATCTCATTGAAAGAGTCTGACAACTTCTTGTACTCAATGACCATGTCATTAAGTGCATCAGTTAAGTCATCTCTTGTTAATTATTCAGAAGAGAAGTTAAATACCTCAGATTCTTCTTCTACCATGAAGCAGGTAACAACTTCATCATTACTATCGCTAGATGAAGAGATGTTTGAATCGCTTTCGGCCCATTTTCCCTTACTTTCAGCAGCCATAAGAGCCTTCTGCTCTTTCTGGTTCTCCTTTATTTGGTTGTTACTCTCACACAGTTGAATCAACTTCTTCCAAATTTCTTTAATAGAGGAGCATGACTTGATCTTTCTGAACATATTTTTGCCCAGTGCCTTGTACAGAATATCTCTGGCGACATTAACCATGTTGTTCATCTTCTTATCTTCAGTCGTCCATTTGCATCTTGGCTTCTCAATCTTTATCGGGCCATCAGTGATAACATACCACATGTCGTCATCTTGTGAGGCTAGATGCACCTCCATGCAAATCTTCCAACCAACATAATCTTCAATGCAGAACATGGGGGGCTTTTTGATGAAAGACATGATGATATCTGATTACTTGAGAATAAAAAACAACTTGCTCTGATACCACGTGTTAGGATTGGGTACAACGATAGAAACTAGGGTCTAACTACGTTGAACGCTTATACACTTCGAATTTGATATTAACTCTATTAGAAGTTAATATCCGTTTCTATTCTTCTCAAATCGTCACAAACTTTTGAACGAAGTCAAGTGCGGAAGTGTTTATTTAGACTTGAAGCGGTAGATAAGGGATTAGAAGATACGGAAAATAAATAACACAAGACACAAAGATTGTTTATGAATGTTCAGAGTAAACTCTCCTACGTCACCCCTTCTTCTCGACCTCAAGAGGATATTCTTCTTAACCTTTGGAAGAATATTCACTAGAAGACTTTGGTTTGAATACAACGCTTATACAAACCCAGTCGGACAACCAAGACTTAGACACTATTTGTTTCCGAACTCCTAGTACACAACACTTGTTGAAAATATACTATCTATTCAACTTACAAACAATCACACAGATGTAAGAATTAATACAATACTTTGTATGAACAGTCTCTAACACGAAAAACGCTAAGGCAAAAGCTTGAATATATATTTGTAGAGAGAGAGTTTTTTTATTAGCAAAAGAGGCTAGATCATCACGTCTAATTTATGTTTTCCTTTAATCTTCTTATATATCCAAAGCACAATAACAGTCATATCTTCTTCAATGGACACTTATCCTCCTTCCGTTGGATGAGTGCCAAGATAGTACATCGGAGAATATGCTCTTTAGATATTGTCTGTACTGGATGATAATGTGCCAAATATTCATTAATGGAATCGAAACGTACATATCATGAAGTTTGAAATACTTTGGTAGGTGACAATTTACAGTAGGTTTAGCTCAGCTGCTATGATAGACTTCCATTGACAAAAGCTTGCTCAAAAAATAGAAACAAGTACTGAAAATGGTTAAAGCTGACTTTTGTAAATATCGGAAGCGGATGCTTGTTCAAATATAGAAACGAGTACCGGACTTGAACATGATACCGGGCAATACTGGTCTTGAACAATTTTGGTATTTTCTCAAACCGGATGCGCCTATGTGGCAGTTTCAGTATTTTGGAGCGCTTCCGGTTTTTATAATGCTGGATGCGCCTACGTAGCAGTTGCATCTGGTGAGATTCGAACCATGGTCACCAAGGTGACAGACAAGAGTACTTACCACTATAATACAATACCTTATTGTTATCTATACTTGATATTACTTAACAATTATATATATATATATATAATTTAACTTATATATATAACTGAACTTAGTTTTATTCATTCATTATCAAAACCTTTTCATAAATTATAATCTAACACAACTATTCGATGAGTTTAAAATTGAGCATCATAAGTAATCTCCCTACAAACCCCAAACTAATGGTGCGGTCGAAGCGGCACAGAAAAACGTGATTAGGATCATCAAAAAGATGACCAACACATATAAAGACTGGCATGCGAAACTGACATATGCCTTATGGGTTAACGTACAACCGATCAAACCTCGACGAATGAAAACCCATACTCACTAGTTTACGGTATGGATGACGTGCAACCAATCGAAATTGAGATCCCAATTCTAAGAATACTCTTGGAAATCCATGTAATTGAAGAATAATGTCTTAAATCTCATTATGATCAACTAACGTTAATGGAGGACAAAAGGTTAAACGCTCTATATAAAACCCAAGCCTACCAAAACGAATATCAAACACCTTCAACATAAAAGTGAAACCCAAAAACCTCAAAGAAGGTGATTTTGTTCTTAAACGAACCAGGGAACTCATAGATCCTAGGGGCAAATTTTACCCCCAATGGGAAGGACCCTTCCTAATCAAGAAAATCCTCTTCAGAGGAGTTATCCGTCTATGTACTATAGAAGGTGAAGAAATCATTGCACCAAGCAATCTTGACGCGCTTAAAATATATTTTGTATAATATCAAAAATACGCGCATAACGGCTTTAAGCTCAACCTTGAAAGAAGATTATTTCAATAGAATCCAACCACAAATTTTGTAAAACTTGCACCATGGACAGATGAATCATGTCCGAACTACAATAGACCCTGATTCTTCTTAGTATAAAAATAAAAGAGAGAGCGACGATACGTAAGCAACCTACATCTTTAAGAAAAGAAGAAAATCTTGATCCCAATCTTAAAAAATAGATGCAACGGATTTTAGAAAACAAATAGGGGCAAAGCAAAGAGCATCGCTTCCGACCAAGTGATATTCTCAAAAATAAAATTGAGGATTTCTTAATGACCCCGATTTAAGGGATATCAGTCATAAGGTCTTTTCGTCATAAACAATTATTCAAAGAGTAACCCTCCAAAGAAGGTTTTTAAGAAAAAGAACCAGAATAAATCCATACAAAAGCAAGGTCGAGAGACACAAATCGAGGAAGAACACTCATCACTCCTTTGTTAGAGAAAAGAGAGGTTTAAGACTTGATGCTTTGGGATGAAAAAGAAAAAAAATAAAAATGTCAAAAAGAGAACCGGAATAAACCCTAAAAATCTATGAAAAAATAGAAAAATGTTTATGTGTTGGTTTAGATATTGAAATCACCATTCGTACTCAGACTCTAGTCTTGATTGCTACGATAAGAACAAAATGTATCGATTTTAACAGACCCAAAACCCAAAAATGGCTCAAAGAGGTTGAGATATTGAAATCACCATTCGTTGCTCACTCAAACTCTAGTCTTGATTGCTACGGAAAGGGAAAGAATATATCGATTCTACTAGATATACCTAGAGTCAAGAAAATAAAAAAAATGGCAAACAAAAACCAAAAGTAGAAAGTTGATAAACCTCTTTACGTAATGTTTCAAGATGAGTTAACTTTCAAAAAAATATAGTTTAAGGCCAAGCAAATAAACACAATTGTACCATATCAAAACATTATAGTTTTGACCATCTTCATTGAGAGTTATGATTTCGGATAATCATTTATACACGAGATCAAATTTATAGTCGATATCTCGAAAATCGGGGAAAAAAAATCTAATTCCTTTACAAGAATCACAAAGGACAAAAAAAGATGTTTAGAGCCAAACCTCGAACACGTTACAAATCTAAAATGTCATGATTCATTAAAGGGATCAAGGTTCATACCAATCTAAAAAAAATGATAGGGCTGGAGAATAAAAAATATATATGTCCCTTTAACCAAAAACATGAGTCACTTGTTCATAAATAAAGCTTGAAACTACCGATTAACAGATTTCAACTAACTATGAATGTCATTTGTGGAAAGAAAAAGGGAAAAAAATATGTTGAAATATTCCCTTAAAAGGCAAAGGCCAAGACCGATACTGCAAAAGTCAAGCAAGCAAAATTGAGTCTTTAAAACGTTATATGTCGATAAGTACCGCGATCATTCGTACATGATCTACCAAAACACTATATGTCGATAAGTCCAAAAACCTTATATGTCGATAAGTACCGAAATCATCCGTACATGATCTGACAAAAACCCCTATCTTTCGATAGGTACAAGACATCGTTTTTACACGATTCAACCAAAAACCCTTTTTGTCGATATGTTTAAAACCTTATCTATCGATAAGTATAGCGATCATTCGAACATGATCCGTCAAAACCCTATTTGTCGATAGGTCCAAAACTTTATATGTCGATAAGTACAACGATCATTCATACATGATCCATTAAAACCCTATATGTCGATAGGTCTAAAACCTTATGTGTCGATAAGTATCGCAATCAATCGAACATTGTAGACACTCTATTTTTATACCCGGAATTAAAATGAGTCTGTAGTTCAATATGATGTTCATACTTGAATATTGGACTGGAAGAGAAAAATTTTAAAAATCACTTTTTGAAATTGGCTTGAGTGACCCACGAATAGTGGTCCAAAAACTAATTTTCAATAATACTCGAGCTTCATATGTTCAAAATGACCGCCTTGAAAATCATGAACTTTAAGTATAATATTGTTGTTGGACAAAATCTACTGAACAACCAGTTCAGAGCTCAATTGTGTGTCCAAACATCATTTTTTCAAAAAGAGTCAAAATTCGAAAAATCTGAAACGTTTAGATTGACCAGTACTAAAAATATTGAATTAGCAATTTTGTGTAGAAGACCTTCAAAAGGGCAAAAACGTTAAAACTTAGTTGAACCAGGAGAGTTAAGAGCGGGTCAACAGAAGTCAACAAACTAGGTGGCACTCCAAAGAATTCAAAAAAATGTGCACGCTAACGTCCTGATGACGCTATGCGCGGGATTATTTGGAACATTTAGGTTATTTTTTTGCTGAAGAATCTTGAAGGCAACTTTGAAAAATCACCCAAGTCACTATACAACTAGAATTAGTTGTGCTTAGATGTTTTGGAAAGCTTGAAAAGTCCTCTATAATGTTCGTTTGTATCCGGAATAACATCAAGGCTCTTAACCCCCTTCAAATCGGCGATGGAAAATGATGCGACCAAGAAAGGATGAAACTAGACATGTCCTCGGTATTTAATTCATAACTAATGTTGTAGTGATTAGTTTTTAGATTGTGACATACGGTTGGAAATCTAAGACATAGACCGTTCGAATGACATTAGTCATGTGTCTCCATTCAACGATTAAGGTAGTCAATTTAGTCCGACAACTTGATGCATGCTCCTCCACTTTATTCCTGAAGGGAACTAAAGCATGGGGGACTTTGAAAATTCATATCTTTTGATTGTTTCAACCATTTTAAGAAAACGGGATACTATTAGAAAGACCTTTGAGTTAGCTTCCATTTGATACCAAGTATCACTCATGGTTTGACATACAACCATGTTGTTCACTTTAAAACCCTCGACACCCCATAATATATGTCGATAAGTACCGCGATCATTCGTACATGATCTGTCAAAACCCTATATGTTGATAGGTCCAAAACCTTATATATCGATAAGTACCACGATCATTCGAATATGATCAATCAAAACCCTATATGTCGATAGGTCCTAAACCTTATATGTCGATAAGTACCGCGATCATTCGTACATGATCCACAAAACTCTATCTGTTGATAGGTTCAAAATCGTATATGTCAATAAGTACCGCGATCATTTGTACATTATCCACAAAATCCTATCTGTCGATAGTTCCAAAACCTTATATGTCAATAAGTCCTAAGATCATTCATACATGATCCGCCAAACCCTATATGTCGATAAGTCCAAAACATTATATGTTGATAAGTCCCATGATCATTCGTACATTATATGCCAAACCCTATATGTCGATAGGTCTAAGAAACTTTATATGTCGATAAGTCCCACGATCATTTGTACATGATCTGCCAAAACCCTATCCCTCGATGAGTATCCAAACTCTATCCCTTAATAGGTATATCCAACCAAAAATCATATATCTCGATATGTATCCAAACCTTATCTCTCGATAGGTATTCAAATCGTATCCCTCGATAGGTATCCAAACTTTACCCCTCCATAGGTATCCAACCAAAAATCATATCCCTCGATAGGTATCCAAACTCTATCTATCGATAGTTATCCAAACACTATCCCTCGATAGGTACCTGAACTCTATCTCTCGATAAGTATCCCATCCAAACTCTATATCTCGATAGGTATCAAAACATTATCCCTTGATAAGCACCAAGGATTATATGTACATGATCCAATCAAAACTCTATCTCTTGATAGGCACAAAACCTTATCTTTTGATAAGTACTCACGATCATATACACATGATCCGAATAAAACCCCTATTTACCAATGGGTACATAAACATCGATTTTCACAATTTACAACAACAAGAAACTTATCTATTGATATTACCACGATCATTTATATATGATCGCTCTAAGCATTACTTATTAGTAATTTTCGTGAGGAAGTTTGTTAACTCTCACGTAAACCTTTCTGTTGATAATATGTTGATCATTTTTACATGATCACTAAATGTTACTTGTTAGTAACCTTCGTGAGTAGGTTTGTTAACTCTCACGTAAACCTATTTGTTGATAGTCTTACGATCATGTATATATGATCGTTTCTAAAATATTACTTTGTTAGTAACTCACATGAAAAATTTATCAAAATTTGCATGTCCCCTTTATGTCTCGTCAAGAGACATTAATCATAGTCATTTGTATATGACTATCTCAAAGACTGTTAATCAAATACTATCCAACGATAGTGAAAATTACAACTAACTTGAATAATCTGTTGATATTCATGCTTAATAGAAGTTTATTTTTTAAAATGCATATGGTCATCTTTATACCGTTATCCCATAAATTTTACAGATACTTTGTTAAGATCTATGTAACAGGATTTAAGAAATGGTCATTGTTAGGATAATCACCAAGGAAAGATCCATGATCCCTGATCAATGCTTGTAAAACCTTACGAATGCTACACACAACAATACAAGGTCACTTCAACATCATCTCACTACAAGTTTTATCTTTCTATCACCCTCAATAATATAAATTGGATGAGAAAAACTTAGTGTTAGATGTCATACTTGAATCTGCGTTTTCAAAAAATTAGTTTGTTATAATCAAACTTGATTTCAGAGGGGCACTCTATAAGCACTAAAATTTTACATACCCAATTTATAAATATTGAAATGATTATTTTGAATAAATAAATTGAAAATAATTAAAAACAAGGCTAGAACATGTTTAAAAGATTAATTGGTTTAATTATTGTGATAATTAACACAAATTAATTAAGAATAATGGCCAATAAAAATAAATAAAATAATTTGGGATTTGATTATACTCATTTTATCTAAAATTAATTTAAAGAAAATCAAAGGGATTAAAAATAAATAATTTAGGATAAATGGTGTATCCATGTTATCCCAAATATTATTTATTAAACCCAAAATATACAAAATAAATATCATATTTATTAAAAATATTTTGTATATTTTATGGATAAAAAATAAAGCCAAATGGATAAAAGAAAAATCAATTTTCAAACAAACCCTTATACTGAAATTAAAACATGAGAAATGATTGGGGAAGGGAATGACATGGTGCAATCTAATTGACTGAAAAAATAAAATAATTTCTCTCTCTTCTCTCTTTCCTCACACTTTTTCCTTTTTCCAACCAATGAGGTGATGCTACGTCATTCTCTATCTCATTCTCTCCCTCAAATTTCCTCGTTTATCACTCCTCTTAAAACATAAAATTGTGTGGCCAAAATCCGGATGAATAGCTGCAGTAGAAACCACAGCCTTCAGATAAGCGTTGAATCATCATCAAACACCCATGAACCATTTGCGTACCCCGCTGCAATGGAAGAAAAGTTCTTCCATGCAGCACCAGATACGCAAACAGATGTCTCAGCGTTGTTAGCTGAAACATGACAGAACGCACGATCGCGGATGAAACTTAGACGAAACACCAATGGAGCGTCATGCATTCAAATTTACACCTGAAACAAAGTCGTTTCACCTTGTGCCATCGTCTTCCTTGCGATGACGAAAAGATAAGAACGACAACAATTTTTTATTTTTCAAAGATAAAACTTTGTTGTTTCTCCACTTTTTGACTCCATTCAAAAGCTGAAATGATCACCCTAGTTCAGTGATCATTTCCCCTACATTTAGGCCCATCATTGCTGCATATATCGGTAACTGACTAGAGAGCAGCCAAAATTCCATCAATGGTTATTTGACTTATCCCGATCCACTTGCTTCATAACCAACTTCGGGAGGCTATAAATAACCTCCCTTAAGCAAACTGAAGGCAAGAGATCCATTCTCAAGTCCACAATCAAACTTTAATGAAAAATCCTTCATTAAAGCTTCAAGGTTTCTAGAGTTTTGGAATTTGCGGGTAAAGCCTTAAGGCTCTAATCTCAAAAACTTCCCTAAGAGTTAAGGAGTGTTTTCCAACTCTTAGTAAGTTTCCAATCACCCTCTAATTTAATCTTCCAATTAGAAGTTAATTTTTATATTTCAGCTATCATAGTTTCACATATTGCTTGGTTGTTGGATTTCTTGATTGGAAAACGATCCTATGATCATTTATAAACTTTCTGCTGAAGCAAAAATCAACAAATATCTAAGTCAAAAACCCCCAAATTTGAAATTGGAAAATTTTAAAATTGTGTTTTATTTTCTTGCATTATTGCTCAAAAACAACAATCTAGAAAGCTTCTCAACATTATTTTAATGATATTTGGAACCTATTTGGACCATTTCCAATCCATCCCGGTCATGTTTGATCAAAAACTAAAAGTTTTATAAAAAAATAAAAATATCAGTTCTTGAATTGGTAGAAACGAACTGCTAGTGTTCATGTTTTGGTTTCATTCAACCATATGACGCATAATGAAGTTATTGAAAAGCTCATTACACTTCGTTAAAGTCCAAAAACAAGAAACTCGTTTTTTGTATCAAAACTGTTTGGTTTGAATGGAACCCCTCCCGATCGAATGATATATTAGGACGATATTCAAAATGATCTTGGGAACTATTGGAAGCTTCTCATTCCCTAGGATCAAAGGATCCGGACTTCAAACGAAAACTTCAAAACCTACAGTTTTGATGTTTTTTAGGACTGATGAACTTAGCTCTGGTTTATCCAAGATCGAAGGACATTAGTGCCCAAGACCGACAAAAGTTAGCTCATGGCTAACCCATAACCGAGGAAAATTAGCCCAAGGCTAACCTAGGACTGAATTTTCTTCTCACTTAGGACAAAAAAATAGCCTAAGGCTAACCTAGGACCAATAATTCTCACACCCGACGAAAAATTCCAGAACCTCGACCGAGAACTTTAGCACCCCGACCGAGGAACATCTGCAAACCAAGGATTTTAGCAGCTCGACCGAGGGGCTCCAGCACCCCGACTGAGAATCCTCCAACCCCGGCCGAGGGACATCCGCAAACCAAGGATTTTAGCACCTCGACCGATAAAAATTGCACTTAGGACCAGCGACACTAGTCCTAGGGTCTTTTTGGTTTCATTTTTAATATTTCAAAATTATTTTTATAATATTGGGATCCTAAACATTTTCTAAAAATCCCAAAAATATAGAAAATGATTTTAAAATATTTTATAAAAATAATATTTTGATAAGAGATCATTTGGGGATTTATTTTTAATCCTAATGCCTTTAAAACTGATATTTTTTATGTACATTCCTCTTCGATCATCGCTATCAGCTACATGTACCATCATTTAAATAGTGTTATTACAATTTTAAATACACAAAAATATTTGCATGCTTAAAACCGGAATAATAATTTGTTAAAATAAAAACATAATACAACCAATTTTTCAAAAGCCAAGATTTTATAGAGTAGAGACCGTTTTCTAAACGGGTACGGGGGATGTAGCGCGAAAGCCCTTTTCTAAGTATCACCAAACTACGAACTAAAATGAAACTCTAGTTAATAATACATTTGTATGCGTATGCTTTTTTATTAATTTTAAAATTAAAAATCAATTGGCGACTCTATATCAAATAAATAATATTTTTATTTAATTATTTTTAATTAATTTAAATAATGATTTCTAATCAAGTTTTTATTTGATTATCTCAAATCTAAAATATTATTTGAAATTTGATAAAAAAAATTAACTATGATTATAATTAATTTCAAATTTTCAAGATTTGTTTTATAATACTAAGTTAGATAGTACTTCGAGTATAACAATAGCTCCCTCAAATCGAGAATGACGAAGGATTTCTCAAATAAAATAAACAATTAAAAAATGAAGCAGGGCGAAATTCCAAAGCACGTAGACAAAACAGAAACTTGATTAAGACGTAAAAAATGATGCTTGTGCAAAAAAAACCCTAAAAAGGTTTTTTTAATTAATCGCGAGAATATGGATTCAGGTGTTTTATTGATGACCTTTGTATCGAAAGAAAATGATAAGGAAAATTGGTCTCCTTTTGAAATGATCCAAAAGTGACACTCAAAATGAGACTTCGAACATGTTTGATCCAAAATTTGTTTTGAAATGAGAGAGATCAAGCCACGCTTTAACTCGTAATAAAAAAGTGAAAAAACTTATGCAAGTGTTAGGGGCATTTTCTAAAAATAAAAAAGTTTAAAAAACTCTTAGACAAGTGTTAGGAGAATTTTCAGAAAATGAAAAAAAAAACAAGTCATGCACTAGATGATTTTCCCAAAACATAAATAAATTATCGAAGTTTTAACTAAGTCATGAATAGGGGAATTTTCCAAAAATGAAAAAATGTTCTCGAGTCATTTACTATAGGCATTTTTCAAAATAAATGAAGAGTCGAAGTCTTAAAAAAAACCCCAAAGTTATTCACTAGGAAAATTTTCCAAAAAATGAATGAAGCGTCGAGGTTTTCAAACAAAAAGAGAAACTGAAATCATGATAAAAAGTATTTTCTCCAAAAAAAAAGTTGTCACGACCCTAAAATTTAAAAATTTCAAAACAAAATGACGAAACAATATTAGAAAATCTCCTTTGTGAGAATTGTACGTCAACAACCAACGAAAGATGTCTTTGCACAGAAAGCCCCCACCAAGGTATGAAGTAGTTACATAGATTAAGTAGTAAGTCGTTCATTGTGCAAATGACATAATCCAAACCACCCTTGTGTGATCAGGCGTTTGACTCCCCAAACTACACAATCAAAAGACCAGTAAAATTGTTCAGACGTCAATCTATCAAGTTGACGCAAACCTTTGACTATCTCACGAATTTTGGCACGTAACTCGGACTAATTAGACATGTACATTCAAACTAATTAAATACACACTCGGGGCTATGATCGCGAGGTTAAGATGATGTAGTCGCACACTTGAGGGAGGGCGTCAACCCTCTAGCTATCTACGCAGTTGGTCTACGGACTATAGTGGCGTAAGATTAATGTATTTGGTTTTCCACTCGATTCAAAAGATGATGAAAACCCCTTTGACTATTTCATACTGTTGGTCTACAAACTATAGTAGCATGAAATTAATGTATATGTAAGACGTCCACATGCACAAGGACACAAACTCTTCAGTTATCTCGCATAGTTAGTCTTAGGATCATAATAGCTTGAGATCAATACACCGTGTTCATAAATCTGTAGAATAATGAAAATATTTTGGCTATCTCATATAGTTAGTCTTCAGACCATAATAGCTTGAGATTAATACACCGTTTTTATCAGTCTAAAAGATGATGTGAACCTCATGCAACGTTTCGTAATGTCTCGACATCCATAACCGGATAAGACATGTGTGTCAACAGTTAATACATTGGCCAGAGTCAAAAGTCAATTCTACTATATTTTAAGATGTACAAAGCAAAGAGGACATGTACAAAGCAAGGAGGGTATATTTTAAGATCCAAACCCCTAATAAGGCAACCAACGAGCACTAGAATTAGGACATCATCGATCATATGATCATCAGGTTTTATCTATCCATCATTTTAATGATTTTACAAATAAATAAATAAAACGAGTCTAAGTAAGATTATAATTAAGTTTTTACAAATGTAGTGTTTATAGTGTCAAACTTGGACATGCGTTTCCAAAATTCGATCATAACTTCCACACTTTTCCCAAGAGGGGCATTAGGTAGATACTCACATTTTACACCCTATTTACAATTAAAATTTGGGCTCAATTTTATAAAATAAACTAGGTAAAGAAATCAAACAAATTAAAATATATTTTATCTATTAATTGTTGATGCTTTGTTTCGCAGGTAAAAAAAATGACCAACACTTCCAAACGGGACTACTAGGTGCCCAAACCCCTTAAACTAAACGGGGCCTAGACATAACAACTGTCCATACCTCCATCTTCCAAATGGGGTCTTTCCCAAGGGGTCAGGCATATACTTTCTTTTGCCTAGACCTGAAGAATGAAACGAAAAGGAAAAGAGAGAGAAATGAGATGGGGATCCTCTACTGATTTATTTGAAAATTAAGGGCAGATACTCCTTTGGGTGTTTCCTTTGGCGACTCGAGGCATGGACATTGGAAGATCAAACAATCTCTCTTGCGATTTCAGGCAGAGAGAAGGGCAACCCGTGGCGTGCTCTTTCCCTTTTCAGCTTTGTCTGCTCCTTTATTATTCCTAATGTCTCCTAACACGAATGACATGATCTATCTGGAAATATCTAATATCCGGTGTTTTGATTGTCAAGGACAAGCCCAAAGTAGCCCCTATTTAAAGGGCTTCCCATGATGAATCACGGGGACAGATAAGGCATAGAAAAAAGAAGAAAAAATATATAATTTAGCGACCGTCGGTGAAGAAGAGCTTAGTCAAAATTCTAATGGTTGGAGCTAGGTTGTTTTAAAAAATCAATAAGAGTGTCTTCACTCTTCACGGTATAATTTGTACATTTATTTTTTAACTTCGTTTATCGCTCACTCATGAGTATTAGTTTTTATTTTATGTCATTACATTTTAGTATTAGTTTTTATTTTATTTCATTACGTTTTAGATTTAGTGTTTGAAATTTTTAAACTAGTTTTATAAATTTCATTAATGAATGGAAATTAGAACGTGCGTAATAAAATCAAATGAAATTCAAACGTGAATTAAATGGTGAAATTTGATCCAAATGTATAATTTGAATCAATTAATTTAAATTAATTGATCTGAAATGCCTTAATGACCAATTAACAAATGTTGTTAATTTGTAGTGTAACTTACATGAGTTTGTTAATATTATTAATTGTTATGATAATTTAATATTATTATTAACAAATTGGAAAACCATGTAACGTTGATATTGGATTGTAAATACCTTAATTATTTTGGAAAAATTACTCTATAATGGAAAGAAAAACGTTAAGGTAAATAAAGATGCAAATACTGTCAACTGTTGGATCAATTGATGATTTTATTTAATGGTTTAACTTTTCAACAATATAAAACCCATCATCTTTAATATTTTTTTCACTTCATCCTTGATTATTTTCTCACTCTATAATTCAAAAAGCCCTCGATATTTTTCGTTGAAATTCGGTGACAGTTTAGGTACTTTATCAAATTTGTTGCGTAGTGATTTTGGTGCTGAATCACTACTAGATTCGTTGTACCCTAGGAGATAGTCATCTATGATAAGCTCTAGAACAAGGAGAGACGATGGAACTGTTTTAAGGGAAATGTGTTAAGCACATGCCTCGAATCAACTTTATATTTGGTGATTTTGTTCTTCTTTATATTTTATTTATTTCATTTATTTGTAACATCATTATATGTATATTTTCTGTTTATTTAAAAACAATATATCTAACAATCTTAAAACAGTCTCATTGTGCTCAACTATTTAGTAGTTTGCGTTATTAAAATTTGTTGTATTTGATATTTCAGAAATACGAGTTGTGATGTTACAAAAGATATGATGAACGATGCTTGAAGGATGAAGCAGAATCCAAATCCTTTAAAAGAGTTGACAATGGTTATTGTTTAATAACGCTAAACTTAAAAAGGGAAGTATCTTCTCTTTTATTTTATATATATAATGCTAAGATAATATTATATATATTGGAAAAGAAAATGGACAAAAAAAGTTTTATTTAATAAAATTAATTAATGGTGTTATTTAAAATTAATTATAATTGAAACATATGGTTTCGGTTGTAAAATAAGTAATTATAAATATATACATTCTTAAATTAATTAAACATGATAATTAATAAGAATATGATAACTAAGAAGAGATAATATATTTATTTATATAGATATATATTGTCTTATATATTACACTTTGATTATGATGTTAAGTTATCATTTTAAATGTGTATATATTTATTTGTTGACAGAGTATTTTTTATTTTATCAATTGCATCGACCTGAATCCCCAGTCAAATATGAAGTATAAGTTGTCTCTGGAAAGAAGACAAAAGGTCATAAAAGTGGTACAACAATGAAAGGGCGCATTGGCGTAGTGGTTCAAAGTTTAGACGTAATGGTGCGTGGCGGAAGGGAGGTCCATTGTTCGAATCTATTCCAATTTCTTGTGTAGAAATTATGAGATGAATGAGATATTTAATGATTTCTTTGTAGAAGTCAGACTTATTAAAATGACTCTAGTCATTGATGTTGAAACCATTCCAATTTCTTGTGTAGAAATTATGAGATGAATGGATAGTAGTTAAAATTACTCTATCCATTGATGTTGGAGATGAATGGGGTAGTTAATGATTTCTTTATAGAAATAAGACTTGAGTCATTTATGTGAAAATCGTTATAATTTCTTATGTAAAAGTTATGAGATTAATGGGGTTGATAATGATTTTTATAAAATATATATGATTTGTCTAAATGACATTAATCATGAATGTTGAAATCATTATAATTTCTTATGTAGTGAAATGAAGTGAGTATCCTAACGATTTCCTATGTAAATATTTAATTTGTCAAAATAATGTTGTCATTAATATTTTGAGGCATTTTAATTTCTTTAAATTAAATAAGTTGTTTGTGTTAGAACTTATTTTAATCATGCATTTAAAGAGACACGACTATAGAAATTAGTCTCGGTGAGAATAATCTACTCATATTTATTTTGAGAGTTCATACTCGCTTCACGTCGATTATTGTTCAAAACATGACAATGTGAGTGTTTTTATTAAGATATAAATATATTTATAGATATATTTTATTTGATTATTTTGCTGAGTGACTATATATAAGAGCCCGGAAATCCTGAATAATAAAAAAAAAGCTCTAGAGATTTTTAAAGAAGCGCGATCGGCACAAGCGGCACATCACGACACGATCGGCACGGCGGCATGATAGGCACATATGACACGATCGTCATAGGTGATACGATATTGTCTTGAATCGAAAGTCATCAAATCGGCACCGAAATCACCATTTATCAAAGGAAGTGCGATCGACACGGGCGACACGATTGGCACAAGCGACACAGTCCAATCTACACGGACGACACGATATTGTCTTGCATCATAAATGAGCCATTAAGTTTCTCTAGTCTAGGGTTTCTTGTGCATTTGTAAACATCGCTAGAATTTTTCCTCGATTGCAGTTTATCTGTGATCATTTCTTAGGTTTTCTGCAATTACTCTGTTATTTTTCTCTATTTCTGCCATCACGGGGAAGGGAAAGAACAAAAGTAATAAATCTAAAGAAGTTAGGGATTTTGTGTTGGAAGGAATCAAGGAAGCAGCCATCAAAGAAATTGAAATAATTGTTGAAGAAGTTATAAAGAACAACATAATACCAACACAAGTAAGCAATCTGATCCAACTGCTACTGAGAAAATTCCTGTTGAAAATGATGCAGGAAAATAGGGGATAATGAAGGAGCTTGGAAGATACGCTATAATGAAAGAGCTAATCTATTTGGGATCAAGAATCAGATTACAAAGCTCCTTATGCATGCCAAAAGGGGAGAAATTGTCATCAATAAGGAGAAAGCACAACAGATTACAATTCAACTCAACATCCATTATCTTCAAGACTAGAATCTGCTGAAAAAAAGAAGAATATAAAGAAATTGTTTAATGGTCAGTTGTTACAATGAAGGAGCTGATGATGGCTCCCAAATCTAAGTCATATACTATCAGGAGCAACTCGACATGGAAAACTAATGAAGTCTGGAAGAATAACAATGCAAAAAAGTCAGAAGATCATGTCTATAAAGGGAAAATCTACTTGGGTAATACACAGACAAAAGTGGAGGTATTGAATTCTTAATTTAAATTTAAATTGTCTACTGAAATAGAGGAAAACTATATAAAGGAATGGGAAAATATACTTGTGGGAAACTACATAAGGAAAAACATATTATCATTCACAATTACTAAAGATGCATTATTGAAGCAATGGGAAGGAAAATGGCTGGAGAAGGAATCTAATATGAGGAAATTCTAGAAAATGGGCATACATATATAGGATCCAACTGTATAAAACTTGAAAAATGGTCTGGAGACTTGAACTTATTGAGTAAGCCAAAAGAAATGGCACATATATGGTTCAAGCTCTGGAATATACCTGTACATATGTACAATTCTGAAGAACTTAGTCATTTTTCAGGTTTATTTGATAGACCATTATACATGGATCCAATTACTGAAGGAGGAGATCACATATCATTTGATAGAATTAGCATTGAGGTCAATGAGGTGCATCCTAGAAGCACGCTGCCGAAAAGTATGACCATAGTAGACTATAAATAAAAACCTAATGTCATAGAAATCACTTATGAGTGGAGGCCAGACAGATGCTCTTTCTGTAATATCTTCCAATATGCAAGCCCAAAATGTGATTTTGCTAAGGAAGAAGATCAGAAAATTCATAAAGGCCAGAAAGTAAAGATGTAGGAAAATGAAACAGAGATGTCTATTTTCAAAGAGCAAAATGTGGTTAAAGAACGTGAAATAAAAGATAAAGAAAATTATGTACAAGAAGAAAGTAGTACGAAGAAAGAGGTGGAACCTCAACCTAATCATGTTGAAGAGATAGTTGAGGATTCTCAATCAAATCAAGTTGATGTGTTGTTGACGAAAATAGAGAGGAAAATACTCAGGTTAATCAAGAAGAAGAAGAGAATTCCAATGTTGATACAAAGGAATCCAAAGTTAGTGAGAATTCCAAAGCTGAAGTTGAAGGAAATAAAGACAATGATCTCGAAATTCAAATTGAGAACAACAAGGTGAAGAGCCCGGAAATCCTGAATAATAATTCTTTCTATCAAATCAGAACGAGTCCATATAAAGAAAAAAATCAAAATGAGAATAGGCAGTATTCATCAACCTCTTCAGTTTATCCCCCTTTCATTGCAAGAGGAAGGGGAAGGGGAAGAGAAAGGATAAAGGGAAGAGGAAGACAACATGTTGAAATATCAGGTTAGTATGGAAATAAAAATCATGATTGGGATAATTAGGATTTGATACAGTTTGTAATCTTTGTTTGTAATCTTTGTTTCTTGTATGTTTGATTGCTACTAATCAGGTTCTTTAGGGTTGTTTGATTGTCATCATTTAATCATAGCTAAAATTTGTCTAGTTTTGATTCTTGACCCTCCCACTTTTGGGATTTTAATGAAATGATTTTAACCGTTTTCCCAAAAAAATAATACGATGATTCATGTTCATTCATAATAAGTATGATTATTTAGCAATTTGTATACATATATGAATAAAGATCTATTATAAATACATTTTATTTTAATAGAAAATTTTGGAAAAAATTATTCATAAAATTATGTGTCTGTTGGTGTAAAAAAACTTTTATAAAAAATTAAAGTCATCTAATTAATTAAGAAACAAACGAGACATGAATAACTATTTATAATAATTAGTTATTGATGTATTTTATAAAAGTATTTGTTTAATGATATATATGTGAAAACATAAATAAAGACTTACTTAATTTGATATTTTTGAAATCAAATAATTATAAGAAAAGTCTTGTTTGACTTGATAAATAATGTGGCAAACGTGCCAATATTATGGGATGCAAACGTGCAACCAAAAATAAATGTTTAAAGCGATTTCGGTCAAAGATGTTTGAAATATTGTGATTTCTTTTTGTAGAAATCATGTGATAAGGTGAATATTTATTTGATTAAATGTTCTAACATCTTTTATATAAATTAAGTGTTGAAATAAATATTTTAATTTATTATGTAGAGATTATGTTAAGAATGATTTATATATGAATAAACATTTTGATCTCTTGTATAGAAATTATGTTTAATTCAATTAAATATTTATAATATAGTTACCTTATTCAATGTATGATAAGTATAAAAAAATTGTAAAAGAATTGTGTGACAATTTCTTGATTAGAAAATCATTGATTTAAATCATATAAATGTGTGTGATTTAAAAAAAAATGGTACCAACACAAATGTGGGGGCAAATATTTTTATTAATAATAACACAAAAATAATTGTGTATATTATGATAAATAAAAGATAATTTATTGTTAGAGAAATATATTCTCTACAAATGATAAAGTTGTGCAACTTAATAAAAAAAAATAACAAGAAAATGTCTTGTTTGTATTTGTTGAGTTGGTGCTCAAATTGATATTTTAAATTTGAGGATTTTGAAATCAAGAAATGTGTCATATTTTGACATTACTTTCATAAAATTTTGAAGAATCAATGTCTTCAAAAAAAATTATGAAATAAATAAAAATGAAAGTTTATAAAGTCTTGATATGACTTATAACAAATTTTATAATAATGATATAAAAATTTGATCATACTTTTATTAAAAAAGTGAACGTGACAATTATATATATCATGAAGATAGTGAAAATTATTCCATTACGTGTCTTTTGTATGATATTTTTATCGTTGAAAATTACGATAAAAATGATTAAATTAAATTCATTAAGGATGTGAGTTGCACTACACGAAATATAATGTTGTTATCAAATGATATATTGATATAATTAAATGAAAGACTTTACGTCTAAAAGTGAATATGTTTACACTTAGAAGTGCAATTTACGTATGGAAATCTTCTAAGAAAGTTATGATGAATAGATTAAATGTTATAATCTATATTTTTGACTTATGTCGCAAAATAAAATCTTTTCATACAAAATATAGAATCGTTTACACGAAGGAAGAATAGTTCAAAGATATTTTGTCTACTAGTTAGCCAAGTAAACAATATTTTCATAAAAAAATAATAAGCATGTACGAATAATTATGATTCTTATTAGAAGATGTTCCAAGGTTAACTAAGAATGTACAAACATAAATTTCTAATTATTTTGATAGTAATTTGAAATTGGACAAGCTTAGAGTCAATGACAAGTCTAGACATACACGTCTTAGACATAATGTTATTAGACTATACTCTCTAATGGAGTTATCAAAATTTGACTATGTAAGTCAAATATAACATTGTGGATCCACTAATCATATTATTGAATAGAAAGATAGTTTGAAGTCTTTTGAGACATTAGCCTAATATAAGTTGGTATGAAGGAAAACTCAACTTATGTAGACTGGAGATCCCAAGAACTAGGTTCAATGGGACAACCTAATTGTACTAACTTGGAAAATTATTGTTGAGGATTAATTCTATAACGAAACAATATAAATTTTGACGAGGATAAGCATATCGTTTTTAATGATTCTTTGTGAGTAAAGAGATCACCTATGTGAGGGAGAAGTGGGGTCGCTTCAAAAGAAATACACGGATTGTTGAGGATTAATCCTATAACGAAACAATATAAATTTTGACGAGGATAAGCATATCGTTTTTAATGATTCTTTGTGAGTAAAGAGATCACCTATGTGAGGGAAAAGTGGGGTCGCTTCAAAAGAAATACACAGATTGTTGAGGATTAATCCTATAACGAAACAATATAAATTTTGACGAGGATAAGCATATCGCTTTTAATGATTCTTTGTGAGCAAAGAGATCACCTATGTGAGGGAGAAATGGAGTCGCTTCAAAAGAAATGCACGGCTCAATTCTAGACTCTCTCCCAGAACCAGGTGCGTGTTCCATGGCCAAAACGGACACAATCATGAGAGCTTGAAATGTATCAGGGAGAATTCTATTTGAAAGTGTATAATCATTTACACAAATAAAAGAATATTTCAAGGACATCGAGTCTACTAATCGGCTAGTAAAGTTATATACTTTAATAAGAAAAGGTTCAAAGGGTTACATCTACTTATTCTATGTAGAATTCAACTGCTAAACTTTTCACCGGGTTAATCTTTCAATTTCCATTAATATGGGGGTTGTTGGAATTTTTAAACTAGTTTTATAAATTTCATTAATGAATGGAAATTAGAATGTGCGTAATAAAATCAAATCAAATTCACATGAAATTTAAACGTGAATTAAATGGTGAAATTTATTCTAAATGTATAATTTGAATTAATTAATTTAAATTAATTGATCTGAAATACTTTAATGACCAATAAACAAATGTTGTCAATTTGTAATGTAATTTTTGTTAATATTATTAATTGTTATGATAATTTAATATTATTATTAACAAATTGGAAAACCATGTAACATTGATATTGGATTATAAATGTCTTAATTATTTTGGCAAAATTACTCTATAATGAAGAGAAAAACGTTAAGGTAAATGAAGAGGAAAACAATGTCAACAGTTTGATCAATTGATGATTTTATTTAATGGTTTAACTTTTCAACAATATAAAACCCCTCATCTCTAATCTCTTTTTCACTTCATCCTTGATTATTTTCTCACTCTAGAATTCCAAAAGCCCTCAATATTTTTGTTGAAATTCGGTGATAGTTCAGGTACTTTATCAAATTTGCTGCGTAGTGATTTTGGTACTGAATCACTACTAGATTCGTTGTACCCTGAAAGACAGTCATCTGTGATAATCTCTAACACAATGGGAGACGGTGGAACTATTTAAGGGAAATGTGTTAATCACATGCCTCGAATCAACATTATATTTGGTGATTTCGTTCTTCTTTATATTTTATTTATTTATTTGTAACATCATTATATGTATATTTTCTGTTTATTTAAATATAAGATATCTAACATTTAGGATCATGACATAGACGCATGCCCTAAGAAATAATGATACAAAACTAGACACATGTTTATGTTTGGATTACCTTTAGACGCATGCCCTAGGATTAGATAAATAATAAGTTGTAAAATAATATTCTTTTAAATGGCCAAAAAATTAAAGTAGAGACTATAAAGTGATAGACACGTTCGACATATTACGGGAGCCCTTTCTCACGTGTAACCAATCACCGAACCAAGAACATAATCTCTAAAATGCGTTTAAACATGCACAAAAAAATCTTGATTTCTCGAATAGTAAATATGGTGACGACTCTAAAAAGTCAAAACTAGTCTAAATCAATGTTTTTAAATGCACTCTAGTTAAGCCTATCATTTTAGTTCCTTGTCTCACTCGATAGAAATGTAAGTTATATGGCGCAACTATCGAATAACGAAAAGCGATTCTCAAGTAGGTCGATTTTTACGTTACAACTTTATATACCAAATTAACCAACAATTATACATAACATTATTAGCTATATTTTGTTTACTTATCAACTCTAGTGTAGTTTACTTTCTAGAATGTAAAATTTTACCATATATTTGCTTTACATTTTCATATAAATTACATTCTTAATATTTCAAATTCCTATTATCAAATGACATTTAATTAACTCATTCTAGTGATTAATGAGTTGATTAATCCAAATTAAATTTTATATTTTTAGCTAATTTATCTGACTAAGTTTCCGTGTTTATAATTATTAATATTTTTTTATCAATTTAATATATTATTAATTCATTTAATGATTTTTAATCCATTTAACATATTATTTTTGTGATCGGTTTAATTGTTTTTACCTATTTCACAGAGTTTTAAAATTACCATAATTTATGTAACCAGCCCTTTGATTTACCTAAATTAGTTCAATTGAAAATCCATTATAAAATTAAATTAATATAATTAAATAAAATAAAATAAAATAAAAAATTAAAACAATAAAATTAGTATATAAAATTTATGATCTTACCTAATATTTAACATTACCTACATGTTATAATATTAAAATATAAATAATATAAATAGTAATAAATATTAAATTAGTTAATTTAAATTATATTTATTTATTAAACATTAATAATAATTAAATTATAATTATTATATTTTAATTTTATCTTTATTAAATTAGAGTGGTCTAAAATGTTAATTTATTATATTTTAGTAATATAAACAGAATAAAAAAATAATTAAAAGGAGTTAATATAAAAATTGACCACTGCACATGATAAAGTTTTATGGGGTAAAACTAATTTAACCCAAATGATTAATTTGGAGTGGAATTAGAGTAGGGAGGGTAAAGCCATTATTTGCTCAGCCCTAATCTAAAGTAAAGCAAAGCAAAAGGGACATATTAGTAAAAGAAAAAGGCAAAGTTTCCTGAAATACCAATACCAATAATTTAATAATGAAAAGTAGCACCATCATGTAATTAAAGAACCTCTAAAGCTATCAATGTAAGATGGAAGAATATATGTCAAATGAAAATATTTCACCTTTGTAAACACAAACATATAAACATTATGGGTACTTGCATCTACCAAATATAAAATTGCTTTTTCTATATTTTTTTTGGGTAGGGCTTATTTGAATCACCTCCCACCCTTATATACAAGCCTTTAAAAATATATATATATGTATGGTTTTACACAAAGTAAAAAAGAAAGAAGGTTTACAAAAACTTCTTTCATTCTTATCCACCCACAAATTCTTTACTTTTCGAAAGATAAATAAATAACCGAAAAAAATATGTAAGCTTACTCTTATTGATGAACCTTTAATTGATCTGTTCTAGATCTTGGAATAGCTAGAATTGCTATCAGTCCACTGCTAAAGGCAGCAATTGCTGCTACATAGAAAGATGGTGCATTGCCTCCACCAAAAAGTTGATCCCATGGCCCACTTCCGAGAGACACCAAAATCTGTTATTCAAAAACATTATCGAGAAATAATGCAAAGATTCAATCAGTTTCTTATTGAAATAGTTTACATCGAACAAGGGTAAAAGTGCAAGTTACCTGTGGAACCACAATTGCGAGGTTTAGAACGCCCATTGACAACCCTGTATAATGGAATAACATTGTAAGCAATGAGACTTACACATAACATAGATTCTTTACAAAAATAATTCCATGATATACCTTGACCGAGTCCTAAAGACTCAATTCGGGCAGATACTAAGGCGTATGGAACGCTGTAGGTTATCTGCAAAAGGTCAAAACTTGTAAAAACACAAACGAATGAAGTGATACACACTGAAAATACTAGTATAAGGCATAAATGGAGAAACTTACAGCCAATGGAATGCCTAAAATGGCAAAGACTATCAAAGAAGCTACCACAACACCAGTTGGAGGTTGATAATCATCTTCAATGTTCATATTCTTCACAATGGCTGTAATTACAAGCATTGAGGCAAAACAAAGAGACATGATAATGCTTGAAATACCCCATACAACTCCGGCGCCTAACTTTCTACAAAGCTTTTCCATGAAGACTGAAGTTATCCCAAGGAACAATGAATTCAACATCAACCCGAATGCACCCATACGAACTCCAAAATCATAATTCTTCCCTTCATTCGGCTCTCCTCTATAAATCTCTCGCCCCATCCAATCTGTATCAAACATAAGAAATGGAAACCATCCTATCCAATTTAAGGCGGTAACAAGTAGAACAATCCAAACAGGACCTGGTAGATATCTGAATGTCCCGAATAATTCCCAAAAGAAAGCTTCCTGAGTTTCATGGCTAGATTGTCCATGTCTTTCTTCGGATAATTGATGGTTTAGATTAAGTGGCTCCTCATTGGCTGCGGTAATGCTTATATACGTAGTGAATATAATGAAAATGACATCCAAATAGAAAGCAGACTTGAGATTTGCACAATTGGGATCACATGCAGATGTAACAGTGAATGGAAAAATCTTGAACCATCCACTGTAAGAGCCAGTGGCAAACCCAAGGATATTACCAACGGCCATAAAAAATGAGAAATATGCATTAGCCACTCTAGTTCTTCGGTGATCTTTACCTGAAATCAACGAGAATAGCAAATTCTGCAGCATTACAATATAGCTCTTGCATAATTAATCTCAAGATGCAGAAAAATAATGATCTCTTTGATTTGGGTTGCTGTCAGGAATCTAGAGTTTTTTTATAGTGACTGGAAATTATTCTGCTCAGAAACTGCATCTAGTGTTTCTAAAATTTTCATAGAGATGAAAGCAGGTTGAATCCTCTAAGCATAGTAACCTTTGGGAAGGTGAAGTATTTAGGATTATTTAGTGATGATGACTAAATTGCAAAAATACCATAACAGCAAAATTGCATTACCAAAGCCATGAAAATACCAAGAACCGCATTTGCCTTGTATATTTTAGCTTGGGTAAAGGGGAAAGCCATGTTGCTATAAACTTATTTGAATCCATTGAACTAGCAGCTATGGTCAATTTGGAGAATTCTATAATCATCGAGAAAATCATACAAATCTCTAGACCTGCTAACTCAAAATAGCCACATCCATCCAATCTGTTAGCTGAGATATTGAAGGATACAAGTTACCAATTTAGTCAGCAGCTAAACTATAAATGGTCATAACTCTTGATCCCGAATCTATACACTTAAAAACAAAAACATCAAGGATTTCCTTAGAGTAGTTGTTAATCCAATCATACATATGACAGTTGAAGTATTTTTCACATGTCTACTACATATATTTCAACGAGTGATAGTGATTGTGAGAGTGTGAATACCAGTAAGATCGGCGAGTAAGGCTCTACAAGGACCTTGAGTCATATTATTAGCTCCATCCAACAACCAAAAACCTAACACAAAAGCAGTAATTGCTCCAACCTTCGTACTACCTCTATCACCAAACAACCATCCAATATCAGCAGAGTGACCTACAACAAGAACAGATACAATAATGGAGCAAGCTCCAGCAACTATGAATGGCCTCCGTCGACCGAACCGGCTTTTACACCGATCACTCATATGTCCAACTAACGGTTGAACAAAAAATCCTGAAATCGGACCGCAAAGCCATATAATACTGGACCAAGCATGTGGAATTCCAAGTTCTTGAACGTACGGCGTTAGGAGAGAAAGCTGAAGAGCCCAGCCAAACTGAATTCCACAAGCTATTGATGATACTCTTAGTAGCTTCTTTAAGGGAACTCTGGTAGCTGGTCGAATCGGTTGCGGTTCACGAGTCGCCGGTCGTTTATCCCTTTCTCGCCGGCGGTTACCTTCCGGGAGCTTCATTTTTGCTTTGGGAAACGTAAAGTAGCAATATTCTCTCTCCTTTTTCTCTCTCTTCTCTCAGAGAGTGCCTGTCAGTTTCGGGAGGTGGTGGCGGTTTTAGATGATGAATAAGCGCCAACATTTGGTTAGTTAGTCAGACAGAGAATTGAGAATCTATGTGAAAAGACAAATCTGCCCCTCACCACCTTTTACTTTATCTTCTATTTTTCATCTTATTACTTAATTCTCACATTTAAAATTATAAATTTAATCAAAATAGTCAAAAGTTTTAAATATATATTTCTAAGAAAAAAAAAAAGTTTTAATAATAGTAGTACAAAAACGGAAAATTTAAGGAGATGACCCTAAAAAATGGGTGAATTAGGGAAAGTGCAGAGGATAAAAAAAAAGCGTTGGTGACCCCTTCTACTGTTTTTGAACGAAAATGTTCCAGTTGCGTTAGGTTGCGTGATGCAATTTTTTATTTTTTTATTTTTCAAAAATTTTTAATTATGAAATTTTTTGGACGAAAATGCCCCAGCTGCGTCACGCAATCGCGAAACGAAAAAAAAATCCGATTGCGTTACACAACTGGAGTTGCGTTACATAAGGGTACAATTGTCATTAAAAAAAAGAGGGTCACCAGCGCTATTTAAATTATTCATCCGCACAATTGGTTATTCACCCTATCAGTGGGATCATTTGCTCAAATTTCCCTATAAAAACTCAACATTCTTGTTAGAATATTTATAGACAATCACACTTAAAATAATCTTTTAAAATTGCGAAGAAAAAAATAAAAATAATTTTATTTTTATTTGGTGAAATGATTGAATTAATATATATATAATAAATTTTAATAAAAGTTTCATCATTTTTTTGTTACCGTATGTACATTGTTTAGATTTTTGATCAAATGAAAAAAATAAACTAAATACTAAATAAGATTAAATATTTTGGTTTTATTTTAAATTGATCAAATAAATTAGTTTAAAGTATTGTTTAATTAAGGAGAACTATCTTAACAGTTCAGAATCATGACCATCCGATCTTATTTAAAACATTTTTAATATAAATTGAACCCGTGATATTTTGGTCTTTTAAGTCGACTCTTTTCATCGGGTTACCTTAGTAGAGTTATTTTTGTTATCTAAAACTATTAGTTAGTTTCTTTGGCTTCATAATTTATTCAAATCAAAATATTTATTAGTATATAACTAAGGTATGTTTCTATAATTGTTGGTTCAATTTATTGCTAAAGAAAATAAATGTTGAGATATGTTTGATTCAACTTATTTATTTGTTGTTTAAAATATCGTAGTAGCTTATTTAAAATCATGACTTATTTGAGTGTAAATAAATTGAATAAATTGAGCATATATTTCTAATAATGTTTTGTGTTTTGTTTTGGATCGATAAGTCTTTTTATGAAAAACAAAAAGTGAATATATCATTTGATATAATATGTGATTTATTTATATAAAATGATTAAAATATTTTTAAAAATAAAGTAAATTTATTTTCATCATAGTATTTGTAATCTTAAACCATGACTTTTAAAACAAAATGAAACAAAAGATTATGATGATGAGAGAAAAGAAATGTGATGGTAAAGATGATAAGAAAACCCTAAAGAAGCTTTTCGGTGTGATAGTGAAATGGTGATTTAAATCTTTCAAAGCTTCCATTATCTATCTTAGATATTTTTGCAACATCTTATCTCACATTATGCAGACAGATAACAAATATTTACATTATATCAATGAATTAAAATACCATTCAAAATTCATTTGCTTTTAATTTATAAAATTATTAAATATATATTATTATTTAAATAACTTATAACTCAAAAACATATAATATCATTCAATTCATTATTTAAAATACTAAAATTTCTTTTATTTTAATTTATTATTTTATCATTATATATTAATATTCTAAATTTTTCTTATCAAAAATATACTTATTCAAAATCATAATCAATTATTTAAATAATTCAAATCCAAACGAGGCCTAAAAAACAGTCCAAATATTTGAAAATAAGTGATAATTTTATTTGAATTTATAAATATAAACTATATTTATTTTTTTAATTATAAAATCAAAATAATTTATTTATAAATTTAAATTTTAATAATTTTAAATTACGAATTTAGATCACCTGTTTGTTTCGGATCAGCCCATATTCCCTTAATATGGAGGGCAAAATAGTCAAATAATTTTTTAGTTTTTAAATAAGACTATTTTACACTTGAGGAGAAGTGATTCGAACAGGTCATCTTTTCCCCTAAATTACACTAATATTAATCTCCTCTGTATCATAAAATTTTAAGAACATCAATCTCCTCTAAATACCTAAAAAGATGTTCAAATTTCATTTTTATTAATAATATCTTAATTATATATATTTATTAAATAAAAAAATTATGCTTACAAAATTATTTATGTAAATAAATATATATATATATATATATATTTAATTTATAAATATAAATTTATTTATTTTTGTTTAAATCCTATAAAATTATAAAATTAAAATAATTTTAAACTAAAAATTGATTTAGTCTTTTATATATATATATATAATTTCAAAGTGTCTGGATTATCGGGTCGAGAGCTTAGTTTCAAAGTGTTCAAATTATCGGGTCGAGAGTTGTAATTAATTTGAATATATATGTGAGAGTAATTGAATATTTGGGTTGGATTGTGGGTTGACCCGCCCATAAACATAAAACGGTTAAAAATAAAATTAAAAATACTATATGTATTTTCGAACTTACAACCAAGTACAATCATTTAACCAAGTGTGATGGGATGTGTTTTGCTGAAAAATAATAGGACGGTAACAATTGAAAATGGTTTAAAAAAATATGAATCAAATATTTGATTAACTAAAGTGTATGGTCACGATGCTAAATGTTTCAAATATTTGTTTGACCAAAATAAAAGTATAAAATCACGAGATAAAAGGTTCATTACAAAATATATGATAAGATGGGTTGTTTTTGTACGAAAATCTTCCTAATTGAATCAATACAAGTCTTTACTTTAAAATTATTTAAAAAATCGTAAAATAGAGAATTGACTTTAAATCATAAACATTTAATATTAAAAAAATAGTTATATATTATTATTATTATTTATTTACATAATTAAATATAAAATTAAGTTAAAAAACAATAATAAACCAAATGATATTAAAAATTAATTATTATAATTACAAAATTAATTATATGAGTTTTTATTTAAATAACTATATATTTTAATATATAAATATAATTTTATTTTATTTTTATAAAATAATAAAAACAAAATAATTTATAAACTTATAAAAAAAATTAAAATTATAAATTTAAAATCGTAACTATTTAATTAATTTAAAACTTTATCTAAACTAACATCTTGTTCGAATATTAAAATAATTCTAAACAAATCAAATTTCATTTCACTACTCTTTATTAATCATATTACTCAATTCATTAATTAAAATATTAAAACACTCTTTATTTTAAATTATTATTTTTTATTTTATTTAAATTTATCAATACCCTTTAAATCTTCCCACCAAACAAAATTATTACCTCCACAAAATGACCGCTCATTATTAATTTATTTCTTTCTTATCCTCAAAATTAATCAAGACAAACAAATTGTTGTCTATATATATATATATGGTGGAAGTTGTTTCCATTATTTCAAAGTTTAATTTGTCATCATTTTTCATAAAAAAAAAATACCAAAAAGTCACTTTAATTTTTTATTAATAATTTTGGAGTGTGATTATGACAAATTATCACCTCCAATTATATACTTACAAACAAGTTTGACTTAATAAGGCAAATATTACATGATATTGGTGAAGATTAAAGTAAATGGTACCTGCTTTCTTCTTTATCATGAGCAATAATACAACAAAAAAAGGAAAAGGCATGACTCATCAGATTCAGACTTACTAATCTAATAACTTTTATCAAACCATTTTTATCTTATCTCAAGATTTTTCCTAATTAATGATTTCCCAATCCATCCCACCCACAAACTAAAATAGTTTGCTTTTATCTACCTTAATTGACATCAATTGGTAACAGTTTAAGATAAGAACTCAACAATTGTTCTAAAAGAATATCCTATCTACCTTATGAACCGACCATTATGTTTCTGAACAATCAATCAATCACCTGTCACATGCTTGTTCTTGTTCTTGTTCTCGATTGATACTTCAATCGATGGTAAATTTGTGGAATCCAAAAAAAAGATGTCTGTAGAAGAACAAAGTGGAAACCAGTTAATGGAGAATAGCCATGTCATTGATATTCAAGCAAGCTTAATGCAGAAAAAAACAAAATCCAAATCACCAATTTGTGCTGCTTTTCTTTCCAGAGTGGGCATCTTCTTCTCCTTTGCATTTCATTATTTTATGGACCATATCCATACACACCACATCAGATTCTCCATTTTATGATCACAACAACCTCTTTTCTCGTCCCCTTAATTTAAAATGAAATACAAAATCTTCCATAACTCCAAACTTCCTTCTAATGTGTGCATTAATGTTTCATGCCATGACCCTGCACTTGAATCAATACGCAAATATGACAAATTATCCATTTATGATCACAGAAACATCTCTAATGGGAACTATTAAAATCAAAACTACACACACAAGAAAAAAACATATCTTGGAAGATACAGAAAAGTAAGTAGACACCAGTAGAGGCAGTTACTCATCATGAGAAAAGATTGGAGTTTTGGCTCATAGGTTTCTGCTAAACACTCAACTGCAGGAACTAATTTAATACTTCTATTAAAACAATGTAAAGACAAGAAGGACAACAGTTTAATTAGCTAATATTCTCAGAATAAGTTAAGGGCCAATATAGATTGTGGGACCTATAACATGCAAAAAAAAAATGATTTTTTTAATTTATATTCATGAAGACAAAATTGCAGAGAAGAATAGTATCTGGTGTAGTGTAGTTTATCCAATTTAATGCAACTGAGAAAGTAGATGTTATTCTCCAAGTGTTGGTGCGGTTGGGTATAAACATAAAGCTTCTTTCCAAAAAGATATGCATACAATTCTCTCTTTATGTACAATAATATTGCACAAACCTCTTTCTCCTCCTTTCATTATTAGTGGATCATTACTGCTTCCCTCCCCCTTCCTTTCCCTTCATATATACCATCTTTTCCTTTCAAGTGTTTACAAACAACAAAACCAGCCCTCTCTACAAGCCTCATTCTCATGGCTAACCACCATCGCACCACAATCTTCCTTGTTCTTTTCTTCCTTTCTTCTTGCCAATCCATAATAACCAACCAATCCCAGTTCTTCACTCTAATGAAACAAACTCTCTCCGGTCCCCGTTTGTCCGATTGGGATGATCAGACAGAAACAAAACATTTCTGCAATTTCACGGGTATCAGTTGCAACGAAAAAGGAAACGTTATCCAGATCGATATAAGCGGATGGTCACTTTCCGGAACCTTCCCCGATTTCGTATGCTCTTACTTACCAGAGTTACAAATTCTTCGACTCGGAAACAACAAGATCCAGAAAAAATTTCCTGTCGGTATCGAAAACTGCTCTCGTCTAGAGGAGCTAGACGTGAACCATCTGCTTCTAACTGGACCCTTGCCAGAACTTCCTCGGTTGAAGTCTCTAAGGTTACTCGACTTATCCTACAATTCATTCTCTGGGGATTTCCCTATGTCGATAACAGAATTAACTAATCTCGAGTCGCTGAACCTCAATGAAAATGGAAACCTCAATCTATGGAAACTTCCGGAGAGCTTGTCCAACCTCACGAAGCTGAATACATTGGTTTTGATGACATGCATGTTACATGGTAATATCCCGAAATGGATTGGAAACATGACTTCCCTCGTGGATCTTGAATTGAGTGGGAATTACCTCGTGGGGAGAATTCCATCCGAGCTCGGTTTGTTGAAGAAGTTAGAACAGTTAGAGATTTACTATAATCAGCTCGAGGGTCCTATACCTTATGAGCTAGGGAATTTGACAGAGCTGACAGATTTCGACATGTCGGTTAACAAGTTGAGCGGAAAACTACCAGAATCACTATCATATCTTCCTAATTTGAAAGTCCTTCAGCTTTACAATAACAGCTTAACTGGAGAAATCCCTATCGGTTTCGAGAACTCCACGACATTAACGATGCTTTCGCTCTATGATAATCTTCTAACCGGGGAAGTTCCACGAGGCCTCGGGAGTGTGTCTCCTTTGGTTGTTTTCGATGTGTCGGAAAATCAGTTATCGGGGAAGCTGCCTACACGATTGTGCGATGGAGGTAAGCTTCTTTACTTTCTAGTATTGGAAAATATGTTTGATGGAGAGATTCCAGAAAAGTATTCGAGATGTGAGTCTCTTTTGCGGTTTAGGGTTAGTCATAATCGTTTAGAAGGGTCGATACCAACTGGGATTCTCGGTCTTCCCCATGTTTCCATTCTTGATTTGAGTTACAACAAGTTTAATGGTACGATTGGAGAGACTATTGGTGGTGCTAAGAATTTGTCTGAACTGTTCATTGAAAACAACAGTCTTTCGGGTCCTATACCTTCAGAGATCTCGAGAGCAGCAAACTTGGTGAAGATTGACCTCAGCAATAACCTCTTGTCCGGTCCTATACCTTCGGAAATAGGCAATTTGAGAAAGCTAAACTCGCTCATGGTTCAAGGTAACAAATTGAGCTATTCAATCCCTGAATCACTTTCTTCTCTGAAATCTCTCAATATTCTAGATCTTTCTGACAATCTTTTTACTGGGGATATCCCCGGATGTCTGGGTGAATTGTTGCCAAACTCGATGAACTTTTCACATAATCAGCTTTCTGGACCAATTCCTCCTGCATTCATAAAGGGGGGATTAATCGAAAGTTTCTCAGGAAACCCGGGCCTTTGTGTACCAGATTTCGATTCGACTGCTTCACATAGAAATTTCCCTGTGTGTTCACAGCCATACAGATACAACCGGAGAAAAGTAAACTGTGATTGGTTCATTGGAATATCTGTAGGAATGGTTATAATTGGAATTGTTCTGTTCCTAAAACGTAGGTTTACCAAACATGACAATACCTCATCTTCGCCGTTCTTTTCATATGATGTGAAGAGCTTCCATCGAGTAAGCTTTGATCAACGTGAGATCGTTCAAGCTATGGTTGAAAAGAACATAGTGGGTCAGGGTGGATCCGGGACGGTTTACAGAATCGGTTTGACAAATGGAGATGTTGTAGCTGTGAAGAGACTGTGGAGTCGAAGAGCGAAAGATTCAACTGCAGAAGATCGAGTTTTCTTGGCGAAAGAATTGAAAAACGAAGTGGAGACTCTAGGAAGCATAAGGCATAATAATATAGTTAAACTGTATTGCTGTTTCTCGGGTTTGGATTGCAGCTTATTAGTTTATGAATACATGCCAAACGGAAACCTATGGGATGCGCTTCACAAAGGAAAAACCAATTTAGATTGGCCAATCCGACATCAGATCGCGGTCGGGATTGCTCAGGGAGTTGCTTATCTTCACCATGATCTTTTGCCACCAATAATCCATAGAGATATTAAGACCACTAACATTCTACTGGATGTTAATTATCAGCCAAAAGTTGCAGACTTTGGAATTGCCAAAGTCCTGCAAGCCAGAGGGAGAGATTCAACAACAACTGTCATTGCAGGAACCTACGGCTACTTAGCTCCAGGTAATAATAATTAATAAATAAATATTCTGAATCAACTCAAAAGAAAAGACATTGTTTTATTCTCTGTTCAATTCTATATTTCAGAATACGCATATTCGTCGAAGGCAACAACCAGGTGTGATGTCTACAGTTTTGGGGTGGTATTAATGGAGCTAATAACGGGGAAAAGACCAGTGGAGGCAGAATTTGGAGAAAATAAGAATATAGTCTATTGGGCTTCAACCAAAGTGGTGACCAAGGAAGGAGCTATTGACATTTTAGATAAACGACTATCTGAAATGTACAAAGATGACATGATTAAGGCGCTACGAGTTGCAATTCGTTGTACGTGCAAGACACCTGCCCTTCGCCCAACTATGGGCGAAGTGGTTCAACTATTGATGGAAGCTGATCCTTGCAAATTTGGATCCTGCAAACCATATGACTTATAATTTGAGGAAGGTGTAAGCTCTGAATTACCTATTGAGAAACTGATGATGATAAGAGAAAGGACTAGTACTTGAGATTAGATTTCCTATTTCTTTTCCTTTTTGGACTACCCATATTGTAAGTATTTGAGGATGTTCACTATAACTACTTTAATGCAAGGGATAGCTTTTGGTTTTCTTATGCTTTGCCCGCTTTATTATCTTGTAATCCAAGTGGGGCTCCTGATTTCTGCCTTTAATTAGTAGTAAAAAACAAAAACTAGAAGAGATACTCACAGCAAAACAAACATGAAAATCATGACCTCCTCTTTGTTGAGTGAAGATTAATAACTGCCCTGTTGATGGTGGGCAATAGAAATCCCACTTGGGTTAGTACACAAAAAATCAGGCAGAACATTTGATTCTGAGAGTGGTGAGAGGGGTCCTCTTGAAAGGAATAAGATTCATGGAGGCAATTGTTTCTTTTAGACATGGTGGAGAAGCCATAAACATAAAAAAAAAGTACATGAAGCTTTTGATTGAGTGAAATAGAACTCTTGAAAGAAGAAAAAATAGTGGAATTATTTCTAGCCAGGGCAGATATGCACTCCAAAAGTAGACTAGCAATTGACTCCCCCAAAGAAAAATCTTTCATTCCTTTCACCACTGAATCAAAAGATAAAAAGAAAAGTGAACCGCATCTATGACTATTAGTAGATATCACTGAATTACACGCACGATCTTTAGGATACCTAAAGGCCATTCTTCACTCATGACTAATTTACATTAAAATAACCATTATTGCTCAATCATTTTAGCTGATAATAAAAGTAGACAAGACACTAGTGCATAAAAACCCATTGAGGCATTTCCGCAAACACGTTGTGTGTGGGTTTTTACTATACTTAAGTTTAACAGTTATCCCTAATAGTTATTCAAGTTTTTGGGAATTGGGTTACTCACCTTGACCGTTCTTCTTGCTTGGTTCTGATGCTTATGAGCAGTTCTATGAGAATCGTGACTCAACGAAAGTGGGTTTTGATTATTGTAAAGGCCGCGATTGTTCATAGGGCCGAGAAATGAGCCTAAGAAAGAAAGGGTTCTTGGAAAAATGTCGCTTTTGTTGTCAACTTCAATGAGGAGAGTTCCTTCAAATGTGTCTCACTGTCTATGGCGGCTGTTGTTATTTTCTGCCTAAACCCCTCAATTCATGAAATTTATTTAAATAAAAAAATGAATTATTTGTGTAGAAATAATACAGCTCTATTACATTTTTATTTCATATATTATAATATTAACCAAACAATGAAACATTATAACATATGTTTATTTTGATCATTGCAACTATTTTACATATATAATTTATAGTGAAGCAATCAAATGAGGCTTAAGGCTTAACTTTGCTTTAAAAGAGCCAACACTACGATATTTCATTCCAAACCCTAATCCATCTACACCGCAGCGCACCTACTATCGACAACTTAACGCTTCATTTCTTTGCGGTTAATTTATTTTCTCATAGATCTTATTCAATAATAAGATTTGTTCTTAACTTCTAGTTTCCTTCCCATTTTGTTCTCCGTGACAATTATTTTACATATTTTTATTTTATACATTGCAAAAAAAAAAAAAATTTTGTTTCATCACTATAACCTAAGAGTAATGATAGGGAGAGAATTAAAAAAGAATTGATGTGATATCACCTTATTTGTTGGAAAAAGTAAGAAGAGTGGAGAAATAAGGTTAATGTGACGCTACCCCTTCAAGTAGTGCCCCACTCTATATATTAGCTGACACGTATAATTTTAATCTTAACTCTTAAACCCAAAAGAAGTAGCATAGTATATTTATTTATTTGACTGCAATAGAGTGCAATTAGGTTTAAATTCAGGTAAAGTATTATTTTTTTACCATGTATGTGTCATCGTCTTCTTCCTTCTTTAGTTCAATCTGTTAACCCTATTGTTGGGCTAATCTGACGTAGTTATCTCCTCTCTTATATACTGGTTTTAAATTATTTGTTACTTTATCTGTCAAACAAACCATTCTATTTAACTAAAAAATATATATGATATTACATATCGGTTTGACAATAAGATTATATTTAGGGTATAATTGAAATCAGTCATTAAAAATCAAAAGTAAATTATCTAATTCTTAATTTAGATTCTGATTGAAACAGAGAACCTTGAGAAATGATGAACAAATAAAAGTTCAAATAAATTATTATTTACCCTAACCCCTTTTAGGTCGTCGGTAATAAAAATTGATATCTCAAATGCATTTTTAAATTATATTTATTTGTAAAAAAATTGAATTAGGTATGATTTACCGTTTGTTTATCATGTGATTGAAATATTTTATTTTTGGTTCTTATACTTTAAATTTTTGTATGATTTCTTGATTTAAAATGGAAGATAATTTAGTCTCTTTTGAAAAGTTGGAGAGTTATCAAACTATTTGAAGAAGAAAGCCCGATGACTTTGTTTTCCAATTCGAAAAACTACTTCAGCCCTAATTCTTTCTTAAAAAAACTCTTACTTTGTCTTTCCCTTTATAAGTCATCACATTTGGTGTTCTTTGATTCGCAATGAGAAACAAAGGAAGAAATATAATGAATATGTGGTAGTTAAGGAGAGATAAAATCATGGCATAGGATGGAGCAGAGAGACATTATTCTGACGCGTATACACTACCGTCAATAAGTCTTAAATTTATTCATGTCAAAAAATATTAAAGGACAAACTAAAAACTCTGTTGTTGATGTTTTGGAAAGTAAACTATTAGTGGATAGATTATAAATGTTTATTTATTATATTATCAATATGCACAAGCCAAAGGATTTAGTGTGAGAAAGGATGATCAAGTATGTTTTCCTCATACTAACGTGCTTCAATCAAAAGAATTTAAACAATTAAATTTCTTGACATGAACAATTAAATTGTTTAAATTCTTTTGATTGAAGCTCGTTAGTACGAGGAAAACATCTTTGATCACTCTTTCTCACACTAAATTCTTTGACATGTGCATATTCACAATATAATAAATAAATATCTTCAAGATTACTCAAAATCGTACCCACTAATAGTTTACTTTCTAAAACATTAACAACAGAGTTTTCAGTTTGTTCTTCAATATTTTTTGGAATGAATAAACTTGAGCCTTTTTGACTGTAGTGTCTCTCCAACTTTTCAAAAGAGACTAAATTATCTTTCATTTTAAATCAAGAAATCAATTAATTTTCTGAAATTATACAAAAATTTTAAACATAATAAATCTAAAATGAAATATTTCAATCGCATGATAAACAGACTCTAAATCATACCTAATTCAATTTTTTATAAATAAATATAACTTAAAGTGCATTTGGGATCTCAATTTTTGTTGCCGATAGTCTAAAAGAGGTTAAGGTAAGTAATAATTATTTGAACTTTTATTTGCTCATCATTTCTCAGGGGTCATGTTTCAATCAGAATCTAAACTTAAGAATTATATAATTTAGATGACTGATTTCAATTATACCCTAAATATAATTATATTATCAAAAAGATATATAATATAATATATTCATAAGTTAAATATAATGGTTTGTTTGACAGATGAAGTAACAAATAATTTAAAATCAGTATATAAGTGAGGAGATAAATACGTACACAGATGAAGTCAGGCAAGAAAGGAGGTCTTGCAGGTTGCAGCTCTACACTGATCAACAAGTAGTGGTGATTCGAATACGATCAGCAAGGATCGGCGGACGAAGAATCTAATGCAGCGACAAAGAATCTGATAATATATAACTGAAGAAGAAGACCGATTTTTGATCAGCGACGGACAGGAGGGTTAGCAGATTTAACTGGAAAAAAAGACGCGGCGAACCATCCACGTCGCCGCGATTCGAACACTTCACCGGACCATTCAATCGGTAGGAGCAACGGGCGGAAAAGACACATATAGGGTAAAAAATTAATACTTTGTTTGAGTTTAAACTCAACTCTGCTGCAGTCAAATAAACTATGGTTACTTCTTTTGGGTTTAAGGGTTAAAATTAAAATTACACGTGTCACCTAATATATGGAGTGAGGCACTACCTGAAAGGTAACGAGAAATTATTTTATTTTTTCAGCCAATCAAATTGTGTCACATCATTCTCTCACTCAAATTTCCTTTCACAATCATTTCTCATAATCTAATTTTTTTTTATAATCATATTTTTCTTTTGTTTCCGATGGTCGTTTTTATAATTTAATATCCTTATGTTGTATTTTTTGCGTTTTCTTTTGCAAAGATTGAGCTAATCCTCGGTGGATATTATATATTTATATTTAATATTAATTAGTCGAATTTAAATTTGAAATTCAATATATATAATTAAATTATTTAGAGGATATATTAATAACATTTTGATTTATTTTGGTCTATAAATGCATAACTACTCCACATCAAAATTCATTTGTTTTTCCAACCAAACAACTATTTAATTAGTACATTTGTCAAACATTTTTTGTTTTTGCTATAACTGGTTTTAATGATAAATTTTTAGATTAAAAATGTTATATATAGTTATATTTTATTTCAAAACATTATCTAATCTACATCCATATTCATATAAGTAGCAGATTAAAACAAATTAGTCTATTAATTTGGTCTCTTTTGTTATGATTGTAACTTCCTTAATATCACAATTCTGAGTGTAGTAAAATTGTTTAAATTTTTTGTTTAAATATCTTTATTTTGTGATCAGATTTTTTTAGATAAATTTATGGAAGTGATGGTAAGTATTATATTTCTTGATAAATATTAGTAATTTGATTAGGAAAGTATTGAAGCAAGAAAATAGTATCATTTTGATTAATGTTGGCAATTTGAAACGGTAACTTAACTAAATTGTCTTGGTTTAACTGGTAGCCCGGTTAAGTTATTATTCTGCCCTTCAAGCTTGCCAACACTAAAAGTTATAATTTCATCGACAAACTCTAACCAAAGATGAGACGGGATGATATATACTCCGAACACTATAAATACAATTAAATATATAAAATCGTAAGGATATTTATTTATTCATTATATTTTATAATAATATAATTTTTCAATATATTATAATATATATTAAATTAAAAATTCGTTTATATAATTTTTTAAATATTTTTTTTAAAGAATATGGTATAGACGGTATTCGTGATTCAAAGAAACCGAACATGACAAAAGTAATGATGACAATTTGAAATCGTCCCGCAATAACCAAACCAAATTACCCTGTTTGTGGCGGGTTTTCCCCGATTTAACCGGTAGTTGACCGAGGATGGGGCGAAGATAATATTTTTGTCTCCTGCCCCGATCTCACCCTGATTCCGCCAGAACATATAAATACAATTAAATATATAAAAATCCTAATATATTTATTTATTCATTATATTATATAAAAAAATTAAGTTTATTTTTTTATAGTAATATAAATTTTCAATGTATTACTTTATATATTATATTAAAAAATTCAAAACAGTATCCCACGAAATCTAACGGGGACACGGATAATAGTAAAAAAATTTAAGAAGTAAAAATGGAACGGAGATGATAAATACATTTCCCACTTCGAACCGTCTAATTGTCATCCCTAAATAAGAGTAAAAAATTTAAAAAGTAAAAACGGGACCGAAATGATAAATACATTTTCTGTCTTGAACCGCAAATCATCCTTAAATAAGATGATAGTAAAAAATATTCTTAAAATAAAACCATAGTAAATGCATTGATAGCTTCGTTACCATCCCTAATTTTGTAGGAAGAGAGATGAAGACAAGAAAAAAAGGAACAAAGAGAAAGTTGAAAATAGCCTTTCACCGGCCTGCTCATAACCAATAAACCGCCCTCTTCTTCTCCAAGTAATCAAATTCTCTCTCCTCCATTAACTCCACGGCACGGCCTGCAAATATTCTCTTTCTAAAAAACCTCATTTCCCAGTCCCAGCAAAACGAATAATAATATAATCCAATTCTTCTTCTTTCCTCTTCTTCTTCTTCTTCTCTGAAAATGTCTCTCCTTCTTGCTTCACCATCTTCAACAACCACTCGCCGTGAAAACATCTATCTACCGCACGATGACCGTTCATCCGTCGTCTACAACCTAATGGTTCAGTAAAATCCAAGGAAATGAAGGAAGGAAAGAAGAAAGGAAGAACAGAAGGAATCGATACAATGCAATGTAGGTCTTTCTTACCGGCAGACAGAATGGAGCCAGGCAATAGTAGCGATATAGATTATGATGATACTTCACTCATAAAACCCTAAACCCTAATTTTCTTGTTTTTGTTTTACTTACTACTGAAACTTGTTCTTAATGGAAGAAGAAACAAAACCCTTGTTTTACTTATTTTGTTTACTCAATCAATCTAGTTTATAATTGTAGTTTGTAAAGAAAACCAATTTCCCAATTCCTCAATTCAATTTCAGTCTATAAATTGTCTAAAATCCAAATAAATAAATAGTCTACATTACACTTCTTCTTTCACTTTCCAATCAATAAACCAAATCCAATGAAGGAGACTTCTTCTTCTACACAATACTTGGTGAATCTCCAACCCAGTTGCAAACAGCTCTGGGCCATCTTGTTCGGATGCAATCAACCAACGGGGCGTGCTGCGACACCGGCTCCGAATCAGCAGTAGAACTCGTAGAAGGCGTCAACGACATGAATTCCTCAGGAGTCCACTTGGGGGGAACTGAAACTCTCAATTGAGTAAACCTCGGCCTTTGTATTAGCATCTGGCATCCAGGAACTGATTTGGCAATACCATTGAAATGGTAAACGTTGAATACTTTCTTCCCATTTAAGCCAGTTGTATCCTTTAACCCGCCGAGACGATTGTCTAAATCCAGGAGCGTCTGCCAGAATTCGCTCCACACGATGAAACCCGAATTGCAGAGATTATCCATCTTCTGCATGGGGAGACTGATGCTTGTCTCTTTCAAAACTTGATTGAAGCCTTCGACGCTGATGAAACCGCCACCCCCGCTTTGATCCCTTGCGTCAAAAGCTCTTCGCACCTGGGATTCTCGTCTTTCAAATTCATTCTCATCCTGGACTGATGAATCCAGAGCGAATAGGACTGTATAGTGCGACTCGCTTCCGACAACCCAGATTGGCCATCTCGGGCATTTGAGAAACTGACCAACTTTGCAGAAGTTCAAGGATTCCATTAGTGTTAGGAATCCTACTTGCACTTTTTTTGATATCCCTCTTAAGGACATCCCACCACCTAAGTCCATTTGCCCATCAAACACATGGGCCACAGCTTCACCACACAGTAATAAATTTACAATTTCCTGTTTCCCAAGTTTGCACCAACCAAAATTACTAAACAAACAAACAAACAAATTCTTTTACAAATGAAGCATAGTCACTGCTAAATGTAAGTACCTGTGATGCATGCCCGAATGGAGCAGTAACCAAAGGTTGGGTCGGATCATCCCTTTCCGCTTGAATGCAATCCTAGAAGGGTAAGTTAAGAAACAAAAGAAGAATTAACTCTTGTTTTAATGTTTGAATAAATAACCTCATCAATCAGATCAAATCAACTAAAATATTTATCACTTTTTTGATGAAAGAAGACCTAACCCATTACACAGTTCATGAGCTGATCCAAGAAACTTTCTAAACAGGATAATTTTAGCGAAATGAAAACTATATACGAGGTTGAGGAAGAACATACCAGTCCCCTGGAAAGTAAAGCAGAAATGAGAAACAGCAATGCTCCCATCCGGCTGTTGAAAACTGGAAGCATGGTTTCAAGTCTTTCTATTGCCTCTTCTTTTGATTTATAAGACTGAACTCTCAGAACTTTTTGCAGCTCAGAACCAGAAAAGCCATCAAGAGATTTTGCAATCACCTGCAAGGAACTAAATAAGCATCGCGAACAAATAGCAATCATATACCTCTGTACCATAATTATATACTTACATCGTTCATAGAACTTTCAGATCCCTGATTCGTATTGTTGAAAATGCTCAGATTTGCAACAACAGCTTTATCACCGTTTCCACACAAGAATAGAATCTCCGCCATACTTTTGGTTAGAGCCCTACAACCCAATGAAAGAGGTTATAGCAAGTTCATCAGAAGCTAAAATAAAAGGAAATATAAACTCCCTCAATGGTTTGATATACATTTTAGAAAGAATAAAGAATAGTTAGCAAATAATTGACATTAAGAACTTAACGGAGTTAACAAGAAGCTAACGACAATAGCTAACGACAAGAAGCTAACGACAATAAATAATTGCGCAGCGCCAATTTTAAATATTCATAAAGCAAAATGAATTTGTATCCAAATATGAAAACCTAACTTCCTTTATGATTTACAAGCAAATAAAGGTGCACAAATCAGAAAACAATCATCACCTTGACTTTTCTTCATCAGTAAAAGATGTAAGATCTTCAACAGGTGCAACAGATTCCTCTGAAGAGAACAACAGATGTTTGAGTAGATAAGCCTGAAACAAAACCATATGAAGAATTATCAAAACAACAAACTTGAAATGATTTATAAAAATGATAAAACATCAAGTAGAAGCATGAATTACTTGAATTGCAGCCAATACGCCACAGGGCCCTCCTTCGTGCTGCACTAATCCCATGGATGTATCGCGATCAGGACTAAACCTATCACAAAAGAAAGTGCAGAAAACATCATTTAACCTAGTTAGTTTCGTCTACCAATCTAATTCAATCTGATCAAGAACTAAAACTACAGTTTCAACTAACCTGATTCCCTGATTGCTCCACTGAGCTATAATGGCTTTCGTAACATCATCTCCAAACACAATCGAAAACAACTTGTTAGCTTCAACAGGTGAAAGTTGAATGCCAAAGTTGGTCTGGGAATCATGGGAATCATCAGAAACAGTCTGCATTAGCGTATCAGAAGAATTCCCAACCTCTGCCTGCTCAAAAATAACATCTTTCTCCACCTTCGTCGTCTCAGTTGGATCAGCTTCGTTCGTCATAGACAGCATTCGCTTCTCGGCCGCCGCAGCCATAAGGTCTCTCTGGAGTCTCCTTGTGATCATCTCCGACTCCTCACCTTCGTTTGTAGTATTTTCCCAAGGCTTACTCCTCTTGGGTTCAGGAGTTTCTAATTGCATACTCATTCGTACGGCCATCTTGAATTCCTCGTCATCGTGATCGGCCATTCTATGATTGAATTAGGGAAAGAAAGTAAACCCTAATCCCAATTCAGACTGAAATCGAATTTGGGTTGTCTTCTGAGATCGATACAAAGAAGAGGCGGAGAAAAAGGAATGAGGGTGGCGCAGACAGAAATTAACATGTATTTATACTACCTGAAAGAGATCTATATAAGGATAATTTGAGTTACGAATTCTAAACCCTAAACGCAAACGAATCAAAGAAAGAAGACGTATATGGTATGTTATCTCGCGTTGTTTTTCCTTCCTGGGACTGACTGATCTGAATGAACAAAGGGACTTCCCAGAACGACGACGCTTTGGGATTTGTTCTTCAACACAACCTAAACACTAACACAAGAACAAGATGATCACAAATGTTGTAAAGTAATAGTCTTTAAATTAAATAGATAAATAATAATAAAATAATAGGTCAAAATAACTGACTTTACTTTATTCTTGGTAAATTATAAGAGACTTCTAGTTGAAATTTTATAAAAATAGTTAATTATATTTTTGCAAAATATTTATTTTCAGGTTTAGGAATAGAAATATGTTTACCCACAATATACAAAAATTAAAAAAAAATATTTAAATTGATAAATTATACTTACCTTTTATAACAAAGTTTAAATTAAGATTAACTCGAGGAAGTAAACAATATCCAAATTAAATTAATTTTTTTATAACTATTTAAGATGAGAATATTGGTTTGTTTGAAAATATTTATGGGGTTCGAGATATTGTTGAGTGAATCTTGTTGAAAATTGGGAGATAATTATTATATTTGTTTCTAGATAGATTTGATATCAACAATTTAGTTGAACAAGATAAATATGGAGATATGTTTAAAAAATTAATTTTTAATTTATAATTTTGGAGATTTTAAAAAAAATATTAATAAAATTATTCATTTTTAGCATGTTTTATTATGTTATTGACATCACGTCTCACCTTTTTATAACGATATATTTATCGAACCCGCGTTTATGCCTAACCCTAAGAAGGTGCTTCAATTACACTTTGGAATTGAGCTACCCAAGTAGATCAGCCTTTCCCGAGAATAGGGCTAGTATTTCTATTTGACACAAAACATGACACGAACCAAATAAGAAAAAAAATAAAGTTTGGATAATGTATTTTTGGGTTTGAGTCAAAATCAGATAAGACCGTTTAACTTAATTAATAAATATGTCAAAATCAGATCGATTTGAAATAAATTGGACCACCAACCCGTTTACCATTTATTTTTGTAAGGTTTTATATTTGTTCTTTCATACTCATTCATTTTCATTCTCAAATTTGAAATATTTCATATGTTTCAACTTGACTCCTTCCTCCTACATGTTCTACCTTTTAGCCCGTCGCTCAAAAATTCAAAACATCCAATTCCATTCTCAAAATTGGTCCGCCTTTCATGACTCTCACTCCCTCACTTTTTCTCCGATCTTGCAGCGTCACTACTATGCAACCGTCAACCCATCCCTAACAATCAGAGTAACTTATTGACGTCACTGTGTCAAGTTATATTTATTTATTTTACTCGACTAGTAAGTATATTTGTGATTTAACTTCATTATTCTTTTGTGTTAATATTATTTTAATTTGAAATAGAGATATATGATATTAATTATATTTAGTTAAATCGAGTTGAATTTAAGTTGATTTAGGTCAATCAAGTTAACGAGGTCAAGTCCAGATTCAATTATAAATAAACATATCATATATATATATATATATATATAATGATGCTTAACTTTTAATGTGTTCGGATTGCCGGGTCGAGAGCTGTGGTTAATTTACATATATATGTGAGAGTAAATGAATAATTGAGTCGGATTGTGGGTTGAACCGTCCATAAATTTAAAACGGTTAAAAATAAAATTAAAAATGTTATTTGTATGTTTCGACCTTGCAACCTAACTAAACAAGTACAACCTCTTAACCAATTAAGCTAACAACATTTTACATTTTAAATTCAACACCAAATTTGATGAACACGAAGACATTTTAACAATAAAAGTTGAAATTTTTAACTAACTAATTTATATATATATAATGATGCTTAATTTTTAAAGTGTCCGGATTGCCGGGTCGAGACCTGTGGTTAATTTGGATATATATGTGAGAGTAAATGAATACTTGGGTCGGATTGTGGGTTGACCCGCCCATAAATTTAAAACGATTAAAAATAAAATTAAAAATATTATTTGTATGTTTCGAACTTGCAACCTAACAAAACAAGTACATCTCTTTAACCAAGTGTGATATAGATGTGGTTTGCCGAGGGATAATAGGCCGGTATCAATTGAAAGTGGTTAAACAAATATGAATCAAATATTTGATTGACCAATGTGTGAGGTCACAATACTAATTATTAAAAAAATATGAATCAAATATTTGATTGACAAAGTGAAAGTGTAAAGTCACGAGATGAGAGATTCATTCGGAAAAATATGTGAGAAAATAAGTTGTTTTACCGAAGTGAATAAAACGTGGAATGAAAACGTTCTATTTTTTATTTTAATATATTATTTGTGATTTATTAAGAATTTTACATATTGAATATATATTATTATTATATATATATATATTTTATTTTGTTTTTATTTTTATACGTGCGATTCACACGAAAATTTTCCTATTTATGTTAATAGCGCTAAGTTCGTCAATCTGATCTGAATTGCCACCATATCGAAAATCCTCCACAAATCTCTAGAATAGAGTACTAGTCTATTATATTTTTATATTTTAAAATTACCTTTGATTATAGTTATAAAAAAACAAATAATATATTTTGTTAAATATTTCATCAAATTAAGTTGTTCAAAATTCTTAAATTAATAGTCTATTATATTCTTAAATTTTCTATTTGGAGTTAAATAACTCGTCGCATATTTTCCTTGCAACACGTTTGATAAATAAAGAAATTGAAGTTCAGTTTAATAAAAATCGTTTTGAATTCACAAATAAGTGGTGTATTACGGTTCTAAATATATATATGTTAGAACGGTAATACGAGAAAGATGATGTAACAATAAAGAAAAACACTTATATTATGTTATATAAATATTTATTTATAAAATTCATATAATAAATATATATATCTCATTTTTTTTAATATATATATATATACCTATTTTTATAAAAAAAAATAAATAAATTATCCTCATATTAAAACATTTAAAAAAAAATAATCTTTATCTTCAATTTTTTTAATATATAATAAATATTCTCTCACTTAATTAATTTTTTATTATATATATCATAAAAATAGATTACACCTCTAACCATAATTAATTTTTTTTTTATTAATTCTTAATTTATTTTTCAATATATAATATTTATATAAAAAAAATCATCCTTTTCGTATTTATTTATATATAAATTAATATATATAATTATATATCTATAAAAGTTCATATATAATAAAAAATATATATTTTATAAACATATATCTATATTCTGTCAATTTTTTTATTATATATATATATATAATTATGAAACTTTTATAAATTATTTTATATTTTTATATAATTAAAAAAGATAAAGATAAAATAAATAAATTCTCCTTTTCATTAAAATATATAAATATTTACATCTTTATCTCATTACACGTATTCATATTTTATCAATCATAATAAAGTTTATATTTATATAATATATATATATATATATATTAATTTATTTTCTTATATATATATATATTATATCAAATACTATCATAAATTAAACCAATTTTTTTTTTTATATATATAATTTTTTTTTCACTTATATTTATTATACATAAAAAATTATATAATATATTTATAAATTAATTAATTTATTTATTCACCAACATTAAACTACATAATTTTTAGCCTTATTTATTTAAATATATATTTCATATATCATAAAAAAAGATTTATGTAATATAAAATATATATATATATATATTTAAATATTCACTTTTTCGTAATTATATATATAATAAATATATGAACTTTTATAAATTATTAATTAAAAAATAAATTATCACTTTATATATATATATATATATATATATATATATATTTATATATATATATATATATATATATTTATTCTCGGTCATAATTATATTTGTATTTTAAAATTATACCAGAAATTATATAAAAAAACCTTTTATATATTTATTTATTTATTTTATTTTTCATTTTTTTATTATACTTAAATTTTATATAATATACAATAATATTTTTATTTTATTTATAAATCAATTTATTTATTTAAATCACCAACATTAAACAAAATAAAAGATATAACTTTTCTTTTTATTTATTTATATATATTTAATATTCTCACTTATCATATATATATATATATATTTATATTTTTTTTTAATTATTAATATATATATATATATATATATATATAAATAACATAAAATATATAAAAATAAAAATAAATGATAGAGAATTTGAAATGGGAAAAAATAAATGAGAAATATGATTAATTGAATAAATAATATTTTTTTTCATTTTCTTTCTTTTTCCCTTTATGCTTTTTTTCTTTCTTGGGATGATATATTATTATTATTTTTTTATTTCACTTATTTTTATTTATACATAAAATATAAATAATATTTTTAAACAAATTAATATTTATAGATTAAATATTTCTTCCATATATATATATTTATTTGAATTTTCTCTCACTTTATATATATATATATATATATATATATATATATATATATATATATATATATATATATATATATATATATATATATATATATATATATATATATATATATATAATAACTTAAAAAACAATTATATTTATATATATATAATATATTATTTTTACAAATTAAATTCTTTCTAAATTAAATTATATATTTAATATTCTTTCTAATTTTATATATTATATATTCTCTCACTTATTAATTTCATATTTTATATAATTTTATTTCTATTAATTTCTTTCTTTATATATATATATATTTAAATATATATTTTATAATTATATATTTAATATGTTATTTTTTATTAAAAAAAATTCACATTAATTTCTATATTTATATTTCTATATATTATTTTTATTAATTATTTTAATATTATAGACTCTCACATCTTACCCCTTTTTATAATTAAAATTTAGACTCGTAAATTAAATTAATTAAAATAAATTAAAATAAATTTTTATCTATTTAATTAATTTGTGTTATTTTTGTTTTGTAGATTAAAAAAAAATAATACATTTAGTAACTAGTTGCAATCATTCACCCCTATCCCAAAACTCCGAGTCAAGCGAAGCATGCCCCAAAGACAAGAAGAGAGGGAAATGGAGGCAAAAGACTTTATTAGAGTATGGATTTTTTTAGGCAAATGATCAATGGTAAGGGCACATCACCCATACCCAACCAAAGGCAAAAGAGAAAAAGGGAGATAAGATGGGCGATGAAAGTCCAGATGAAGACCAACGATAGTTCGATGCGACCGAAGCGTCATTGAGGAATCGCACGCTAATTTATACATGAAGTCCTTTATTTGCGCGACGCCATCAAAAGAGGAAGGGATAAGGCTCCGGACCAACGAGCTTTCGTCAGGTCTTCGGAAAAATCCAAAATTAGGGGGGCTAGCTTCATTTGGCTCGAGGTGGACAATTTTCCCCAAGAGATCAAAAGGATCGGTCTTGAAAGGGGATGGTGGTTAGAGGTCATAAGATCAAAGGGAAATCAAAGGAAAATAGATTGATTTTTTTAGGGAGGAGAGGGAGTGAAAAAAGGAGAATCAATTTCAATTCTATGAGTGGTTTGAGATTTTCATCCTTAAACAAGGGGACTTCGATTGTTGCAAGATAAATTGGAGTTCGTTCATGAGGTAATTGGCTAGCTGTGTAAGTACCTATTTCATTCATCATGTAAAACTAGTAATTTCTAAAAACAATTGTTTGAGTAAAAATATCATATTTGCACTTTAACTTTCTATTATTGAATATTTCGATGTAGTTCAATTCTATAAATGTTATATGACAAATATAAATTGATATGAACATGGGAAACAAACTTAAAACACACAGAAATGAACTTCAATTTTATATTGAAACTTTGGTCGTACATGTTTTGTTCTTGGATATTCATGATGAACAAGCCTATTCATCAATCTTCAATTCACGACATGATTACTAAATAATAATCCACAACTTTAGATTCCCTAAAATCTCGATTGAAGATTAAATACAAGGACGAGAATTAATGTCACTCATCAATGTCTTATACACTAGTACACCCAACAAGATTGACGCGACCTCCCTATATCATTTTGAAGAATCTTAATTCAATTCAAACAAAAGGGGTAGCTAGAACATCCAACTATCTAAACAAAGAAAGCATGCGATAAGTGCTATCTCGGTATAAAAATCCGAGAGATGATGCACTAAATCAATGTGAGGCCTATTTTTAACGTGACTTTAACGAGTTCTCATACGAAAACTCAAAGTAACTCAAGCATGTGATGATGTTGGATATGGATCTAAAATTGATGATGCTTGTGTTCATTTATTGGTCTTCAAATTAAGATGTGATCTCTTGATCATAAACAACGACTCTATGTCCTAAGATCATGACTAAAGCTCATACTCTAGAACGATTCTTGGAAGAAGAATTTCAATGTCTACTCGAGCTATTGATTCAAACATCCAAAATTAGGACACATCTCCCATACTCGACAAAATATAGAAGAGAAAAAGGGAGATGAGAGGGGAGCGAAAATTCAGACGAAACCAACAGTCGTTCACTGTGACTGAAGGGTCATTGAGGAATTGCACGCCTAAGTTCTACAATAAGTCCTTTATTTGCGCGACGCTACCAAAAGAGTTAAGGCGAGAGGCTCCAGACCAAAGAATTTTCGTCTGGTCTTCGGATAAACCCAAAAATAGGGCTAACTTCATTTGACTCGAGGTAGACGACTTTCCCGAAGAGATCCAAAGGGTCTGCCTTAAAAGGAAGATGGTTGTCAGAGGCCATAAGAATAAGGGGAAATCAAAGGAAAATGTATTTATTTTTTAGGGAGAAGAGGGAGTAAAAAAGGAGAATCAATGTGGTTTGAGATTTTCAACCTTTTGAACTAGAGAACTTCATTTGTTGCAAGACCAATTGAATTTTGGTCTTGAGGTGATTGACTAGCTGTGTAAGTCCATTTTTTCATTCATGTAAAGCCAATAATTTCTAAAAAAAGTCGATGGAGTAAAAAATATTATTTTTGCACTTTAACTTTTCTATTATTCAGTCTTTTTATGTAGTTCAATTATATGCATGTTATATGACAAATGTCGATTGATATGAACATGGGAAACAAACTGAAAACACAAAAAATGAACTTTAATTTTGTTTTAAAACTTTGGTTGTACATGTTTTGTTCTTGGATATTCATGATGATCAAGCCTATTCATCAACCTTCAATTTACGACATGGTCACTAAATCATAATCCACAACTTAGATTCCCTAAGAGCTCGATTGAAGATCAAATATAAGTACGAGAATGAACGTCACTTATCAATATCTTATACACTAGTTATTCTCAACAAGCTTGACGTGACCTCCTTATATCCTTTTGAAGAATCTTGATTCCATTCGAAAAAAGGGGTAGCTAGAAAATTCATAAGCATGCGATAAATGCTATCTCGGTATAAAAAACCAAGAGATGATGCACTCCATCAATGTGAGGCCTATTTTTGACGTGGCGCTAACGAGTTCTCATATGAAAACTCAAAGTAACTCGAGCATGTGACGATGTTGGATATGGATATAAAGTTGATGATGCATGTGTTCATTCATTGGTTTTTAAATTAAGACGTGATCTCTCAATCATAAACAATGACTCAATGTCCTAAGACCATGATTAAACCTCATATTCTAGAACGATTTTTAGAAGAAGAATTCCAATGTCTACTCGGGCTAGTGAGTCAAATATCCAAAATTAGGGCACAACGCTAAACTTTTTTTTGGCAAAAGTTCAGCGATTTGGGCACATCGCCCATACCCAACAAAAGATAGAAGAAAAAAAGGGAGATGAAAGGGGAGCGAAAGTTCGGACGAAGAACAACGATCATTCGCTATGACCGAATGGTCATTGAGGAATCGTACGCCTGAGTTCTATAAGAAGTCCTTTATTTGCACGATACTATCAAAATAGGAAGGATAAGAGGCTCTGGAATAACATACTTTTGTTAGGTCTTTAGAAAAACCCATAATCGGGGCTAACTTTATTTGGCACGAGGTGACGACTTTCCCGAAGAGATGAAAAGGGTTTGCCTTGGAAGGGGGTGGTGGCTAGGGGCCAAAAATTAAGGGGAAATTAAAGGAAAATGAATTATTTTTTTAGGGAGAAGAGGGAGTGAAGAAAGGAGAATGAATTTCGGTTCTGGGAGTGGTTTGATATTTTCAACCTTTTGAACCAAGGAACTCCGTTTGTTGCAAGACCAATTGGAGTTTATTCTTGAGGTGATTGTCTAGATGTGTAAGTCTCTTTTTCATTCATCATTGAAAGTCAATAATTTAATAAAAAGCCCGATTGAGTAAAAAATATCATTTTTGCACTTTAACTTATTATTATCCAATCTTTCTATGTACTTTAATTCTATGCATGTTATATGATAAATATCAATTGATATGTGTAAGGGTACCCCCGATCTATGTCCCGTTCCATCGATTAATACGTGTCAAGAGACACATGGCAATATGGAAGGACTACCACGAGGAAACTTGATGTTCAATGCGTTTCAACATTAGTTTGCATGCTGGAGCGGTGAGAAATTAATTATGTAAAAATAATTAATCCTTTGTTCAAACTTTAATAATTTGGGAGGTTAAATAACATTTTAACCTAAACTCGATTTAAATTAATTAAACATGATTAATTTACAGATTATCTATTTGAAAATTAGAGTCGCCAAGAGATTTTATGAAAATCAATAAAATGATACGTGTACAAACGTATTTATACTAGAGTTTCTAAAATGGGGGTGGTTCGTTGTCTATTTACACTCGAGAAAAGGGCTTTCGCGCTATGTCCTCTACGCCCGCCTAAGGACAGTTTTCAAAATTCTTCTAAAATAAACAAAGTATGACTTTCATAAATCTAATTATAAGACTCCTTATCTTTAATTAGTATTCTAGAGGTCCTAAATGAGGATATGCTTTAAATAATTGTACAAAATTATTTAAAAAGGGTTTGTACCTATTGTGTTGATGTTTAGATTTAACAAAACCTGAAAATATCATAGGAGAATGTTAGAATTTAAAAATAAATTTTAAACGGGTCCTTATCCAAAACATTAGTTTAAGAAATATCCCGAAAATATAAAATATCATTTTATGACCTTTCGAGATTGTTTGAAAATGGGTTTGGATTCCAAAATTATAAAAATAATTTTGGGTTTTGAAAAGTGGAACCAAGCAGGCCTTAGGACCGGAGTCCTAGGGTCTAGGTCTGGTTTAGCCGATCTAGACTCGGTCGGGTTTAGTCAAGAGCGGTGTGGTTCAGACCATGGCTCGATCGTATGGGTCAAGGGACCGGAGAGCTCGGTCATGTGCTTTGGATTCTCGGTCCTAAACTCGGGTGGCTCGGTCGAAGACTAGGGATGTTCGGTCACAGGTCAAGTCTACTAGTCTAGGTGCTTGGTCCTAGGGTTAGGTAGCTATCGGTCCTAGGTCTAGGGTTAGGGTAAAGTTTACCGGTCATATGTCAAGTGAGGACTCAGTCCTAGGGTTAGGTTTATCGGTCCTAGGCTAAGTGAGGGCTCGATCCTAGGGTTATGTTTATCGGTCCTAGTCCTTAGTCCTAGGATTAGGTTTATCGATCATAGTATTTGGTCATAAGGTTAGAGTGCTCGGTCCTAAGGTTAGAGTGCTCGGTCCTAGCCTTCAAAAAAATCGTCGGTCCTACTCCATGGTCCTAGAAGAAGAACACTGGTCCTAGATAAAGAACATCGGTCCTGCTCCACATTCCTAGTTGAAGAACACCGGTTCTACTCCACGATCCTAAAAGAAAATCACCGGTCCTGACCCACGGTCATGGGTCTGATTTCTCGGTCCTAGACAAAAACCTTAGGACCGACTATTCTTATTTTGGTCCGAAATTTCAGAAGCTTATAACTTTTGATTGGGACCATGAAATCATGATCCGTAAGCTACAACAAGTTCATATGATCATGAAGAACAAAAGTCTTGATATAAATCACGATTTTAAGATCTTAAGAGGATCAATTTTAAAACACTATTTGTAGGTCAAATTTTAGGATCTTTTAAATTAGGTCATTTCAAAACAAGAATATCATAACATCATTAGAATAATTTTTGAAGATTGAATCAAAATCCATTTAAAAAAAAACTCAATTTGATCAAACATGATCAAAGTGATGAAACAGTTGCTTAAAATTCATACTAACATGTTAACAAACATGTATAACAACTAATTGGATCAACAAATTCATATTAAAAGCAAGAACATGAAATTTCAAATTTTCAAATTTTCAAGTTTTTTTCAAAATTTTTAGTTTGATCAAACATGATTAAAACGTGATTAAAGTTGTTTAGAAATCATTCAAACATGTTTACAAACATGTATAGAAACTATCTGGATAAAAAAATCTAAATTTAAACTAAGAACACAAAGATTTTAAAAATCTAGTTTCAAAATTTTGATTTTGGTGGATTTGATCTAGGTTTTTTTCTATAGAAGGCTTATACATGACATACATAATGATTCTTCACAAAGAAATCACACAATCAAGCATAAGAATACGACCAAATTGATCAAACAAGATAATTTGAAAAAATTAATATTTTTCAATCATAAACGATATGGATGCATACCAACATTAGGAGACACTCATGGGGTGTGTTAACAGTTATTCAAGAGCCTGGATTAAAGCTTGAATCGTCAGAACGAGTTTTGAAAAAAACCAGTTCGCCGGAATCTTCAAGGCTTGATTTCAGGCAATGAAATCTAATGATTGAGGGGTGATTTGATTGTTAGTGGGAGGGTAGGGGCTATTTATAGTGTAGGTAAGGCGGTTGAAGAAGGCCAATTCAACTTGATTTCGAACTCTGGCGAGTTTATCTTCAAAATCTTATCCAACAACTGGCAGCCTTATCCTGGGGAGAATAAGGCTTCTAGATAGGGGGCTAACGTAGGCGCTGATGCAAGGGTCATGTGGCCGAAAAATTCTAGGGATTTGATCGCCTGTGGAGGAAGTTATAGCTTCTAGAAGGTGGGACGTCGGCGAGGTTGCGATTCCAGCGAAAAATATGAGCTAAACATTGTCGTTTCGTGTAACGGGACACCGAGTTCCGTCTACAGTTAGCCTGGTTGACTAACGAGGTTAGTTTGTCCCATTAGTTAATTCAATACGGGCGCACGTGCGTGACTCCATTACATCTGGCTGCGTGGGAGCGTTTGGACTGTTGGATGAGATCTGAGCGCTCATCTAATGATCCAGAATTCTGCTGCAAAGATTAAACATAATTTCAGCTACACAGGATTATCATATATTTTTTTTATTTAAAAGGTATTAAAAATTATTTTTTAATCCCTTTTAAATCCATTTTTTCACTAAAAATTTCACAAAAATATTTCTGGAATTAAATAACAATTATGATCATATTTTTTATTTAATTGATTTAAGTTATGAATTAAACATAAATAATGAATAAATTATAGTTAAATATTTCTCGAACCGAGTTTGAATAAAACAAACATAGTTTTTGAAAAACATGGGTTCGAGGTTTGATCATAAAAAATTGTACCTTAACTTACAGTGAGGTAGAAGGATAAAACCTGGATGGAAACGAATGCTGGTGAGGAGTCGTCACAATGACTCATGGTTGAGGAAATTTCATGATTTTCCTTTGCCTATTGTCTTTTACCAGGGATAGACTACCACAATAGTCTTATTATGCACTGAGAAGATGACATGGTGTTTTTGGAAGTGAGTCATGACAATGGCTCATTCTCTTCTTTATTGAATCGTGTTGAGGATAGACTATTACAATAGTCTTATCCTGATGGGGAGTAAGCGGGACTCCAACTAGGGATGGATTACTACAATAATCATGTCATAACAATGACCGATAGTGCCTATCAATAGATAGGACTTGCCTAGGGAGTGAAAAGAACCCTTTGTGGGGGAAGGATCTCGTGTTAGTAAGACTACCTATAGAAAAATAGGACTCTCCTAAGGAATGCTCTCTTAGGAATAAAATCCCATGGGGATAGAGGTAAAACTCTCGAAGATAATGATAATAATCATACCCCATCCATCAACATATGTAATCTACTACTAAAGATTAGTCATTACAATGAATCTCGAGGATGCCTATAATACGATAAGACTTACTGTAGGAGATGGTATCCACAAATAGGACTTTTCTGGGGAATGAAGAGAACTCTCAACTAAGGATGAAGGAATATCTTCTATGTGACGTGACAACAATCACGTGGGATGGTGATAACAATCACGATGTGTAGCAATCATCGCTCTATGGGGATGATTACAATCGTGCTAATGATATAGGTTATAACAATGACCTATGGAACGATAACAATCACTTTGGTGGAGAGTGGTCATAGTAATGACCGGTATAGATACCTATCTGGAGATAAGACTTACTCTTACAAGGGATATGTGAGAATACTCACTCTGAGGGGAATATGTTATAACAATAACCTTTATAGTCGCCAACCTTCTAGGGATGGGTTATAACAATAACCCATATGGATGCCAATCTGTTGGGGATAGGTTATGAAAATAACCTATATAGATGCCTATTGGAATATGGCTTTAATAATCATAACAATGATCTTGTGTGCCTATTAACTAGGGCTATATAGAGGCCTTGCACAAAGTGACCTTCACAACTGATTGAAGTATCCCACTTCCGTTGGGGATTGTTCATGAGAGGATTTGTCCTGATTGACAACTTATCTTTCTTGGACCTAACAAAGTGTCCTTAGCAAATGTGTTAAAACCGTTGACATTGTGGGGATTTTAACACTTAGGAAGCTTTCCTATAGATTTTTTTCTTTAGTCTCACAAAGTGTCCTTCACAACTGGGTGAAGTTGTCGACTCTTTGGGGAGTCAAGGGAATGGTTCAACAATTTTTTTTTCCCTTTGGGTTTACAAAGTGTTCTTCATAACATGGTTGATACATCAAATAGTTGTTTTATTTCTTTGTAGGATGGGGAGCTTTAACAAAAGTAACTTAGGGAATGAACTATTCCCAATTCTGTCTCAGACAAGGTTTGAAAGTAGAAGAAACCCTAGTATTACCCATGTAATAGGGTGACTTGGATTCGAAACATGTTTGGGGCTAGGACGCGAGCATTCCTGTGTTGATAGGGATTGTCTCATTTTTGAAAGATCCCTAACTCCTTATTCTCCTATATTAAGATATGGATGATAAATTTGATCTCGTGTAGACGATTATCCAAGATATTAACTTGCGGGGAAGGTGACTAATAAGTCATGTTTAGTTCTATTTTTGGTCGCTTTTTCCATGGGTTGCAATTTTCGAAAGTTCGATTATTCCAGGCATAATTACAAAAAGAATCTCAACTTTCTGGCTAGGGAAATGTTTTTGACTTCCGGGGTATATCTAGAGGAATTGATACGTTTTTCTCTTGCGATAGTCGTCGGGGCAGCTGCCCGAGTGAGCATAAACAGTGATTTCAACACCTCAACCTACACGAGAGTATTTTCTATTTTTTTGCCCCTGGAGTATTGGGAGGAATCAATACGTTCTACTCTTGTGATAGTCATTGGAGCAACCGCCCGAGTGAGTATGAACGATAACTTCACCTCGATCTGTAGGGGATTTTTGTAGATATTTTTTTGAGCCCTTGAGTCTAGTTCTCTATGTTATCTTGTATAAATGGGAATGAGACATCATTTCTCAAATTGCGGCTTTGACTTGGCTTTTCGGGGTTTATTCCAATTCTTTTTCAAAAGCCTTCCCTAAGAGTTAATTTTCTAGATAATCACGTAGCATGAAAATGAGCTTATTAAGGATATCCATCGATATGAGTTTTCTAGAAACTCGGGGTTTTATTTCGGGAGATCAATCGTAGTTTGATTTCAAGAGATGCTCTTAACTTTCGCCCTTACTTGTTTCCTAAATTCCTTATCACCGGTTGGTGGAAAGAATCAAGGTTCACATTGTCCTAAGACCCTGTGTGGATAGAACTAGAAATAGTTCATTTATTTTGAGTTTAATCTTACTGAGCTTCTTGAGCTCGCTGAGACCGGACCTATACAAAGGTTTTCTATGTATTTTCCATTTTTCCTTGATATATTATTTTGTTTTCTTTGGAAGAACAAGTCTCACGTAGTTCTCCCTTGATGATGATGACATTGATGTACAAAAGTAGAGGTCGACTAGTCCACTCGAATCTCAAGACTAACTGGGGGTATTCAACATAGTAATACAATACTAGAGGTTGATTAGTCTACCAATAGATGGAGACTAACTATTGGGGAATTTTAACATTGTCTTATAAGACTAGAGCTTCGATTTGTCCACTCCAAAATGGGGATTAGCTTTGGGAAGGTATGACATAGCCGTACAATGCTAGAAGTCGATTGACCCACTCTTAACTGGGGACTAACTCTAGGGGATTGTAACATGGTCCTACATGACTAGTGGTTCGATTAGTCTTTTAGGGGCTGTGGACTAATCCTTGAGAATTTTGACGTAGTCATACAAATCTAGAGGTCAATTAGTTCTCCTGACTAAGGAATAGCCACTGGGAATTATGGCATAGACATATACCTCTGGAGGTTGATTAGTCCATGAGGACTAAATATGTCTTAATCCTGGTAAGTCTAGATTGGGAGACATCATAATCCTACTAAGGCTGGAATGGAGCCGTGATAATCATGCTAAGGCTAGATTAGAGTCGTTATAATCCTTCTAAGGCTAGATTAGAGCCGTAGTAATCATGATAAGTCTGGATTAGGAACCGTCGTAATCCTGCTAAGGCTATATTAAGACCGTGATAATCATGCTAAGGCTAGATTAAAGCCGTTATAATACTGTTAAGGCTACATTAGAGTCATTGTAATCTTGCTAAGACTAGATTAGAGCTGTGATAATCATGTTAAGGCTAGATTAGAGCCGTGATAATCCTGCTAAGGCTAGATTAGAGTCGTGATAACTCTGCTAAGGCTAGATTAGAGCCGTGATAATCATGCTAAGACTAGATTAAAGCCGTTATAATCCTGTTAAGGCTAGATTAGAGCCGTGATAATCCTGCTAAGGCTAGATTAGAGCCGTGATAATCCTTTAAGGCTAGATTAGAGTCGTCTAATCATGCTAAGGCTAGATTAGAGACGTCGTAATCTTGCTAAGGCTAAATTAGAGTTGTTGTAATCTTGCTAAGTCTAGATTAGAGCCGTTGTAATCATACTAAGGCTAGATTAGAGTCGTCATAATTCTGCTAAGGCTAGATTAGACTCGTTACAATCCTATTAAGGCTAGATTAAAGTCGTTGTAATCCTACTAAGGCTAGATTAAAGTCGTTGTTTTGCGTGAAATAATATTAGTCATAATATCGTTTTAAGGCGTCTAGATTTCTTGGAGTAATAAATTCTTTGCCTTCAACTGTCGAAAGGTGAACTGCACCTCTAGAGAGGATTTTCTTGATGAGAAAGGGACCTTCCCATCGTGGTCGGAACTTACCCGTAGGGTCTAACAGTTCTCGGGTTACCTTGAGTACAAGTCACCTTCTTTTAGGCTTCTAGGCTTAACCTTTCTATTAAAGGTATCTACCATTCGTTTCTAGTAAGCTTGGGTTTTTCATAACGTGTCTAGCATGTGGTATTTCATCAACGGCAACTGGTCGTATCGAGATTTTACCCAATCTTCTTCAACGCCGTAGGATTCCAACAGGACTCTCAGTGTGGGGATTTCAATCTTGATGGGTTGCACGACGTCCATATCGTATACCAGAGAATAGGGAGTCTCATATGTCAATGCTCGAGTATTTGTACGATATCCCCATAAGGCAAATGACAACTTTTCATGTCAATCCTTATACGTGCTGGTCATCTTTTTGATGATCATGATCACATTCTTGTTTGCTTCTTTGACCACGCCGTTGGCTTGGTGTCGATAGGGTGAAGATTTGTAATGTTCAATCTTAAACTCTTTGAGAAGGGATAAAATCTTTCCTTGGAAGTGTCTTCCATTATCTGTGATAATAGCATGGGGTACTCCAAACCTGGCTATAAGGTTAACAAAGATGAATTTTACTACCTGAGTAGACTTGAGAATCTTATAAGATACTACCTCGACCCATTTATAGAAATAGTCGATGGCTACGAGTATGAATTCATGTTCATTAGAAGCATGGGATAGATTTTCCCAATGACATCGATGCCCCACGTCGAAAACGATCATGGTGATGTCATGCAGGACATCAAAAATGATGGAGTATGCTTTAGATTAGCATAAATTTGGCATTGGTGACAATTTTTCACATAGATGACACACTCTTGCTCGATGTTTTGTCAATAATATCCGAGGCGGCATATTTTCTTGGCAAGGGCTAGTCCATTCATGTGTGGACTACACACACTTGTGTGTACTTCTTCTATGATCCGTCGTGCTTTGGGACCATCAACGCAGAGCATGTTTTGACCATCGAAAGATCGTCTGTATAGCTTGTTAGTTATCCAAACAAAGTTAGTAGAATACTAACGCAAGGCTCGTCGTTCCTTAGCTCGGAAATGAGACAAATATTCTCCATACATGATGTACTTTTGAAGAATATCAAACCATGGTTTTTTGGGCACTTGAATGGAGGCTGCCACTCCGACTTCGAAATTGGATTTCCGTTTCTAAAGGATCTTCAAGGGTTTGACCTTAAACCCAACAGGAATGTGGGTCATAGCTGCTAGCGTAGTTAAAGCATTGCCAAAGCGATTTTGGTCTCTTGGTGCGTGTACAAAAGACACGTGATCGAACTTTCATATGAACTAGAGTTGGTAAGTGTGATAGGGTTTGGAGGGTTAACTATTTGAAGGATATGGTTTTGAGTACCTATCGACCAATAGGGTTTGCGAATTATCTGTTTGGAGGACAGGGTTTCGAGTACCTATTGAAATATAGGGTTTTGAGAATTATTTGTTCGGAGGATAGGGTTTCGGGTACCTATTAACATATAGTGTTTGAGAATTACCTGTTTGGAGACAGAGTTTCGAGTACTTATTGACAAATAGGGTTTGAGAATTACTTGTTTAAAGGACAAGGTTTTGATTACCTATTAACAGATAGGGCTTGAGAATTACAGATTTTCAAGTACATATCGACATATAGAGTTTGAGAATTACATGTTTGGAGGACAAAGTTTCAAGTACCTATTGGCAGATAGGGTTTGAGAATTACTTGTTTGGAGGATAGGGTTTCGAGTACCTATCGACATATAGGGTTTAAGAATTACCTATTTGGAAGATAGGATTTCGAGTACCTATCGATAGATAGGGTTTGAGAATTACCTTTTTGGAGGATATGGTTTCGAGTACCTATCGACAAATAAGGTTTGAGAATTACCTATTTGGAGGACAGGGTTTGGAGTACCTATCGACAAATAAGGCTTGAGAATTACATGTTTGGAGGACAAGGCTTCGAGCACCTATTGAATTACATGTTTGGAGGATAGGGTTTCAAGTACCTATTGATAAATAGGGTTTGAGAATTACCTATTTGGAGGATAGGGTTTTAAGTACCTATCGACATATAGGGTTTGAGAATTACATGTTTGGAGGACAGGGTTTTGAATACCTATCGACAGATTGGGTTTGAGATATACTTGTTTGGAGGACAAGGTTTCGAGTACCTATCAACAAATAGGGTTTGAGAATTACCTATTTGGAGGACATAGTTTCGAGTACCTATCGACAGATAAGGTTTAAGAATTACATGTTTGGAGGATAGGGTTTCGAGTACCTATCGACATATAGGGTTTGAGAATTACCTGTTTGGAGGACACGCTTTCGAGTACCTATCCACAGATAGGGTTTGAAAATTACCTATTTGGAGGACAGGGTTTCGAGTACCTATCGACAAATAGGGTTTGAGAATTACCTATTTGGAGGACAGGATTTCGAGTACCTATCGACATATAGAGTTTGGGAATTACCTATTTGGAGGACAAGGTTTCGAGTACCTATTTGGAATACAGGGTTTAAGAGTACCTGTTTGAAAGACAAGGTTTTGAAGGTACCTGTTTAGAAAACAAGGTTTTGAAAGTACCTTTTTGGAAGATAGGGTTTTGAGAGTACCTGTTTGGAAGACAGGGTTTTGGTAATACCTGTTTGGAAGACAGGGTTTTGAGAATACCTGTTTGGAAGACAGGGTTTTGGGAAAACCTATCGACATATAGGGTTTTGAGAGTACCTATTGACAAATAGTTTTTTTTTGTGACGGAGTCGTGTACGAATGACATTTCGACATAACGACAACTATGGTTTTAGTGACAAAGTCATGTATAAACGACTTCTTGACCTATCGACAAATATGTTTTGAGTGACAGAGTCGTGTACGAACGAGGTCTCGACCTATCGAGCGATAGGGTTTTGAGAGAAGGAGCCGTGTACAAATGAGACCTATCGAGAGATAAGGTTTTGAGAGAATGAGTCGTGTAAAAAAGACGTCTCGACCTATCGAGAGATAGGGTTTTGAGAAGGAGTCGTGTACGAACGACGTCTCAACCTATCGAGAGATATGGTTTTAAGTGAAGGAGTTGTGTATTAACGACGTCTCGACCTATCGAGAAATAGGGTTTTAAGAGAAAGAGTCGTGTATGAATGACGTCTCAACCTATTGAGAGATATGATTTTGAGACAAAGAGTCATGTACGAACGACGTCTCGACCTATCAAGAGAAATGGTTTTAATATCAGGAGTCATGTACGAACGACGTTTTGACATATCGAGAGATAGGGTTTTAAGAGAAAGGGTCATGTACAAACGACATCACAACCTATCGAGAGATAGGGTTTTGAGAGAAGGAGTCGTGTACAAACGACGTCTCGACCTATCGAGAGATAGGGTTTTGAGAGAAGGAGTCGTGTACGAACGACGTCTCGACCTATCGAGAGATATGATTTTGAAAGAAGGAGTTGTGTACTAATGACTTCTCAACCTATCGAGAAATAGGGTTTTGAGAGAAGGAATCGTGTACGGATGACGTCCTAACCTATCGAGAGATAGGGTTTTGAGAGAAGGAGTCATGTACGATGACGTCTTGACCTATCAAGAGATATGATTTTAAGAGAAGGAGTCGTGTATGAACGACGTCTCGACCTATCGAGAGATGGGGTTTTGAGAGAAGTAGTTGTTTACGAACGACGTCTCGACCTATCGAGAGATAGGGTTTTGAGAGAAGGAGTCATGTATGAATGACGTCTCAACCTATCGAGAGGTAGGGATTTGAGTGAAGGGGTCTTGTACGAACGATGTCTCGACCTATCTAGTGATAGGGTTTGAGATAAGGAGTTATGTATGAAAGACGTCTCAACCTTTCAAGAGATAGGGTTTTGAGAGAAGGAGTCATGTACAAATGACGTCCCGACCTATCAAGAGATAGGGTTTTGAGAGGAGTTGTGTACAAACGACATCTTGACCTATCGAGAGATAGAGTTTTCCGAAAAGGAGTCGTGTACGAACGACGTCTCGACCTATCGAGAGATAGGATTTTGAGAGGAGTTGGTTCGAACAACGTCTTGACCTATCGAGAGATAGGATTTGAGAGAAGGAGTTGTGTACGAACGACGTCTCGACCTATCAAGAGATAGGGTTTTGAGAGAAGGAGTCATGTACGAACGACGTCTCGACCTATCGAGAGATAGGATTTTGAGAGAAGGAGTCGTGTACGAACTACGTCTCGACCTATCGAGAGATAGGGTTTTAAGAGAAGAAGTCGTGTAAGAACGATTAGGGCATATATCGATAGATAAGGTTTTAAACGGAATCATATACAAATGATGTCTCGACCTATCAAGAGATTGCGTTTTTAGATGGAATCGTGTACGAACGATTAGGGAACCTATCAATAGATAGTGTTTGGATACCTAATAATAACTAGGGTTTTTATGGGATCATGTACGAACGATCTCTCGTACCCATCAAGAGATAGGGTTCTGATACCTAATAATAACAATGGTTTTTATGGGATCGTGTACAAACGATCTCTCGTACCTATCAACAAATATAGGGGCGACAAAGCTATAAGCCTACATACAGGGTAAAACCTAAGTAAATAACTAGAGTTTTGTTTATTTTATTTTCAAAATAACAATCCATCCCTAGCAGAGTCGCCAAGAAAGTTGTAAGAGTACCGCCCGTTCTATGTCCCGTTCCATAGCTTAGCACGTGTCAAGAGACACGTGACAATATGGAAGGACTATCATGAGGAAGCTCGAGGTTCCATACGTTTCAACCTTGGTTTGCATGCCAGGAATCTTTTAAAATAAAACATTTAGTTTTTAAAAGATTTTAAAAATACCTGGAATGGTGATAAATTAATTATGTAAAAATAATTAATCATTTGTTCAAACTTTATAATCTATGAGGTTAAATAACATTTTAACCTAAACCCGATTTAAATTAATTAAACATAATCAATTTAAAGATTATTTATTTGAAAATTAGAGTCGTCAAGAGATTTTATGAAAATCAATAAAATGATACGTGTACAAACGTATTTATACCAGAGTTTCTAAAAAGGGGTGGTTCGTTGTCTGTTTATGTTCGGGAAAGGGCTTTCGCACTATGTCATCTACGCCCGCCTAAAGATGGTTTTCAAAATTCTTCTAAAATAAACAAAGTTTGGTGTCATAAATCTAATTATAACATTCCTTATCTTTAAATAGTAGTCTAGGGGTCCTAAATGAGGATAGGCTTTAAATAATTATACAAAATTATTTTAAAAGGGTGTGTACATGTTGCGTTGATTTTCAAATTTAATAAAACCTGAAAATATCAAAGGAGAATGTTAGAATTTTAAAATAAATTCCAAACAGGTCCTTATCGAAAATATTGGTTTATGATATATCCCAAAAATATAAAAATATCATTTTCTAATCTTTCAGGATTGTTTAAAAATGTGTTCGGATTTCAAAATTATAAAAATAATTTTGGGTTTTGAAAAGTGGAACCAAACAGGCCTTAGGACCAGAGTCCTAGGGTCTTGGTCCGGTTTGGCCGATCTAGGCTCGGTCGGGTTCGGGTAAGAGTAGTGTGGTTCGGACCATGGCTCGATAATATGGGTTAAGGGACCGGAGAGCTCAGTCCTGGGCTTTAGAGGCTCGGTCCCAAACTCAAGTGGCTCGGTCGAAGATTGGGGATGTTTAGTCTCATGTCAAGTCTACCAGTCTAGGTGCTCGGTCCTAGGGTTAGGCAGCTATCGGTCCTAGGTCTAGGGTTAGGGTCAAGTTTACAAGTACTAGGTCAAGTGAGGACTCGGTCCTAAGGTCAGGTTTATCAGTCCTAGGCTAAGTGAGGGCTCATTCCTAGGGTTAGGTTTATCGGTCATAGTCCTAAGGTTAGAGTGTTCGGTCCTAACCCTTGGTCCTGGCTGAAGAATATCGGTACTACTCCACAACCCTAGCAAAAAAATCGTCGGTCATGCTCCACGGTCATGGCAAAAGAACACCGATCATACTCCACGGTCATGCTCCACTATCCTAGCTAAAGAACATCGGTCCTAGTCCACGGTCCTGGTAGAAAATCATCGATCCTGACCCACGATCCTGGATCTATTTTCTTGGTCCTAAACAAAAACCTTAGAATCGGGTGTTCTTATTTTGGTCCGAAATTTCAAAAGTTTATAACTTTTGATTGGGATCATGAAATCATAATCCGTAAGCTACAGCAAGTTCATATGATTATGAAGAAAAAAGCCCTAACATAAATCACCATTTTGAAGATCTTAAGAGGATCATTTACAAAACACTATTTCTAGGTCAAATTTTAGGATTTTTTAAATTAGGCCATTTCAAGGCCTGACTTTTTTCATTAGTTTTGAAATGATGAATACAGTTTATCTAAATCAAAACAAGAATATCATAACATCATTAGAACAGTTTTTGAAGATTGAATCAAAATCTAATTTTTTTCATAACCCAATTTGATCAAACATGATCAAAGTGATGAAACAGTTGCTTAAAATTCATCCTAACATGTTAACAAACATGTATAATAACTAATTGGATCAACAAATCCAGATTAAAAGAAAGAACATTAAATTTCAAAATTCCAAATTTTCAAGTTTTCAAGTTTTTTCCAAAATTTCAGTTTGATCAAATATGATCAAAACTTGATTACATTTGTATAAAAATCATTCAAACATATTTAAAAACATGTATAACAATTATCTGGATAAAAAAATTCAGATTTAAACTAAGAACACAAAGATTTTAAAAATCCAGTTTTCAAAATTAAATTTTCAAAATATTGATTTTGGTGGATTTGATCTGGTTTCTTTCTACATAAAGCTTATACATGATATAAATATTGATTCATAACAAAAGAAATCACACAATCAAGCATAAGAGCACGACCAAATTGATTAAATAGGAAAATTTGAAAATATTCAAAAATTTCAATAACATATCGTGATATTGAAAAAATCTTGGGGTGTGTTAACAACTATTCAAGAGCCTAGATTGAAGTTGGATCGTCGGAATGAGTTTTGAAAAAAATCAGTTTGCCGGAATCTACAAGGCTTGATTTCAGGCGATAAAATTCAGTGATTGAGGGGTGATTGTTTGATGGATTGATAGTGGAAGGGTAGGGGCTATTTATAGTGCAAGTAAGGCGGTTAAAGAAGGCCATTTCGACTTGATTTCAACTCCGACGAGCTTATCTTCAAAATCTTATCCGGCAACTAGCAACCTTATCCCAGGGAGGATAATGCTTCTCGATAGGGGCTATTGTAGGCGCTGACGCAAGGGTCACGTGGTCGAAAAAAATCAAGGGATTTGATCACATGTGGAGGAAGCTAGAGCTTCTAAAAGGTTGGACGTCGGCGAGGTTGTGATTCCAACGAAGAAGACAAGCCAAACAACGTCGTTTCGTGTGACGAGATGTCGAGTTCCGCCTGGTTCTATCCGCGGTCAGCCTAGTTGACTAATGAGGTTATTCTGTCCTGTTAGTTGATTCAGCGCGGGCACGTGCGCGTGGCTCTGTTATATCCAGCTGCTTGGGAGCGTTTGGCTGTTGAATGAGATATGGGCGCTCTTCTGATGGTCCAAAATCTTACTGCAGAGATTAAACATAATTTCAGCTACACATGATTATCATATTTTATTTTTATTTAAAATGTTATTAAAAATCGGTTTTTAATCCCTATTCAATTTATATTTTCACCAAAAATTTCACAAAAAAATATTTATGGAATCATAATAACAATTATGATCATATTTTATTTATTTTGGGAATTTTTGGAAATTTAGGTATTTTATTTAATTGGTTTAAGTAATGAATTAAACATAAATCATGAATAAATCATAGTTAAAATTTTTAACCCCTTCCTTGGTCTAATTTGGGTAAAATAAATACAATATTTTATCCTCAGTTTATTTTTGAAATTTAGAAAAATTTCCTTAATTAGGTGTTAATTATCAAAATAATTAATCCTTAATTAGATTTTAATTCCTTCTTTAAGTTATTTTGAATATAAAAATTCAAAATACTATTTTAATATTATTAAAATAACAATATTATTTGAAAATAGTGTAAGTTAAATTTTCATGCTTACAATATGAACATGGAAAACAAACTGAAAACACAAAGAAATGAACTTCAATCTTGTTTTGAAACTTTGGTTGTACATCTTTTATTCTTGAATATTCATGATGATTAGGCATATTCATCAATATTCAATTCACGACATGGTCACAAAATCATAATCCACAACTTCAAATCCCTTAAGAGGTCGAATAAAGATGAAATACAAGGATGAGAATGAATGTCACTCATCATGTCTTATACACTAGTACTCTCAACAAGCTTGACGCGACCTCCCTATATCCTTTTGAAGAATCTTGATTTCATTCAATAAATGGGGTAGCTAGAACATTCAACTATCTAAACAAAGCAAGCATGCGATAAATGCTATCTCGTTATAAAAATTCGAGAGATGATGCACTCCATCAATGTGAGGCTTATTTTTGACGTGGCTCTAACGAGTTCTCATACGAAAACTCAAAGTAACTCGAGCATGTGACGATGTTGGATATGGATATGAAATTGATGATGATTGTGTTCATTCATTGGTCTTCAAATTAAGATGTGATCTCTCGATCATAAACAATGACTCCATGTCCTAAGACCATGACTAAAGCTCATACTCTAGAACGATTCTTAGAAGAATAATTTAATGTTTACTCGAGTTAGTGATTCAAACATCCAAAATTAGGAAACATCACCCATACCCGACAAAAGATAGAAGAGAAAAAGGGAGATTCGAGGGGAGTGAAAGTTCGGACGAAGACCAACGGTCGTTTGCTGTGATCGAAGGGTCATTGAGGAATCGTATGCCTAAGTTCTACATGAAGTACTTTATTTGCGCGACACTACCAAAAAAGGAAGGGCGAGACACTCCAAACCAACGAACTTTTGTCTGATCTCAGGAAAAAAACAAAATTAGGGCTAACTTCATTTGATTTCGGGGTGGACAACTTTCCCGATGAGATCAAAAGGGTCTATCTTGAAAGGGGGTGTTGGTTTTAAAGTCCATAAAAATAAGGGGAAATCAAAGAAAATAGATTAATTTTTTAGAGAGAAGAGGGAGTGAAAAAAATGAGAATCAATTTCGGTTCTATGAATGGTTTGAGATTTTAAACCTTTTGAACTAGGGAACTCCGTTTGTTGTAAGACCAATTAGGTGATTGGCTAGCTGTGTAAGTAAATTTTTCATTCATTATTTAAAACTAGGCATTTCTAAAAAAATCGATTTAGTAAAAAATATCATTTTTGCACTTTTACTTTCTATTATTCAATCATTCTATGTAGTTCAATTTTATGCATGTTATATGACAAATATCGATTGATATAAACATTGGAAACAAACTGAAAACACAATGAAATAAACTTTAATCTTGTTTTGAAACTTTGGTTGTACAAGTTTTATTCTTTGAAATTCACGATGATCAGGCATATTCATCAATCTTCAATTCACGACATGGTCACTAAATAATAATCCATAACTTCTGATTCCCCAAGAGCTCGATTGAAGATTAAATATAAGAATGAGAATGAACGTCACTCATCAATGTCTTATACACTAGTAGACTCAACAAGCATGACATGGCCTCCTTATATCCTTTTGAAAAATATTGATTCCATTCGAAAAAGGTGTAGCTAGAACATCAAACTATCTAAACAAAGTAAGAATGCTATAAATGATATCTAGGTATAAAAACCGAGAGATGATACACTCCTTAAATGTGAGGCCTATTTTTGACGTGAGTGTAATGAGTTCTCATACGAAAACTCAAAGTACCTCGAGCATGTGACGATATTAGATATGTATCTAAAATTGATGATGCTTGTGTTCATTCATTGGTCTTCAAATTAAGACGGGATCTCTCGATCATAAACAATGACTCAATGTCCTAAGACCATGACTAAAGCTCACACTCTATAACGACTCTTGGAAGAAGAATTTCAATGTCTACTCAAGTTAGTGAGTCAAACATTCAAAATTAGGGCACATTTCTTAACCTCTTTTGGAAAAGGTTCAATAATTCACATTTCCCATACCCGACAAAAGGTAGAAGAATAAAAGGGAGATGAGAGAGGAGCGAAAGTTTGGATGACCAAAAATCGTTCGCTATGACCAAAGGGTCATTGAGGAATCGCACGCTTGAGTACTATAGGAAGTCCTTTATTTATGCAGCACTACCAAAAGAGGAAGGGCAAGAGGCTCCAAATCAACGAACTTTTGTCAATGCTTCGGAAAAACCCATAATTAGGGCTAACTTTATTTGGCTCGACATGGGAGACTTTCCCGAAAAGATTAGAAGGGTCTGCCTTGAAAGGTAGATGGTGGTAAGAGGCCATAAGAATAAGAGTAAATCAAAGGACAATGGAGTAATCTTTTATGGAGAAGAGGGAATGAAAAAAGAAAAATCAATTTCGATTCTAGGAGTTGTTTGAGATTTTCAACCTTTTGAACTAGCTAGGGAACTCCATTTTTTGCAAGACCAATTGGATTTTGTTCTTGAGGAGTTTGGCTAGCTTTGTAAGTCCCTTATTCATTTATCATGTAAAACTAGTAATTTTTAAAAACACCCAGTTGAGTAAAAATATCATTTTTGCACTTTAACTTTCTATTATTCAATCTTTCGATGTAGTTTAATTTTATACGTGTTATATGAATATCGATTGATATGAACATGGGAAAGAAACTAAAACACAAAGAAATAAAATTCAATTTTGTTTTGAAACTTTGGTTGTACATATTTTGTTCTTGGATATTCATGATCATTAGGCCTATTCATCAATCTTCAATTCACAACATGGTCACTCAATCATGACCCCACAACTTCTGATTACTTAAAAGCTCGACTGAAGTTCAAATACAAGAACGAGAATGAATGCACTCATCAATGTCTTATACACTAGTACTCTCAACAAGCTTGACGCGACCTCCCTATATCCTTTTGAAGAATCTTGATTCCATTCAAATTAAAGGGGTAGTTAGAAGATTCAACCATCTAAGCAAAGAAAGCATGCGAGAAATGCTAACTCGGTATAAAAAACCGATAGATTATGAACTCTATCAATGTGAGGCCTATTTTTGATGTGGCTTTAACGAATTCTCATACGAAAACTCAAAATCACTCGAGTATGTGACAATGTTAGATATGGATATGAAATTATTGATGCTTTTGTTCATTCATTGGTTTTCAAGTTAAGACGTGATCTCTCGATCATAAACAATGACTCCATGTCTTAAGACCATGACTAAAGCTCACACTCTATAACGATTATTGAAAGAAGAATTTCAATGTCTACTCGAGTTAGTGAGTCAAACATCCAAAATTAGGGCACATATCTTAACCTTTTTTGGCAAAGGTTCAACAATTTAGTCACATTGCCCATACTCGATAAAAGACAAAAGAGTAAAAGGGAGATGAGAGGGGAGCAAAAGTTTGGACAAAGACCAACAATCATTCGTTGTGACCAAAGGGTCATTGAGGAATAGCACGCCTGAGTACTATAGGAAGTCCTTTGTTTGTCCAGCTCTAACAAAAGAGGAAGGACGAGAGGCTCTAGACCATCAAAGTTTCATCAAGTCTTCGGAAAAACCCGAAATTAGGGCTAACTTCATTTGGACCGAGGTGGGCGACTTTCCTGAAGAGATCAAAATGGTATGACTTGAAAGGGAGATGGTGGTAAAAGGACATAAGAATAAGGGGAAATCAAAGGAAAATGGATTATTTTTTTAGGGAGAAGAGGGAGTGAAAAAATGAGAATCAATTTCGGTTCTAGGAGTTGTTTGAGATTATAAACCTTTTGAACTAGGGAACTCAATTTATTGCAAGACCAAATGTATTTTGTTCTTGAGGTGTTTGTCTAGCTATGTAAGTCCCTTTTCATTCATCATGTAAAGCAATTAATTTTAAAAAACCCGATTTAGTAAAAATATCATTTTTGCACTTTAATTTTCTATTATTCAATCTTTCGATGTAGTTTAATTTTATACATGTTATATGAATAGCGATTGATATGAGCATGGGAAAGAAACTGAAAACACTAAGAAATGAACTTCAATTTTGTTTTGAAACTTTGGTTGTACATGTTTTGTTCTTGGATATTCATGATGATTAGGCCTATTCATCAATCTTCAATTCACGACATGGTCACTCAATCATAACCCACAACTTCTGATTCTCTAAGAGCTCGATTGAAGATCAAATACAAGGACAATAATGAATGTCACTCATAAATTTCTTATACACTAGTATACTCAACAAGCTTGACGCGACTTCGTTGTATCCTTCTGAAGAATCTTGATTTCATTCGAACAAAAAGGGTATAAAAAAACAAGCTTGATTGAAGAACATTCAACCATCTAAACAAAGCAAGCATACGAGAAATGCTAACTCGGTATAAAAAACCAAGAGATTATGCACTCCATCAATGTGAGGCCTTTTTTGACGTGGCTCTAACGAGTTCTCATACAAAAACTCAAAAACACTCGAGCATGTGACGATGTTAGATATGGATTTGAAAATGACGATGCTTGTGTTTATTCATTGGTCTTCAAATTAAGACGTGATCTCTCTATCATAAACAATGACTCCATGTCTTAAGACCATGACTAAAGCTCATACTCTAGAACGATTCTTGGAAGAATAATCTCAATGTCTACTCGAGTTAGTGAGTCAAACATTACAAATAGATTACGAAAGACAATAAAGGATCTCTAGGACAACCTGATCACAAGATTATTTCTTACACTTGATTGATGGCACACTTGAAAGTTTAAAAATGTCACGGATGAAAAATTCAAAAGTTATTTACCCTTCATAGGATCACAATTGAATTTACATCTACATCTACATAAAAAATATATGCATAAGTTGACACGCATTTTACATTTATATAGTTTCTATCACTAACCAATTTTATGTACATGTTTGTTGGTAATCTTATTTCGTAAATTACACGTAAATATAATATCAATACAAACAATGATAATAAATAAAATACAATAGATTATTTAATCAAATGTAGAAAAATCTTCTCGTTTGCTCCGAGACCTGTGAAATCACAGTTACCTTAAAACAATTTTATCTTCTCAATTTGTGCTGGAGAGTTTTGTCGGCGGCTGCTTCCCAGGGTACAACAGAACATGTCACTACAACAACGAACTAAATAGTTTACCTAGAACTCGAAGAACGCTCACAAAGAACATGAAAGACTTTTAGAATTCTAGAGTGAGCAATGATAAGATGATGTGTGAAAGGAATTAAAGTGAAGAGATATATATAGTTGGAAATTAAACCCTAAAACTATTCATCAATTCTTTGATCTAACATTGACATTTCATCTTCATTAAGAGAATGTAAGTTACATCCATCAATAAATATCTTTTAGTTATAATAACAATTAATAACATTTGTTAATTACCTCGTTCAAAACATTAATATTAATTGTAACAATGAACAAAAATTCATTTTTATTTGTATTAAATTTTACTTCAATTTAATATAAATTTCATTTGGATTAAAATTTTTCATTAATTACATTTGAATTTAGTGTGAATTTTATTTGCCCAAATTATAATTTCCTACTGGTAATAATTTTTAACATCTTTGACTTAAAAAAACTAATTTATTATATTTATATAGATTAATTAGGATAAGATTTAATATAGATTTTAAGAGATTGATGGTGTGGAATTTCAAATTATTTTATTAAATATTATTATATATATATATATATATATTAATTAAAGATAGAGTGATTATATTTTTATAAAATTAATGATTAAAAATTTTATTTTTTTCTATCTTCATTTATCTTTTTAATATATATAATAATTATATATTAGAGTAAATAAATATTATATTAATGAGAGATAATATATATATATATATATATATATTAATTAGGAAAGATAATTAATATAAATTATAGGAGAGAAACATTGATTACTTGTGGAGAGGGCGTATATTATATCTTCAAATAATTTTATTAAGCGTTATCCTATAATATGTATATATATTTATATTAGAGGAGATTATATTTTTCTATAAAAAATTAATAATTAAAGAGATTATTTTTTATTTTCACTATAACTATGTTTTTTATAAAATTAATTATTAAAAAGATTATTTTTATTTTCTCTCTCATCTTTATTTATCTTTTTAATATATATTTAAATATATATAAATAAAATATATAAATAGAGTAAAATATAATTAAAATATTAGTTTGTATATATTAGAAATAAAAAAAATAATTATATATGATAATTATATAATACAATAAATACGAAATACAGTAAATAAAGAATTATATTAATGAGAGATACAATATAAATATAAATATGAGGAATGATAGAGAGCGCGACTCTGAGACAGCGACTGGGAGCGCGATGCCTAAGTGGGTTGACAGGTAGAATATTCTCTTTTTATTAATTATTTTATCTCTCTTTTTATTAATTAATTTCTCTCTCCTCTTATTAAATAATTTCTCTCTATCTCTACAAATTAATTTATCTCATTTATCCATATTCTCACGATTATTATTTTACTCATTTATTTGATATTTAGTTTAGTTTAACGGTTAAAATAAATCAATAATTTACAACAAATTCTCACATTAAATATTTTAATAATATATTTAAATAAATTCTAAACCCTAAACCTTAAACCCTATATTCTAAATCCTAAATATTAAATTCTAAACCCTAAACCCTAAACCCTAATTAATATCAATGATTAGTTGAATTATGAATTTATCTCTTTTATTTTTATTTTATTTTTATGACTTTTCAATTCCTTTATTTATCAAATATTTTTTATGGCCTCTTTTTTCTTTTTTTTATTATTTTTTTTTATATTGACTTATTAATATTTTTTTAGTTTTATTACTTATAAATAAATGTTTATCTAATATTTATATTCTCACGATTAATTATTTTCTCTCCAGTAACTAATTATTAATAATATAAAAGAGAGAATAATTAATAAAAGGAGAGAGAATATTCTATCTGTCAACCCACGTAGGCACACTAGGTAGGCATCGCGCTCCCAGTCGCTGTCTCAAGTCGCGCTCTCTATCATTTTTCTATAAATTTTATATATATATTAATTAGAAGATATAATTTATTTTATCTTTTAAAAAAACTTATTTATTATATTTATATAGATTAATTAGTAAAGAGAATTAATATAGATTATAAGAGAGAAAAATCTTAATTAATCTTGTAGAGAGTGCATATATTGTACCTTCAAATAATTTTGTTAAACCGTATTATATATAAATTCTAACAATGTTAAGAGTTTGAGATATCAACATTACTAAAACATGATTGACAATCAAACCTAAGGAGATGAGACAATGCATTTGGAAATGTAAGGGTTGCAAACAATGGAACAACAACTTTAGAAACAAGTTGATGCTCTCACTTTAACTGTGCACCATCTCTTTCTCAATTATTTCTCAAGGAGTGAAAGATTTCAAAAACTTGAAATAGAAACTGAGGAGGACTTTTAGTCTTGCTAAATCATTGAAGGAGTTTGGTTTCAGTCATGAATGACCCTTCAAGTGAAGATCTTGAGATTTCAATGAACTTGGATAACCTCAATGATACTTATTAAGCACTCATGATAGTCGTAGCGTGCAAGTTAGTCGATGTCTTGAAATGAAGAAATACCATTTTCCATAAGAATATCGTGTCTTTACTCATGTTAGTACGTAACTTTATTGGTTATAATCTCTTTTTGATAAATTATACGTCACCATGACATGTGTCCCAATTTAGTGGTGCGACAATATTGGAGTTGTTTTTTTTTTTGTCTTATTTCTATATTTATGTACAAACTAACATTTAGATATGAAAATTGATTTTTATTTTGTTCGTGAACATGTTGCTCGAAAGAGAATAAACTAAATATATTTCCACTTATGATCAAATAATTTAATATTCTCACCAAAGAATTGACCTCCAATAAATTTATTTTCTTGGAGAAAAGTTTACCTTGTGTCATCCTGTTTTGCTTGATTGATTACCCAAATTATTTTTAGGTTTACTAATATAATCACATTAACACTTAATTCATATTTATTAGTAAAATATATAATGTCTTAAATATTTTGTATATAAAATAAGTGTATGTACAAACCTAGAAATATAGTCTAATTTTTCAATCAATTTCCTACTTTCCATTATACATTTTTTATTCTCAATTTTAACTTACCTTTTTATTCAAAAACACATATCTTTTTAAATTAACACTAATCAATTTTTTTTTAAATAATTTAAATTTATTCAAATAACTTATAACCACACAAATTAATAAACTTAATTTGTAACAATTTTTTAATTAAACTTTGTAAATGAAATTGCATATTGATTGAATTATGACGGTTAGAAATCAAAAGAAAGTTGAGTGACAATGACATGTGTTTTGGGGGCTTGGTTTGAATCCATTGGGCCTAATATAAATGAATGGGTTACCCAAGAATTTAAGGTTTTACTAACAGATATAAATTCTAAAGAATAAAATAATTCATACAAATAAGGTTTAGGGTTTACTATCAGATATGACTTTTAAAGAACAAATTAAATACTTTTATTAAATAACTTTTTCATTGTTCAAGAGTGTTTCATAACTTAACAAAAAAAATGCAAAGAAACTAACTTGATTAAGATGAATAAAATATATGAGAAATGCAAAGAAACTAACTTAATTGATATGAATAAAATATATGAGATTTTTAAAAAAGACTTCCTGTCCGACTCGAGAATGGGCGGTCCCATACCTATGTAAAAAATTAGACCTTTTTTTTTGCTTGCACTAATTTATGTTAAAAAAATCGCTTTAAATGAGAATATAACTCATAACCAAATAAAAATTAAAAAAAAATCAACATAAACAATTAAATTACACACTTTTATGTTAAAAAAATTAATAAATATATCTAAAATTTTAATTATTTTGATTAAATAGGCTACTCAGGTTGGCGCCTAATAGGTTATACATTGCAATAAGTATAATGACAACTTAACTACAAGTTTTATTTATTTTGGTACATGAAATCTTTTCTTGAATTATTGCTTCTAAACCCCTTACGTGTTGTTTTCAAAGGATTAAAATGAGTCAACAGATTTTTCTCGAAAACTCATTATTTTGGATGCTTGCAATGTTTCGAAATAATTTTAATAAATTGTTGGTTTATTTCTCAAATAAAGACTCCAGATTTACAAAATCAATTGGTTGGCGTCTTCTGTTCCAATTGGGGACCATCTGAGTTCCTATTTGACTGTTCTTTTGGATTGAAATAAGAGAGTAAGACATTGACTTTTAATTCGATTCTTGACCGAGTAGATTAAAGATACTCGGTTGTAAATCTAAATTCTTCAATCATGTTAGTAAAGAATTTTTAATTAAGAGTGTGATTCAAACAATTTGTTCTTAGTTTTAGACTTATTTTAAATTTTAAATATTTTTGTTAAATGTTTAATTCTAAAATTAATATTTTCTGTTGACAATGAAAAGAGTAATATTCATTTGTATATTTAAAATAAATTGAAAATATAAGATTGAAAGAAATTGAGTTTCAAAATAAAATTTTGTAAAGGCTGAAAGAGAGAAAAATAAAAATAATAATAATAATAATATTAATAATAATACTAATATAATATATATAACTAAACTTTTACAACTAAATAATGTACAAAACCAATCAAATTTACGAATTACTTTAATTTCACACACAATTTTCTTCAATCTAACAATAATAAATCAATTCTAAAATTTTAACTATTCACTATGATTATAATCATAGTGGAGTTACAGGAAGATATATAAAAAATTCTAACAATTGAAAAACTGAAATATAATTAGTCTACTTAAAAAATAAATATACCTAACTTATTTTGAAATTTAACTTTATATTTTGGAGTTTTTTAGTATCCATATTATATTGTCAAAGTCCAGACAAATAAAATTTTAGAACAAGTGAAATAGTTGATAAATTGTCATTTGTTTTATCCTAAAATAGTGTCGTGTTACTTTCAGATTTGTTTAGTCAAACATAAATTTAAATTAACTTTTCCTCATTTCCCTTATAAGTTTTCGTTGTTGCGAATTATCTCAAACTCCTTTTATTTTTATTGTTAAGTTATTTGAGTGGATTCCAACTATGAAATAAAAAATTCAGTCCGTTTAAAAAGTCCAGATACTAAAAGTCCAGAAGTTCAGAAATTCAGAAACTTAAAAATTCAGAAGCTCAAGAGTCCTATTGTATTAAATAGGGGTAGGATTGTCTTATTAGAAAAAGACTCTTGAATTGTCCTCGTTCTAATATAAAAGGTGGAGGAAGTGACTTTATCAAAACACATCAAAAAGTCATCTAGCATACACTTGTAGAGAGATAATGAGATCTCTTCTTTGTTTAGCTCTTATCTTCATTTGTTTCGTGTTTAACATTTTATTATAGTGAAGCTTCTTTTGGACAAAAGTCCCGTTGTTTTTATTTATTGATTTAAGGAGGTTTCTACGTTAAATTCTTGGTGTTCTTGTTTTATTTATATTTCCTTTTATGTTTGTTGTTTCTTTTTCCTAAAGATCTAATCAAGTGGGGAATAGTTTATTATCACAAGTGTGGTGATTATTCCGCTTTATTCCCAACATAGTGGTATTAGAGCTTGGTTATAACTTATAAGCGTGTTTATTTTTGATTGGTTTATGGAGATTAACACAAATAGAATGATTTTGTTGAATGATTCAAACTATCATATCTAGAAGGGTAAAATGAAAGATCTTTTATTTGTGAAGTCTTTGCATTTACTTATTTTTTTATAGTGAGAAACCTATCTCCAAATCTGATGAGGAATGAGCTTTTGAGCATGAACAGGTATGTGGTTTCATTCGTCAATTTGTTGAAGAGAATGTTTATAACCATATACAACATGAGACAAATGCACCTACTTTGTGGGGTAAGCTTGAGAATTTGTATGCTTCAAAGACATGAAGTAACAAATTACTTTTCCTCCAAAAGATTATTCATTTGAGATATAGTGACAGTACTTCTATGGTTGATCACTTGAATGAGTTTCAGGATGTTCTTGATCATATGTCAAGAATGAGTATAAACTTTGAAGACAATGTTCAAGAGCTTTTGTTATTGACTACTCGGCCTAATTCATGGAAGACTTTTAAAGTTTCTTTTTGTAAATCTGTTTCTAATGGCGTAGTGACAATGGAGATGGTCAAAAGTGGTGTCTTAAATGAAGAATTGAGACGAAAATCTCAAGACTCTTCATCATAGTCAAATGTGTTTGTTGCTGAAGATCGAGGAAGACATGATAATAAATGTGAAAAAGATAAGTCGAGACATAAGGGTCGGAACAAGTCTAAGTCAAAATACAAGCCAATTGAATGTTATCATTGTGGCAAAAGTGAACACATGAAGAAGAACTATTATAAGCTCAAATATGAAGCGAACAGATCTAACCAAAAGAAAAATGATTCTGAAGATCGTGTCTTCATCAACTACTTATGATATCTTCATTGTTCACGATGAGAATACAATTAACCTTGTATGCGATGAGTCAACTTGGGTGTTTGACACAGGAGCTTCCATAAATGTTACGCCAAAGAAATATTACCTTAAATCTTATACTTCTGGTAAATTTGGAGTATTAAAGATGGGTAATAATGTTGTAAGTAAGGTTATTGGTATTGGAGATGTTTGCCTAGAATCTAGCAATGGGTCAAAGTTGCTTCTTAAAGATGTTCGACATGCTCCAGACATGAGGTTGAATTTTATTTCAACTAGAAAGCTTGATGATGATGGTTTCTCAAGCTCTTTTGGTGCTGGAAAATGGGAACTTTCGAAAGGTAACCTCATTGTAGCTTGAGGAGATAATTTTTCAAATTTATATTTAATGTAATCTTTAATAAATAAAGATAATGTGAATGTTGTACGAAGTAAAGAAGCTTCAAAGTTATGGCACCGAAGACTTGGTCACATTAGTGAAAATGGGTTGAATTTGCTAGTTAAGCAAAATGTTATTCCGAGTTTCAGTGAGACAAATTTGGAGAATTGTTCTCATAGTCTTGTGGAAAAGCAAATTCGAGTATCGTTCAAGCATAATCCTCCCTCAAAAAAGTCAGATCTCTTAGAGTTAGTACATTCAGACGTTTGTGGACCTTTAAAGGTACAAACTAATAGTGGTGCTCTTTACTTTGTAACATTTATTGATGATCATTCTAGGAAGCTTTGGATCTATGTTTTGAAAACTAAAGATGAAGTTTTAAATAAGTTCAAGGAATTTCATGCTCTTGTTGAAAGAGAGACTAGAGAGAAGATCAAGTGCATTCGCAATGATAATGGTGGTGAGTATTGTGGTCCATTTGATGCATACGGCAAACAATATGGGATCAGACACTAGAAGACACCTCCAAAGACTCCTGAGTTGAATGGCCTTGTAGAAAGGATGAACAAAACAATTATTGAGAGGATTAAATGCTTTCTTTCAGAAACAAAGTTGCCTCCAACGTTTTAAGGTGAAGCATTACATACGGTGGTACATGTTATTAATTTGAGTCCTACAATTGCTTTGGACGATGAAGTTCCAAATAAGTTATGAACAAATAAACATGTTTCTTATGACCACCTACAAGTATTTGGATGCATGTGCTTTATTCACATTCCAAAGGATGAAAGATTAAAGTTGGATGTGAAGAGCCGTGAGTGCATCTTCTTGGGTTATGGCCAAGATGAGTTTGACTACAAAATGTATGATCCAGTTGCAAAGAAGCTTGTCATAATTCATGATATTATCTTCTTTGAAGATGAGACTACTAGGGAAAGTGATAAAAACTAAAGACGATGAATTAAAGGGAAAATTTGAGTTGATAAATTTAATAAAGCTCATTTATCTGATTCACCTATTTCAACAGAAAATTGGGTGCAAGAGGATGATGCTGAAGTTGAACATGATGTTCACATGGAGAATGATAGTAGTGACCAAGGTGAATTGCCTACAATTTCACGTACACGATCTACGAGAGATCGAAAGGCTTCAACAAGATATTCTCCTGATGAATATACGTTGGTGACGGATGGGGGGAGCTAGAGTCATATGAAGAGGCTAAAGATAACGAAGAATGGGTTGATGCTATAAAAGATGAGATAAAATCTTTACATGGCAATCATACATTTGAGTTGGTATAATTACCAAAAGAAAAGAAAACTTTGAAAAATAGGTGAGTGTATAGACTGAAGTAAGATGAACATACTTCAGCTCCATAACACAAAGCTCGTTTGTATTAATTTTTATGAAATATTTTCTCCCATTGTTAAAATGACTTCAATTAGAGTTGTCTTGAGTTTGGCAGCTAGTCTTGATTTGGAAGTTGAACTAATGGACGTGAAGACGACTTTTCTTCACGATGTATTAGAAGAAGAGATTTACATGAATCAACCTGATGGGTTTAAGGTCAAGGGTAAAGAGAATTGTGTTTGCAGGTTGAAAAAAAGCTTGTATGGCTTGAAACAAGCTCCTCAACAATTATACAAGAAGTTTGAGTTGTTCATGAAGGAACACAGCTATAAGAAGACTACTTCCGACCATTGTGTGTTTGTGCAAAAATTCTCTCCTAATGACTTTATTATTCTTTTACTTTATGTTAATGAAATTCTTATTGTTGGTCAAACTATTGTGAGAATTAATAGGTTGAAACAAGACTTAGGGGAGTCAAAGATGAAGGATCTTGGACCAGCGAACCAGTTTCTTAGAATTAGATACAGTTGTGATAGAAAGACAAAGAAATTATGGTTGTCTCAAGAACGATATATTGAGAAAGTGTTGTAGAGATTCAATATGGAGAAGGCCAATAGTGTTTCCACACCTCTTGCAGCATATTTTAAATTGAGCTCTAAACTTTATCCTTCTAACGATGACGAGAAAGAAGATATAAAGAATATTCCTTATGGTTCTGCTGTTGGAAGTCTTATGTATGTCATGGTTAGCACAAGACCAGATATTACTCATGTCGTTGGCATTGTGAGTAGATTCCTTTCCAATCCAGGAAAAGAACATTGGGAAGCCGTCAAATGGATATTGAGATATCTTTGGGGTACATCAAGTTTGAAACTTTTCCATGGAAATGAGATTCTGAATTTAGTTAGTTATACCGACTCTAATATGGAAGGTGATGTTGACTCGAGAAATTTACTTCTGGTTATTTGATTAACTTTACAGGGGGAGTCGTTGCTTGGCAATCTAGACTTCAAAAATGTGTTGCGTTGTCAACCGTTGAAGCTGAACTTATTGCAGCAACTGAAGCTTGTAAAGAATTAATTTGGGTTAAAAATTATTATTTGAACTTGGTTTTGTGCAGGATAAATACATGTTTTATTGTGATAGTCAAAGTGCGATTTACCTTGCTAAAAACTCAACATTTCACTCTAGATCGAAGCACATTGATATGAGATATCATTGGATACGTGATGTTCTAGATGAAAAGTTGTTGGTTTTAGAGAAAGTGCATACATATGATAATGGCGTTGATGTGTTGACCAAAGCACTTCCAAAAGGCAATTTTGAGTTTTGTTGTTCAATCGCGGATTTGACAACAACCCTTCCATAGTTGTGATGGGGGAGTTTGTTGGGTTATTTAATTGGGCTCCCAGCTATGAAATAAAAAGCTCAGTCCGTTTAAGAAGTCCAGATGCTAGAAGCCCAGAAGTTTAGAAACCTAGAAGCCCAGAATTTCAGAAGCTCAAGAGTCCTTTTGTATTAAATAGGGGTAGGGTTGTCTTATTGGAAAAAGACTCTTGAGTTGTCCTCATTTTAATGTAAAAAGTGGAGGAAGTGGCCTTATCAAAACACATTTGAAAGTCATCTAGCAAACACTTGTAGAGAGATAGTGAGATCTCTTCTTTGTTTAACTCTTATTTTTATTTGTTTTGTGTTTAACATTTGATTATAGTGAAGCTTCTTTTGGACAAAAGTCTCGTGGTTTTACTCTTTAATTTGATGAGGTTTTCCACGTTAAATTCTTGGTGCTCTTGTTTCATTTATATTTTCTTTTATGTTTGTTGTTTCTCGCTCCTAAAGATTCATTCAAGTTAGGAATAGTTTATTATCACAAGTGTGGTGATTATTGCGCTTTATTCCCAACATTTATATAATATGATTCGTTAAAACGTTAATCATAGCTGGAACCAATTACACACAATATATACATTCTTATTTTTCAATCAAAATCAATTACTTGGATTAATTTCTTTATTTTCAGTATTTTTCCAATTTTAATTATTTAAAAAAAATTAATTTATAATTTTCTTGTCTTCAATTTATTAAAACTTGGCTTATCACTAAATCCATGATAAACAAGTTTAAAGTTTCATCAGCAGAATTATCTTTAGGTCTTAATTTCTAAAGACATCCTCATTATTCATTTTGACAACATTAAAATAATGGTTGTCCTTCTTTGAATTTGGGGAAATAATTTATTTCTTAGAAGTTGTCATTAGTTGGTTATAAAATATTGATAGGGGTTTAAAAAATTAAAGGGATTCTTTTTAAACGAATTATTCCTAAAGACAATTCCTCAAATTATCCTTCTTTATTGATTTAAGGATCTTTTTCATATGAAAAATAGAAGTTGGAATGGAAATCTAATTGACTTCTTTTTTGGGCCAGAGTTTGTGTACTCATTTGCCTAGTTGAGAAAAATAAAACTGATTTGGCAATTATGTTGGAATGGAAATTTTCAATAAAATTGGGGTTTTATATTACTAGTTGAAGTTTTGAGACTCCCAACTCTCCTAGTGGCATATAAATATAGAATCGGTCCTAGGGTAAGCAGCTAGACAACCATCTAAGGTCAACCCTCTCCCAAACAAAAAAAAAAATGTATCTTACGAGTATAGTTTGGGAAAATACTTTGAAAATCTTCTAACAGTCCTACTTTCTATTTCAAATAGATGACAATCATATATCGCTCTGCGGTTTTTATCTGAATTGTCCCGTTAGATTGTTACGGGTTGTTTTTTTTTCGGTTTGACCGGTTGTTGACTGACATGACTGTTGATGGTACCAGATGTTATTTGTGTTTTTCGCCCCGAATTCATCCCGATCTCACTCCAAATACTAATAAACACAATTAAATATATATCATCATTAATATATTTATAATTTCTTCATATTTTATAAGTTTTTTAATTTTATTTTTATTATAATATAAACTTTCAATATATATTATATTAAATAATTTGTTTATATAATTTTATCAAAATTTTATTTTATTTTTCGTAAAAAATGTGATATAAGGCTGCCCCGCGGGAATTTCTCAAAACCAAAAAGGGGAGAAAATGGTAGTAACAAATCATCGAAGTAGAATGGGGGCGAGGATGATAAACGCATTGATCGTCAACATAAACTTGTTATTAAGAACCCCAACCCATCGACGGAATCTCCGCATTCCTCGTTTTATTGTCAAAATTTGCCCGATCACTAGGAGCGGATTTGTGTAGGGGATTAGTCAACTCAATTGGTTATTTATTTACTAAACCTTGATGTATCCATTAATTGTGAAACTTATTGTATACATGTAGTTTAGTGGTTTAAAATAAATAGTGTATATACTGTTTGAGTTCGATTATTTTTTAAGTTCATTTTTATTTAGAATTTATTTTCTTACTTTTTTATATACATTAGGTTTAATTTTCTAACTTCAATGTCTCGAGCCGATCTACCAACACATTTTGTCTTTTTTCTGTGCTAAGCTAAAGTGAAAGTTAAGTTTCTATTCTACCTTTATGTATAAATAAACAAAATCCCTTAAAAAAACACCCACCTTTCATAATTACAGAAATTACAATTCCAATTTGAATAAAGAGGTTAAGTAAGTAGAGAGCCTCCTCTAAAGGATAAAACATACAATGTTAGTTTTTTTTAATTTATTCTTTTAATATTTTGATTTTTCAGAAATTTACATTTTAACCGTCAAGATAATTAGATAATCATCAATTATCTTTGTATAGTTATCCACTCACTTTAAATAATAATAATAATATTACAATAATGATTAATTATTTTTAGATAAGAATTACATCATGATTAATTCTTTATATAATTATTAATTACTTTTAAATGCAGATGATAAAAATAATTTCATATCATATTAAAAAAAAATATTAGGCCTTTGACAAATTTTAAGGAAAATATATGCTTTTTTTTATTAGTTTTAATTTTTCTTATATTTAAACAAATAATTAGATTTAAAATATTTTACTTTTCTTGAAAGTTTGTTCTCTAATTTGAACATTTATCTTGTCTCTACTTTATGTTTTTAAATTTATTGTTTATATATATTTTTTAAAATTACTTTTATTTTAAAAAATAATTAATATAAATATTGTTTATTTAAATAATTAATGAATATAACCAATCTAATATTCTATAGACTAATGCCTTGTTCGGATTGGGGTTATTTGAATAATCTAGAGGGAGAAAAATAATGATGGTCGATGATTTTGAGGAGATGATGATTATTTTTGGTAAAAAGGACTTAAAGGGTATTGATATATTTAAATAAAATAAAAAATAATAATTTAAATAAATGGTATTTTAGTATTTTGGTTAATGAAATGAGCGATTAATTGGTGAGAAGTGATTGATTAGAAAACTGATTTAGTATAGATTAAATAAAAAACTTTACATAAGGCAATGTAGGGTCTATGTGGCCGTGACCCTGACCCTCATAAGAGATAAGAGGGTTGAAATGACATTTCAATTCTATTGTGTGAGTACAAAATTCTTTAAAATTCAATTATTATATTTTTATTAATTAAATCATTATTTTTATTTAAAAAAATATCAAATTATTTATTTAAATATTTTTATAATTTTAATATTAGACAAAATAAAATTATTTAAATAATATATACTTAAAATTAGTTGTTTTTTCTCCAAATCATAGAAAATTAGATTTTTTTAAACAAGTTTTTATCCAAAAAAAAAAAATAACATCAAGCTAGCTCTAAGAGCTCGTTTGATGAAAGGGTTTTTAGAATAAAATTCAGTTTTTATCCTAAAACTTAACCATCAAATCAAATAATTTTATCATTTAAATACTAAAATTACCTTTTAATTTTATCTTTTCTCTCTAAACCATCATTCTTTCACTTAGACCATATCTTCTAAAGTGAAAGGGTAAATTAGTCTTCAAATTTTAAAAACCAGTTTTTTTCTTAAATAAAGTTTTTAAGATAAAACTCAGGTAAACCCAAAAAAAATCTTTCCTCAAACAAGCCCTAAGTGTTGTATTTTTAAGTAATTTTAAACAAAATAAGTATTTTTTATATATCTATTTCATTATTCAATTTAACAATTAAAATATTTTTTTTATTAAATATTAATATAAAATATATTTTAAAAAAAATATTATAAAACAAATGTCCCCAAGAAAATGTAAATAAAAGATTAAGACAGTAACAGTCATTGCTGGCTCCACCAATTGCTGGCGTGCTTAAATTATTAAAATATAACAGATACTGATCATCTACCAATTTAGAACCATTCAAACGTTTAATCACATCAAATGAGAAGAAGCCTTTGCTGATGTAATCATGATACATAAGATTTGTCTATTGTTAAGCGACAATCTTTTGTTTATTACATCTTAAAGTTAATTTATTAGATAAGAATACTATATAATAAAAAACTCATAATTAAATAAACCCCTAAGCTTTTTTATTATTTATGTCCCTCAAATTTTGAAAGCCTTTAAAATCATTATATTTTTGATAGATGATAAGAATAATATATAAAATAATATATGTGAATATATTATGAAAATAATTTTATATTAGGCATATAAAATAATATCGTTATTATATTATTAGTTTCCTTATTAATCTTTTGTAATGTATATATATTGGAGATTTCCCTAATGTAAAGGGCAAGAAGACAAAACAAGATTCTCCCTATTCTTTCATGGTATCAGGGCCCTAAGTTCTCTTTTCTTTCTTTTCTAAACCCAGCTTCCGCTTCTTTTCTCTAAACCTAACTTCCGTTTCTTCTCTCTTCTTCATCTATGACCGAAAACAAGGTTCATTCAGCCACCATTGTTTCCAACATCAAGGCGTGCATCCCTATCACCCTTGATTATGAAGGAAAACAATGCAACAGCTGGTCCACCCTTTTTCAACTTCATTGCCGTGCTAATATGGTGATCAACCATATTCAACCTCTAACAGTTAATCCTTCGGCCACGGTTCCCGCTCCGACGGAATACGATAAGGCTTTAACACAGAGACTTGATGATATTGTTCGTCAATGGATTTACGGGACCATTTCTAATGATCTCCTAAATTCCATCCTCGATCCTGATGACTCGGCAGTTGATGCTTGGAACAGATTGCAGCAATTTTTTCTTAACAACAAATCTGCAAGAGCTTTGCAATTTGATGCGCAATTTACAAACACCAAGCTTGCTCATTTTGATGGTGTTAAGTCTTATTGCGCTAAGCTAAAAACTCTAGCTGATAATTTGAGTAATGTTGGAGATAAAGTCTCTGACAATCGAATGGCTCTACTACTTTTGAAAGGCCTCTCGGAGGAATATAAGCCCTTTCGAACGTCCGTTCGTCATCTTAACCCGTTACCCTCTTTTGATACTCTTCGTTCAATGCTTGAATTAGAAGAACATGAGAATGCTGCTGATCTCTCTATTGAGTCTCATGTAGAGGCTCACATCACGCAATCACATTTATCGTCCCAAAATAATGCTGATAATTCCCATTATTCTTCTTAGGGTAATAATCAACGTAATGGTGGCAATGGCCGGAAAACCACCAAGGGAAAGGGCAGCTCCGGTAAGGGTAAGGGTGCCTCTGGCAATCAGCAGCGTAATGGTGGTGCCTCGCAGCAGCAGCAAAACCCGCAGCGTGGTCCTACCGCCTCGCACCAGCAGAAGACCCAAGCAGGATGGATGTATCCTCCACCTTGGGCATATTGGCAGCAAGGCCCTTGGGCTCTTCCTCCTTGCCCATATCCATCACAGGCACCAGGCCCATCTCCTTGGTCCGCCACGAAGCCCAGTCAGCCTGCATATCAGACCGGTATCCTCGGGCCACAACCACCTCAGGCTTACTATACGTCAGGCCCATCGTCTCAAGGTTACATGTCAACCAATATTGATCAAGAAATGCACACAATGACATTGTCTGATCCAAACTACTATATGGATATGGGTGCTACTTCTCACATGACAAATTCTCAAGGTAATTTATCGTCATATTCTCCTTGATCAATAGTCATAATAATTCAATTATTGTTGGTGATGGTAGCAAAATTCCAATTCATGGTTATGGTCACAAATCTCTACACCAAAACACACTTCAACTAAAAAATGTCCTTCATGTTCCAAAACTAGTCAAAAATCTCATCTCCGTTAGGAAATTCTCTATTGATAATAATGTTTCCATTGAGTTTGATCCTTTTGGGTTTACTGTGAAGGACTTGCAGACGGGGAGCAAACGAGTGAGATGTAATAGTAGTGGCAATCTCTACCCTTTTCTCACAGATCGTCAAGTCTTCTCTTCTTTCACACCGTCAGCTTTTTCAGTTATTTCTCCAAATATATGGCATTCCCGTCTCGGTCATCCGGGAAATGCAATTTTAAATTCATTGCGTAGTAGTAATTTCATTCAATGTCCTAAGGCTAAACATGTTTGTCATTCTTGTCCTTTGGGTAAATTAATAAAATCGCCTTTTCCCGATTCTATGTCTCATACTACTATGCCATTTGACATTATACACAGTGATTTGTGGACATCCCCTATTCCTAGTTATCTCGGCCATAAGTATTATGTTCTCTTTCTTGATAATTACACGAATTTTTTATGGACTTTTCCGATCTCTTCTAAGTCTCAAGTCTATAAGTTATTTATTCATGTTCGAACATATATTCGTACTCAATTTGAGAGAGAAATTAAGGCATTCCAATGTGACAATGGTACTGAATTTAAAAATGTTCGTTTTGAAAAATTCGGTCACCAACATGGTATGACTTTCCGTCTTTCTTGTCCTTATACCTCTCCTCAAAATGGCAAGGCCGAAAGAAAAATAAAAACAATCAATAATATTGTTCGCACTATTCTCTGTCATGCATCCATGCCACCATCTTTTTGGCATCATGCTCTCGAAATGGCTACCTACCTTCACAATATCTTACCTACAAAGTTTCTTGGTTATAATTCTCCAACTCAGATTTTGTATCAAAAGCATCCTAACTACTCTCATCTTCGAGTTTTTGGGTGTTTATGTTATCCTCTTTTTCCACCATCCAAAATACACAAGCTTAAACCTCGGTCTTCTCCTTGTGTTTTTCTTGGCTATCCGCCCAATCATAGGGGGTATAAATGTTTTGATATGTCATCTCGAAAAATTATAATAGTCAAACATGTATGGTTCGATGAGTCAGCATTTCCTTTTTCCAAAATTCATACTCCGAAATCTCACACATACGATTTTTTGAGTCATGATTCAGGTGCCCTTAACACCCATCTCTTGCATCAAATTCTCACCACACCCGAGCACCAACACCAACCCACAACCACCCCCCACTATTCTCCTTCTCCCATAACATCCCACACTCACCCTACGAACGAGTCTTCAAACTCTCCCACTCCTCCTTCTCCCGTAGCATCCCACCCTCACCCTATGGCCACTCGTAGTCGTCATGGAATTGTCAAACCCAATAAAAAAAACCAAGACCACTCTCTTCAGACTTCTACCTTTGTATCATCCATTCCAAAAAATCCCGTACATGCTCTACGTGACCATAATTGGAAAATTGCTATGCAGTAAGAATATGATGCGCTTATTGACAATGGTACTTGGGCCTTAGTTCCGCGTCCGTCTAATGTAAATATTATTCGTTCGCTTTGGATTTTTCGGCATAAAACGAAATTTGATGGTTCTTTTGAGAGACATAAGGCTCGTCTTGTTGGTGATGGGAAAACTCAAAGAAAAGGGATTGACTATGATGAAACTTTCAGTCCGGTTGTGAAACCGGCAACTATACAGATGGTTCTTAGCATTGCTTTATCCAAGTCTTGGTCTATTCATCAATTGGATGTGAAGAATGCCTTCTTACATGGCAACTTGAATAAAACAGTATACATGTATTAACCTTTGGGGTTTAAAGATCCGGCTCGTCCTGATCATGTATGTCTTTTGAGAAAGTCTCTCTATGGTTTGAAACAGGCACCCCGCGCTTGGTATCAACGTTTTGCTGATTTTGCTGCATCAATTGGCTTTAATCACAGCAAATTGGATACTTCTTTATTCATTTATCGCCATGATCATGACACTGCTTACATTCTTCTTTATGTTGATGACATTGTGCTCACTGCTTCTTCAGAGTCCCTTCGGGAATATGTCATTTCTCAACTTAGCACTGAATTTGCAATGAAAGATTTGGGTCCTTTGAGTTATTTCTTAGGCATTGCTGTTACCCGACACAAGAATTGTTTGTTCTTGTCTCAAACGAAATATGCTCATGACATTATTAAGAAAACAGGTATGACAGATTGTAATCCAGCTTCCACTCCTATTGATTCTAAAGGAAAGATGAGCACTCAATCCGGCATTTCTTATGGAGATCCTACCTCTTATCGTTCTTTATGTGGGGCGTTACAGTACTTGACATTCACTCGTCCGGACATTTCTTATGCTGTACAACAAGTTTGCTTGTTTATGCATGCTCCTCAAGTTGCTCACATGAATGCCTTAAAACGAATCATCCGTTATATTCAAGGCACTGCTGATTATGGTTTACAGTTATACAAATCATCTATTACTTCCCTTATTTTTTATACGGATGCTGATTGAGGCGGGTGTCCTGATACTCGTCGATCTACATCAGATTATTGTGTCTTTCTTGGAGATAATTTGATTTCTTGGTCTTCTAAAAGGCAACCTACTTTGTCAAAGTCTAGTGCTGAAGCAGAGTATAGAGGGGTTGCAAATGTCGTCTCGGAATCATGTTGGGTCCGAAACTTATTATTAGAACTCAGATGTTCGGTTACACAGACAACCTTAGTTTATTGCGATAATGTTAGTGATATTTAGCTCTCTAGTAATCCGGTACAACATCAGCGCACTAAACATATTGAAATGGACATTCACTTCGTTCGTGAGAAAGTCCAACGGGGTGAAGTTCGTGTCTTGCATGTGCCATCCCGATACCAGATTGCAGATATTTTTACTAAAGGTCTGCCTAAGATTTTATTTGATGATTTTCGGGCCAGTCTCAGCGTTTGCAAAGCTCTTGTTTCGACTGCGGAGGTGTGATAGATTATGAGAATAATCTTTATATTAGGAATATAAAATAATATATGTGAATATATTATGAAAATAATTTTATATTAGGCATATAAAATAATATCGTTATTATATTATTAGTTTCCTTATTAATCTTTTGTAATGTATATATATTGGAGATTTCCCTGATGTAAAGGGCAAGAAGACAAAACAAGATTCTCCCTATTCTTTCAATTTTCTTAAAACAAATTAAGTTTAAGTAGATTGATTTTACATGTTTTAGATTCTTAATTCAAAATGTTTCAAATATTCATAGGCATAAATTGATTCAAGTTTCGTATGAGTATATAAAATCAAATCTATAAAGTTAGGCATATATATAAAAGGTATTCATGGATGGTCTCCTAACATATTTCTCAAATAAATAATAAAATTGTGTGAAAATATGTCATCATCTCCCTCTTTTTGATCTCATTTTCTCTTCAAATTAATTATAACAATATCTTTATATTAAAACATAAATAGGAAGTAAAATTAGTTGTGGATTGACAAGGAAGCGTATAAGTTTCGCATAGAATGTCATCGAACAGGGCCTCATAAACGACACAATAGGGAAATCGTTATCAACTTTCCGAACTCATCGATTTTCTGAACCATTTCGCAAAAATAGATGTCATAATATACAATATTCTCTCAACGATATTCCATAATCAACTACAATTAAGGAGAATGTTCATCTATAAATTTGAGTTAAATTGGACTTAGAAATAATTTGGGTTGAGCTTAAAAAAAAAATTATAGATAAAACGAGTTAATAAAAATAATTTTTACCATTTTTTTAAAATTAGATAAACAAATAATGAAATAAATAGAAATTATGGAGTAATTTCAATTTTTAGTGAATTTTTTTCGAGGTAGGCTAAATAAATCCGCCCTTAGGATGACAATGAGTGGATTAGGGCGGAAATTGCACTTATCATTCATATTTCATTCTGCTTGAAATAAATTTTTTACGTTTTGTTTTGGAGAATACTTACCTTGCAACGTTTATATATATTCTCTAAAAACATTTATTATTATTTATAAGGTGTTTTTATATAATATAATATTGTTTAATATATAAAAATCAAATTGTTATAAAAAATGAATTTAGACTTTTATAGAATAAGAAGAATAAATAAATTTATTAGTAATATAATAATATATGTTAATTGTGTTTCTGAATGTAAATTATCATTCTCGCTTTATCCACGGTCAATTACCTATCAAATCAAATAAAAATTGTTCCAAATGAATCAAATTAGATAAAAATTGTTTGACTGATTATAATTATCAAATTTAAATATGATAAAGAATTAGAAGGGTGATTATTACACTTACAAGCCTTAAACAAAGTTTAATATAATTAATGGCATCATGTGACTAATCTAATAATATCACTTTAGCATGTTTTAATTATCATAATATTTAAGTTTATCTTAGTAAATAAACAAAAACTAATAAGCAAACATCCTTGTATATTTAATAGTTTAATATACCAAATTTACAGGCCAGCTCATGATCCATCATTCTTATGACTTGAACCAGACATTAATATTAAAAAAATTGGTTTATTACGTGGATAATAAGTAAAGTCATTAGTCTACGGTTAGAAAATCGTTGACATATATGCAGCACAAATTTTCATAATAATAATAATAAATTGACTAATATGTAACATATATATTTTATTGAACCTCTAATATACTATTATTAACTTTTTGTGTTACTGAAAATATATAATTAAAAAAATTAATTAATTTTATCCAACTTGTTTGGTCTGGTCGGACCAGATCTCTTATTTGATTCGGACATTTGAAACTGAAACGAGTGGGGGTCCATGACCACGAGTTATGACTCGGTTTAAACAATGGGTCCCACTCCCATCTTCTAGAGACTTAAACTATGTGGACTATATCAAATATTTTTATTTTAAATTAATTTAAATTGATTGATCTCATATTTTGAGGTAATATTGAATTTTATAATGACTTTTATTTTTAGATAGAACTTTTTATTAATTATGTAGTTATAAATGTCACAAGGATCGTGACATTATAAATTATCCAACTTTATAAAAAGAAAAACTTCATTATAATTAAAAAAAAAATAATAATAATGAGACAAATATGTTAGTGGTAAAAAATACAAACCTCAATTTTAAACATCATAAATGCTCTATCAACAATTTTGACATTATTTTTTTTATTGAAAATTCAACAATTTTGCTTTGTCCACAAAATCACAATAAAAGTCAAGTTCTCATTTTATACTCTTCTGTCAATAATATCTTAAATGCAATAAAAAGATCTTGCAAGATGTTTTTTCTATTCATTGAAATCACACATTTCTTCAATAATTTTGTTTAGACTTTGGAAGTACAACGAAAAGAAAAAAAACTAAAAAAATATATAATAATAATAAAATTACACGAGATTTTTAATCTAAACAAAAGACCAAGCCAAGTTCCTAAGCAACTAGTAACAATTTGAAAACTAAAAGAGGAAGACTAGTTTTGTTACGTCTTGTTGGACACACAAAAAAAGAGAATTCATTTATGAGACTCAATAATGGAAAACAACGATGATCTTGTTTTAATATGACTAAAAACATGGGTTTAAACTAGACCAAAATGACTCATTTTACTTTTTAGAAATAAACTCCTCTACCATTATCAATTTTGAACTCATGACTTAGTTGTTAGAACATTTCCAGACTAAGATGAATCAAACACCATCTATTCATGTCAATTGGTCTTGAAAATGACGTGATGCCCAACCGAGATCGATCTCACCAATTTATTAGCACAAATCATTTTTCTCTACATTCCCAATTCCTTTTGAAAATATTACAACCACTTGACAAATAACAAGTAGAGCCTAATTAAGATATTAAATTGGTCAATCATCACTTAGCATTATCCCATAACACCAAACATTTACACTTGATTAAAATTGTTCATGAATGACAACATATCAATCCTCACATTAGTATATTTATATTTTTAATAACCATAAAAATTGAGATTTAAATATAATGAGTTTCTTAAAGTAAGATGGTAAATTTTAAAACAAAATTGTTTTTCTAGACCAAAATGTATTTAAAAAATAAAACATGTGACATAATATTTATTTCTTTAGTTGAGGAACCAAGTCAAGTTGAAGTAGTGATTAAATGTATTTTAGGGTTGAATCATTAAATGAAATAATTGATAGAAACCAAAATAATAATAATAATAATAAAAAGAGATATTTATATGTCACATTTCAATTAAAATACTTAGCAATAGTTTGATATATATTTTTAATATTCCTTATCCTCCCTCATACAAGTTGCAACCAATCCTAAGATAATAGTGACAAAATGTGCAAGTGATTGTTCTCAACGTGACTGTTTCTTGTCCACCGTTGGATCATTTCAAGGGATTAAATTGAACGACTGTGATCTACTTTGGCAGACCCACAACGAAAGGAACTTGGTCCAATTTGTGAAATTAAATACACACCACATACAGAGTATTAAACACTATTTTGTATTTTGAGGCTTAAATTTATTTTAGTCATATAAAAAACAAAAATATATTATTATTCTTTATTTCTCTCCCTCTAATAAAGGTGTCAAACAAATGTTAATTATTTTTTTTGAATTTCTAAATGTGATTTCAAACAAGGCGTTAATTTGACCGAATATTGACTATTTCACGGTAAACGAGTTGTAGCCTTGAAATCATGTACATAGATTATTCAAATTGAATTCAATTTGTCCTTTTAATAATAATACAGTTTTTATTTGTCTAGTTAATTATTTGAGATTAAGGAATAAGTAAACCATAAAATCGTTCAAATCGAACTGAATATCAAACTAAACCCGTCAAATCGAATTCATTATGATTTCTTTTTTACCAAACTAATCCCAATTGTTCGGTTGGTTCAGTCACGTCTTTCAAATCGACCAAATACTTAAAAAATAATATTTTAATAAAATATGAATAAACATCTAACATTAAACCGATAATAATAAATAATATATTATAACTATTAAATTATAATACACATCTAAACTAACAATCAGGTAATAGTCATAATACTATGAACTTAAAATATTATGAACTTAAAGACTATAAAAAATATTAATTATTATTATTAGTAGTAAATAAATTTAATTTAAAAATTATTAACTCATTTTTAATGTAATGTTGAGTAAAAAAACAAATCTGACTATAATATATTATATTTGTATTTTGAAAATTATACTAATAATTCATTAATTATTAGATATCATTCTTAATATTTTTATTTGTTCATTTAAATAAAAATATGAGGAGAAATAGAGAGAGGGAATTTGGTGAGCTCCTGAAAAATGTAAAAATGGAAGGAAAGAGAGAAAAAAGATAAATTATTTGATTTTTTCAGTTATTCCTTCACCAAATTTCCTCACCAAATTTCCTTACCTAATCATTTCTCTAAAAATATATATGAGATGTTAATTGATATATATTTATTCTATTAAAAAAAATTGTCAAACTGTTCAAATTGAACAAATCAAATAAAAAACCACAAAATTTAGTAAATCTGTATTTCAATAAATAAACAATCAAACTGAAACTTAATCCCTTAATTAAAATCATCATCAACCAAACATTTGTGGAGTTCTTTAACTTAATAAAAAAAAAACAATTTAAGAAGAGTTATAAATTATTATTACTATTTAATAATAAAATTCATTATGAAGGATTTGATGACCCTTCTAGAAAACATTATGTAATTGTAATGACTAAAACACCCTTGTCTCTCCAAAGAAGAAGTCCAAATAAATGATTCATATAAGATGCATCCTAACCAGGTTAGGGTTTCAAATCCATCTCTTCATCTTCTCTCTCTCAAACCTCCTCTCATTTCCACTTCTCGTTTCAATTTTCATGCAATTTAGATAAAAATGCCGGCAACAGATTACCAAGGTTCATCAAGATCAATACTGAGTATACGACGAGATCAGATTCATTCAGCAGAATCAGCCAACGACGGAGCGGAACTCGAATCTTTCAAAAAGCATGTCCTCGACCGTTTTCACGATTTATCGGTAGCGGATCACAAAGAACTACTCTCTCTTCCATGGATTACAAAACTCCTAGATGCCTTCCTCTGTTGCCAGGAAGAATTCAGAATGTTGATGTTCAACAACAAAGAAATCACAACCAAACCTCCAATGGATCGGATCATTTCCGATTTCTTCGAGAGAAGCGTCAAAGCTCTCGATGTCTGTAACGCAATTCGTGACGGAATTGAACAGATCAGACAGTGGCAGAAGTTACTTGAAATCGTTCTATGTGCTTTGGATAATCAGAGAAGTCTCGGAGAAGGTCAATTTCGCAGGGCGAAGAAGGCTTTAACGGATTTAGCAATCGGAATGCTGGATGAGAAGGAGTCGAACGCCGCGGCGGCGGCAGCCGCCGCCGCCCATAGAAACCGTTCTTTTGGGCGAAACAATACACCAAAGGAGGATAGCAATAATAAATCACTAGGTCATTTCCGATCTTTATCATGGAGTGTTTCTCGTTCCTGGTCTGCTGTTAGGCAGATTCAGGCATTAGGAAGTAATCTAGCAGCTCCGAGGACGAACGAGATATCTGCAACAAATGGATTAGCGGTGGCGGTTTATACAATGAACTGTGTTCTATTGTTTGTTATGTGGGTGTTGGTGGCTGCAATCCCATGTCAGGACCGTGGATTACAAGTGCATTTGAACATTCCTAGACAGTTTATATGGGCGAGTCCTATTGTATCTCTTCATGAGAGGATTGTTGAGGAATCAAAAAGGAGGGATCGAAGAAACACATGTGGGTTGTTGAGGGAGATAGAAAAGATAGAGGTTTGTGTAAGACAGATGAATGAATTGACTGAAATTGGGAATAGGTTTCCTTTGACAGAAGAGAAGGAAGGTGAAGTTAGGAGAAGAGTTGATGAATTGGATGAGATTGTTAAAGCTGTTAAGAATGGATTGGATCCATTAGAACGACAAGTAAGACAAGTTTTTCATAGGATTGTGAGAAGCCGGACTGAGGGGCTTTCATGATTTTGATTCATCGGTACTATTCTCCTCCGGCGACAGGACAGGCGAGGTTATACAAATATCTTATCCAGTACTAGCTGTAGGTACCAGGTACCAGCCGCCCCATGAATACAAAAATAAGATGTTTGAAATTGTAATTTGTTGTTATTATTATTATTATTTGGTTTTGACTTTGAAGATATTGATACAGAGAAGAGGTCTGGAATGGATATTTTCTCTGGAAATTGACTGTAATGATGATGGTGAAAAGGGGTGGGTGGTGGAGTGTATGAAATACAAATATGATTATTATTATTTTATTTTGAAAGAATCCATTTTTTTATTTTTGTGTGAAGATGAAGGATATGATATTTTATAAACACAAAAAGAATGAGATTCATTTATAGACTTAGTTTATTAATTTTCATAAATGCTGGTTTTCATTTCTGATTTAGAGTGGGACTCGACCCATTCTTGTGGGTTAAGTATATAATTCGCAAACACATAATTATTTAACCTGACGTTGAACTTTTCGGACTTGAATTCAGGACTTCGGAGAGTTAGAGATATTTTGTTACCCTAATTTAGAAGGGATATTTGAGCTTATTTGACGTTGTAATATTTTTTTTGTTTGTTTGAAATGAGTATATTATTTGAATTTTTAAATATTGAATTATTATGATGTTTCTTTATTTAAAATTTTATATTAATAATAATAAAAAATTATATTTTGTTTGATAAATTAAGTTATCAAAACAATATGATATTTCAAATTTTAGACTATAAAGGATTTTAATTGATTTAGATAATTTTTTAAACCAATTTAATTTTTATTATTTTAATTTATAATTTTACTATTTAACAAGTTTATAAATTATTTTGATTTTAGAATTTTATAAAAATAAAAAATTTATATTTATATATTTTAAAAAATTATTATTTATTTAAATAAATATATTTTTTAATTATTATAACTTCTATTAGTGCCATTTGATTAAAATTAATTTTTAAATTAATTTTATATAAATAATAATAATATACTACTAATATTTTTTAAGCTAAATATTGTTTAAACTCTCAATTTCAACCAATATTAGTAAACTCTTAATTTGAACTAGATTGGGCAAGTTTCGATTTTATTTTTATCCAATAAAAAAACATTATTAGTTATTGTATTCATATTTATTTACTATTTCTAGTTCTTTGTACATTATCTTATTTGACAGAATTATTTATTTGCCTGTAAGTGAAAAATCATGCTAATATTGACTTAGCTTGATTAGGCCTTAAGTTTGTGGATATGAAGTGGTAAGTCACTAATAATGGGGTTGTTGGGCCCGTTGGGATGAATGATTAGAGATACTGGGCCTGTCCGGCCCATCCCAGACTGTCATTTATTTAATATTATTATTTGTGGCCAATGTTGAAGAAGGTGACGGTGGTGGGATACATGATTGATTTTAGTTATAAATTACACTTTGAATAGAATGGATCTTGATTTGCACCCACCAACATCACATTTTGAACATCTCTTCTCAATTTTAACCTTTTCCATCTTTCTTTTCAATTGGTAAAAAATGGTAAAAAAAGAGATGTAAGAGTAACGAACCGATTAACAAATAATTTATATAACAACCGCACCGCAACATAACCATTTGGCTGCGATTTAATTGTTTCAACCGGCTCCACAAACATACATATAGCCCTTGTTTTAGTTTTAGAATGATTCTAACAAATATATATTGTCTAAAGGCTTGTAACCAAATCACCTAAGGCCCTTAGGTATAATCGTAAATAAAGAGACCAATTAGTATTGATTGAATTCCTCTATAGAAATCACTCACGTACCTCTTCACAAAGGGTGTAATGAATAATTTTTACCCCTTTGTAAGAGGACATAGGGACACGTTAATATCGTTATAGAGTATCATATCTGATATTGAGACAGTTTTATATCATCATGTGGATATGGGGAGTAAAAATGTGTAGATTTTGTACCTTGTAACTTGTTTGATGGATTTATTATGAAATTACATAGAGAATAGATAATTTTAGCCTAAACTTGTGATAAAGAAATGAGGATGGAAGATAGGGGGTAGGGACTAGGGAGGGGACATTTTGAGATAGGGTAGTGGTGGTATGTGGGCCGGAGAAACATACCCATAATATAGATAATGGACTTGTAAACCAATTAAAGGGAAACAACACATTATATTCATAATGATGTTTTGAGATACTGTTGATATTGACTAACTTGAGTTTTGAGGCTAATTGAGGTCGGTTTGTTATTTTATTTATTTTTATTCTAGTGGTCACAAGAAATTGAAATAAAATAAAAACTCTAGTTGGGTTGTAGAGAAAATAATGAATAAGAGATTGGTTTTTATTTTTTAAATAGAAAAATGTATTACCAATCACTAGACTTAATATAGAAAAGAAAAAGCCATAAAAGAAGAACCTAGAACAATAAAATATTCTATAATTTAATCTAAAAATTATTTTTTCTTTTATCTATTTTTCATCTTATTTTTATATAATTCAATCACATTTTTCATACTTAATGTAAACAAAATAACTTTTATTTTTTATTTTGACAATTTAAAAAAAATAATTGTGATTATATTTGTGATCATTATAAAATTATAGTTTCTAAATTAAGTTCTTTTGTATCCTAAAATGTCAAGATATAAGGTTATCTGATTTAATTTATACTAAATAATATATATACTTATCAAAAGAATTTAATTAATTTTTTAAATTTTATCATTCATATTATTAACAAAAGAGTTAAGAATATAAAAAAAACATATGAAAATTAAACATGTAACTATATATTGTATTAGGGGCCCTGCCTCCATCCCAATATGGACGGATTTAAATTGACAAGTCACAACCAATGATTCTATATCATTCTTCATCTTTTTGGTGAATAAGTATGGACCATTATTTTAATAATATGAGCACATTTTTTCCTAATTTAGGTTGACAAATTATAAATGACATTAATCTAAAATAATAAATACATGTGATTTACAGATTCAAACAATAATATTAGAATTGCTCATTCTATAAATATTTAATAAAATAACTGTTCAAATTTTCAATGAACATAAGTTACCAAGGTGTCTTGATTCCATTTATAGAAGTATATAAAATAAAGACTAACCAACTCTTAACCTAAGACACCTAAAATATTAACTCTAAAATAAATGGAAGAGCATATATCATGCTCTCACAATAATTTTGATCTTCATTGAAGATATATAAATGTATACAAGTGACTCATGGATTAATATATGATATAATTTGCAAAACATTTAATATATATAAAAAATCTTAATTGATCTAATAATTAAAATTTACAATAAAAATTAATGTTAAATCCCACTAACTATAAAATGGTAATAGATATAACTATAAAATGGTAATGGATACAATGCTCCTATACATTTATTTATGTCTTAAATTGCTCTTTTGTACATTTACTTGGTTTGAAATTACTCTTTGTATATTTATTTTTATTTGAAATAGTTAAACTATTTCAAGAATACAAAACAAAAAACCTAACTCCAAATATAAACTATTCTTATTTTATAATAGAAATTTGAACCCTCTTAATACTAGTTTAAAACCAATCAATCACTTAAGTTTTCAACTATAGTGTTTCTCAGATTTTGATTAAAGTATATTTTAACTAATATAAACCATTTCGTTTTCAAATTAAATTACATTCATTCTCACTAAGGAGAAAATTATCCTTTAGGTGTAAGACTTGTCTAGCTGGTCAATTCAAATATATTGCGGGTTTTGTATTATAATATCATATTTTATATTTCATATTCCATGTCATATTATTTATATTTTAATTATACGACTGTCGAACATCTCTCCTCCTTCAACATCAATATTCTTTATATTTTAGAGATGATTTTGAATGCACAACACAAACACACAATATCTAAATATGGAGAAGACGAATGAGTAACAAACTTGTCGTCACTTTAGTGTGCAACATTATTGTCTGAAAATGGAACAAAGAACATGCGTCGTCGTTTGAGAATGAAATTGAATAAGTCATTTCAAGACAAATGTGAAAGCTTTATCCGCGGTGGGACTTAGAAAGATAAAAAAATGGATATAACATGTATTTGTGAGTGGATTTCTCCCTAAATGCAAATGCAAATGCAAATGCAAATGCAAATGCAAATGCAAATGCAAATGCAAATGCTGGTTGTCTTTGTGAGTGGATTTCTCCCTAAATGCGCGCCGGTATTTTAAGGAATAACTTGACTACTATCAGTAAGACTCAAAATAGTTCCGAAGTAAGAAAACTTAGCTTCCTGTAGTGGATTAGTGAAAATGTTGGCCACTTGTTGCTCGGTGGAAACATATTTCAGCTGAATATGTTTCTACTGCACATGTTCCCTGATGAAGTGGTGTCGGATATCAATGTGCTTTGTTCTTAAATGCAACGCCGGATTATATGTGATAGCAATAACACTTGTGTTGTCGTAGAAGATCGGTGATTCTTTAGCTATAATGCTGAAATCCCTTAGTTGCTGTTAGATCTAGAGGAGTTGAGAACAGCAGCTGCCGGCCGCAAGATACTCCGCCTCTGCAGTTGAAGTTGCAACTAATGTCTGTTTTTTGCTATACCAGGAGACAAGTCGGTCACCTAGGAACTAATATGTCCTTCTAGTACTCTTTCGGTCTATTTTGCATCCTGCGTAATCTGCATCAAAATAACTTGTTAAATTGAACCTAGAATCCTTTGGATACCACAGTCCCACATCTTGAGTTACTTTAAGATATTTCAATATTCGTTTAGCAGTAGTATAATGAGATTGTTTTGGATTAGCCTGGAATCTCCCGCAAACTCCTACTGCGAATAGGATGTTCGGTCGACTTGCTGTCAGGTATAGAAGTGAGCCGATTATTCCACGATAAACTGTAATATCAACACTCTAACCATCATCGTCCTAGTCTAATTTGATTGAGGAGCTCATTGGGGTAGAGGCAGCAGACAACTATCCATGCCAAATTTCTTTAATAGCTCTTTTGTATACTTGGATTGATTTATGAATGTTCCTCCTTCGATCTGCCGAACCTGAAGACCTAAGAAGAAACTCAATTCTCCCACCATACTCATTTCGAACTTGTTAGTCATCATTTTAGAAAATTTATCACAGAGCTTTGAGTTCGTTGAACCGAAAATTATATCATCTACATAGATCTGAACAAGTAAAATATGTTCCTTTTTCTCAAATTTGAAAAAGGTCTTGTCTACCGATCCTATGGTGAAATCATGATTGAACAAAAACTTTGTTAGAGTATCGTACCATGCTCTAGGAGCTTGTTTTAAACCGTAGAATGCTTTATCTAGCCTGTAAACATGACTAATTAGATAAGGGTTCTTGAAACCGGGCGGTTGCTCAACATATACTTCTTCACTTAATTCACCATTAAGAAAAGCACTTTTAACATCCATTTGAAAAACATTAAAATTTTTGAAAGCAGCGATGCAAGAAAGATTCTAATGGCCTCTTGTAGCAACAGGAGCAAATGATTCTTCAAAATCAATGCCTTCTTCCTATTTGTATCCTTGGGCCACTAGTCTAGCCTTTTTACTCGTAATCAAACCGTTCTCATTGAGTTTATTTTTAAACACAAATCTTGTTCCAATGACCGATTGATTTTTCGGTCTTGGAACTAAGTGCCATATTTTATTCCTCTCAAACTGGTTTAATTCCTCTTGCATTGCTAAAATTTAATCGGGATCCAACAATGCCTCATCCACCTTTTTCGGTTCAATCTATGATATGAATGCATAATTTTCATATTCTTCTAATAGTTGATGCCTAGTTCGGATGGATAAAGAGGGGTTACCTATAATAAGCTCAGGAGGATGAACTTTATCCCATTTAAGATTCGGTCTAGAGATGTCTTCTAAATGACTAGTTATTTGATCAAGGTTAGACAGACCGATAGGCTGAACAATGTCAGGCCGACCGATTTCCTTAGTAGTCGCTAAGGTGTCAACTTCCTGATTCTGCTGAGTCCAGCGTTAATCGTTTGGTCATATACAAATCTTTTGTAGACCGGAACCTCATATTCACCATCAAATTGAATATTTAAATTTTCCAATATGTTGTGTAGATCAATGGATGAAGCAATATTACTTTCAACAAATTCATCAAAAACAACGTGTGATGATTCTTCATCAGTAAGAGTCCTAGTATTGTACACTCTATATGCTTTACTAACTTCAGAATATCCTAACATGATACCAACATCGAATTTAGCGTCAAAAGCATTCAAATAGGGTTTGCCATTGTTGTGAATGTAACACTTACAGCCAAAAATCCTAAAATACTGGATATTAGGAATTTTGTTTTGGTATACTTCAAAAAGTGTTTTGTTAAGACGTTTATTAATCATGAATCGATTTTGAGCAACACCCGAATCGGCTATTATGGATCTTGTAGTTTCCTTGAGGGTTCGGTTTCTCCTCTCAGCCAGTCCATTTTGTTGAGGGATTCTAGCACTATTCAACTCGTGTCTAATACCGGATTCCTTAAGAAATACAGTTAAAGTGCTATTAGTAAATTCAGTACCTCTATCACTTTTGATTTTATTAACACGTACATATTTCTCATTTTGTACTCTTCTAAGAATCTTGATCAGATTTGGAGTAACTTGATTTTTAGATACTAAGAATATAACCCAAGTGTATCTAAAATAGTCATCAATAATTACCATAGTATAGTGCATTCCTTCTAGACTTGTTACTCTAATTGGTCCGAAAAGATCAATGTGAAGTAATTCTAAACATCGGTTGGATTGAATATGCCCTCTACTTTTAAAAATTGATTTAATTTTTTTTTCTCATTTGATAGGCATGACATATTTTATCTTTTGCAAACTGTATATTAGGAATACCTTGAACTAATTCTTTAGTGCGAATAAAGTTTATTATTTTGAAATTCAAGTGATTTAATCTTTTATGCCACAACCAATTTTTATCATTCTTAGCTATCATGCAAACAGAGTTATCACATTTAGTTTTCCAGTCTACCTTGTAGATGTTTCCTATTCTATTTCCGGTTAGTAAAATACTGCCTTGTTGATTCTTAACTAAGCATGATTGTTTGTGAAATTCGACCGTATACCCTATATCACACATTTGGTTAATACTTAGCAGATTGAAATGAAGATTTTACAACAAGTAATATGTTTTTTATAGTTAGGTTTCCATGAACAATCTTACTCTTGCCCACAGTTTTACCTTTGGAGTTGTCACCGAATATTATCATTGAACCGGATTCCTGCACAATCTCAGTTAATAGCTTGTTGTTTCCTATCATGTTCCTAGAGCAACCGCTGTCCAAGTACCATTTCGAGTTTTTCAGCCGCTTAATCTGTTTAACATGCAAAATATAACTATTTACACCTTTCTGGTACTCACATTTAATTGGGACCGCAGTTAATTAGTCCCTTGGGAATCCATACTCGAATTAATCGGATGAATATCCCTATGATAGTCTTAATAGATCTACTTGTTCCAGGCTTGACATCTCTCTATCTGCCTTTGACTACCTCGTTATGTTGTAGTGGTGATCTTAGATACATCGTATTTGAGTGTTTATCATGATCTTGTCTAACCGGCCGATTGACTTTCCTTCTCTCGGGATGAAGCCATCTTGATGTGTCGATTGGTCCTACATATGTTATTTCCTTTTCCAGTTTTGAATCGTGACTTGCTTCAATGTCGGTTGATGTACTCTTGACAAAGTTTATGAAGGCAACTTGTCTTTGTTGAGTTTCAACTCTTGGCGGTTGGAAGACTTAGACTTGTTTGGATTGATGTTGTCATAGCCTAGACCGAATTTACAGTTATATGGTCTTTGATGACTCGTCATCCGACTCACAGCATCTTCAAATCTCTTCCATGCAACCATCACATATTTAGTTCATTTATTTTCTTCTGTCAACAATTGAACTGTCTCCTTGAGCTTCTCATTCTCAAAGGATAGTTCAATCGGTCCACCGGTCTGAATTTCGCTCGGTTCACCGATCTAGAAATTTAGCCGAGTTGGTATTAGATTTGATAGGTTCTTATGCTCAATGACCATGTCATTGAGTGTAGTAACCAGATCTTCTCGGGTGAATTCCTTAGAGGCAAAGTCAAATACCTCTTCTTCATTTTCCATAAGACAGTTGATTCCTTCATCATCGTTGTCCGAATTGGTATGTGCCCACTGACTTCCACCATCGTCGGCTATCAAAGCCTTTTGGATCTCTTTGCCTTGACTGTTTGACTAGTGTCCTTCCCTTTGATTCTGATCATTCGGTTTTCTGTTGTCTCTTATTGGTTTCTAGCACTTTGACCTGTAATGACCTAAAACATCACAATTATAACAATGAACATTAGTCTTATTACCGTTAGGGTAGTTGTAGTTGTATGAGTTGGTCGGTTGGTTCTTCTTCATGAACTTTCCGAACTTCCTAGCTAGCATGGCCATAGAATCTTCGTTGAACTGTTCAACCGATTTGACAGGTACAAGAGCTGCTGGTTCCACTGATGTCACTAGAGCCCTCGTAGCGGTTTATGTTGAAGCTTCATCTTCATTTCTGGATTTCATTTCGAACTCATATGCTCTTAGATCTTCAAAGACATCATGCAACTTCATTTTATCAAGACTGTTTGATTCTCTCATTACCATAGTCTTAATGTCCCAAGTGCTTGGGAGTGATCTTAAAGCCTTGACAATTGTTTCTTTATTGTCATATTTCTTCCCGAGTGAGAGTTCATTTACCACACTTGTGAAACAGTCACCAAATTCCTTCATAGTCTCACCGAGACGCATCTTAATATTTTCAAACTTTTAAGTGGCCACCATTATTTTATTTTCTTTGGTTCTCTCGTTCCCTTCGTGGAGTTGAATGATTGTCTTCCATACTTCTTTTGCTATGGAACATTCTCTGATCTTAGCGAACGTGTTTCTATCCATCATTTTGTAAAAGGCACCCCTGCAGATATTATCCAGGTTGTTCCTTCTCCGGTCATCCGCTGTCCATTCACTTCTTTCATTGTCTATCTTTATTGAACTATCAGAGAGGATGAACATCATTTCATCATCCATGGTGGTTAGATGCAGGTGCATGCGAATCTTCCAATCAACAAATTCTTCGCTTTCGAGCATTAAAGGTTTTTCGCTATAAGGCATGATTGCGTCTGGTTGCTTGAGTATAGAGACTAACCACTCTAATACCACTTGTTAGGATTGAGATCGCAGAAGGAGACCGAGGGTCTCTCTAGGATGAATGCTTACACGACACGCCGAGTGATAATAACTTAGTTAGAAGTTAATATCGGTCTCAATACTACACAAGTTGTCACAAACTCTTGAACCGAGTTCAAGTGAGGAATAGTTTGTTTTAACTTGAAGCAACGCACACACGGGCTGGACAATAATAAAGAGGTATGAAGTAGAAAAGGAACACAACACGAGATTTATGGATGTTCGGAGATAAAGCTCCTATGTCACCCCTTCTTCTCAAACGTTGAGAAGGATATTCACTTAGAATATTCAACACGGTTTACAATACGTCGAATAACCGAGGCTTATTTACTGCTCGTTATCGACTTACAATGCTCACTACTCACAAAGAATAAATGAACTTGTAATACACTTAACACACCCTTACAATGCTTTTGACAGTAAGTGGATAGAGAATGGTTTTAAGCTTGTTGGATTCAATTGTCTTATTGTCTTGTATCTCCTGGTGTGTTATCAGTTCTGGCTGTCTTGTTCTTCAAGCTTCTTAAATAGTGAGATATGACAACGGTCATATTTCTCATTCATAGGATATATGCATGGTAGCCTTTTTTATTCTTGATTCTGATTGGTTAACCAAGAAGGTACAACATGGCATTTAATGCGTTTGATACTTTCCAAGTAGCATATCAGCCGACAGGTTTGTCTTCTATTGATTTGATCATCTGGAGCGGTTTGACAAATATCTGCTCCTTGGGGACTACTGTTGGACTTATACCAAAATAGGTATCTGATCAGTTTTGGAAGTCTTCTGCTTCCCAAGGTCTATCATCATACTTGTATCAAAATGGTAATAACACAGTCTGTATATTTGAAAGCTTCCTTCTGCATATTCTCAAAGTATTCTGAATTGCACCAAAATAGAAACTTTCAGTCGTTCCCATTTTAAATCTGTCTTAGCACAAAACTGGTTCTATATCTTTGGTCTAGTCGTTCAAACTGCCGGTCATTTTACGTTTTGTATAGTAGCTTAGGATTGTACCAGTTGCGCCATTTTTTCAAAATCGGTCGACCGGTCACATTGAGGAAGAATAGGAACCGATTTCTCTTCAAGGTATAAATGATAGATTTACTGGTTACAACTGAGCGGTAAAGTTGTTTTTCATTGCCGTGCCGAGCCGATCCTCTACTTGTTTCGTTGTAAAGATAGCCGAATAGATGGTTTGTTTTAGTTGATCCCGGTTTGCACCGCCTTTTAGATATCGGTCGACCGGACTAGAGTGATAAATCTTATTTGAGAAAATGATCGATCCCTACATCTCCTACACAAATGGTGGATTTTGTTAAGTTCTTTAGATAGTTAATTACCTAGTAATTCACTATCTATTTTATCTAACAACGATGATAGTGGAGGAATTGGAAAAGAGGGACGTAGAAAGAACTCAAACGATTAATGAAATGCAAGTGAAAAAGATAGAAATGAGGAAAAGAATGGAGAAATATGAATAAAACCTGGAATTGTTTATGAGGCAATATCAACCACCTCCCCCTCCCCCCACCAGCTAATTCTAGTACGTTATGATTGAGTACATTTTGATTAGTAGTACATTTTGTTTCGACTGATAACAGGTTTATGAATGATTGTGTACGTTTTAATTTGAATGATAACAAGTTGTTTGGATGATTGGTTTGGTTTAGAATTTTGGAATGATAATGGTCATTTGGTTTATGAATGTTATTTTTATATATATTGGTTTGGCTAAACAAGTTTTGGTTACGCACAAAATAATCGGCATATTTTGTACATTTGATAGGGATAATACCGAAAGTTAAATGAAAACTCTCGGTTTTTCACTTTCAAGAAAAACCGAGAGTTATTTGGAAAGCTTTCGGTTTTTCTTGAAAGAGAAAAACCGAGAGTTTTCTATATATACATCTCGGGTTTATTTGAAAAGAAAAAACCGAGTGTTATATAGAGAGTTTTCGGTTTTTGTTGAAAGGGAAAAACAAAGAGTTTTCCATATACCTCTCGGGTTTATTTGAAAAGGACAAACCGAGAGTTATATGGAAAGCTTTCAGTTTTTCTTAAAAGGTCAAAACCGAGAGTTTTACATATACCTCTCAGGATTTTTTGAAAAGGAAAAACGAGAGTAAATTGGAAAGTTTTCGGTTTTTTTGAAAGGGAAAACCAAGAGTTTTCCATATAACTCTCGGTTTTTCTCCTTCAAGAAAAACTGAGAGTTATATGGAAAACTCTCAATTTTTCCCTTTCAAGAAAAACCAAAATCTTTCCAATTAACTCTCGGTTTTTCTCTGATATCTAAGCAAAAAATCTACGATATCCTCGGTAAACACCCAATTATATTTATCGAAAGTGACAATACCGACGAATGACAAGAGTTTTCAAATCTTTCGATATTAGGTTTATATCGAGAGATATAGGATCATTACCGAGAGATTTTACTCTCGGTTTTGACCCTATTTCACCCGTGTGAATCAAGACTTACAATTGATTGGGAAATGATCTCAAAACTTATTATCAACTATTGACAAGACCAAAATGTGTTTCAGACATTTCGTTTTTTACATGTTAGATGAGATGAAAGCTTAATAAATAAGTTGTAGTAGAGATAGATTCAAATAGTAGCCCAATCATTGAGGAACAATACTCTTTTAAGATTTTCTAATATTTTGGCTTATAACTCAATATTTATTGTTTAAAATTTAAACTTAATAGTATTAAGAAATAGTTTATGGTTAACTTAATTTTTTATTATTAAAATTTTAATTCATATAAGTGTAGATTATTTGTATTATTAATTGATGAATTTGTCTTGATATGTTACTATAATATAAGAAATAATTAGGTAAAAATAAATTTGGATAGAAAAACTAATTAAAAAAAACTACTTTCCAATGGATATTCCTAGTAATTCACACAAAAAAAATAGTTAAACTATTTTTTGACGAAAATATTAGGATCAAAATATCGTCGCAAATATTTGATCTGGAAAAATGTTACGAATATTTACGACGAATAGTTTATTCGTCAATATATTTTCCGACTAATGTTACACCGTCGTTGCATTTCTTGATATAAAAATAAGTGGCCAATTAATTATTCATTGAATATTCCATTGCAAATATCCCTACAAAATTGTATTTATTACCTTTAATACTAAATTTTAAAATATGAATCAAACAATACATGGTTATTTGAAATTTGAATTTTGGGAGGCATTTTATTATTTTTTTAATTTCAAATGATTAATATTTAAAATATTTAAACTTGTATATAGAAATTATGTTCAAGCAACGGATATATTTGATCTTTTATCCTAACCACATATGTTTTGACTCATTTATGTATAGTATTTTAATTATATTTTTCAACCTACCATTGTAAATTTAGTAAATCCTGTATAAATTAATAAATAAATCTTTTCTATTTTTCAACCTACCATGTAAATTTAGTAAATCTGTATAAATTAATAAATAAATCTTTTCTATTCAATGCCATTTAACTTTTTATTTTTAATTTAATATATATGTATATATAAAGTAAGTAAAAAATTTAAGATTCAACGAGAGAAAAAAAGAAAAATAATTAAGATTCCAAAAATATAAAAAAAGTAAAAATAAAAGTAAAAGCTATTTTTTACCTTTTAAAAGTTATTTATCTTTCACATTTGACTTATCATTTTTGTAGGGTTATAATTTTTCTTATTATTGTCTTTCTCTCTCTAAATTCTCCTTCAATCTCTAAGGTAGACTTTGCAAAATGGCTTCAGGCTCGAACTCCCAAATGGATGATGGTAAGTTTTTTTTACTCTTTTACAATTTGCACGTATTTAAATTTTTTCATAATTTGTTTGTTTGCTCCTTATAACATCTTTACTATTATGCGATTTATATAGAGAAAGAAAGTATGAGATTTAGATTATGAATCCAAAAGCTTAATAGTAACTCATATTAATCTATTATCTTCTTATTATCTTTATATAACATGTTTATTATAATTTTTGCATATCATTTTATTTTAAGATAAATGTATGAATTATGGGGGGACAGATCTGACAAGCCATGGACTGTTCGTCCCCTTCTTAAAAAATCCTTCCCCCTCGATGAAAAATTCTTCCATCTCTATATAATTTTGATGAAATTTGAAGAAGTTTACTGAGAATTGGAAAATGTGGTAGAACATAGATCTGGATCCGAATTATGGACTAAATTATTTCTAATAAGTAGTTAGTATGATGATAATTTTTTTATTTGTAATTATGTTTTACATTTTAAACTAATTTTACAAACATTTTGTTAATTTTTTAAAAGTACCATATTGAGTTTATTTAAGGTGAGATAATATAATCATAATTTATTTATTGAAAAGTTTGGAATATAAAACAAATTTAAGTAAATTTGTCGTATTAAGGAGATAATTGTAATTGAGATCTAAAAAACACTCGGAAAATGAGAAAAACACACTCAAGTTGTTCTATTAAATATATTTAAGTAAATTTGTCGTATTAAGGAGAGATTTGTAATTGAGCTCTGAAAAACACTCGAAAAAGGAGAAGAACACACTCAAGTTGTTCTATCAAAAATTTAAGTTGTGTAAGTACTTGTGTTGTATAATAAACGTTGTTTGAGTCTATTTTGTAAGAAAATATAGAATTATTTTAGAAATGACATAATTAGTTTCTTGGATCTTATTTTGGGTCAATCTAATTAAATTGATTATGTCTATTCATTATTCATTGTTCATATCTAAACTGCATTTTAGGTTAAATCTTTTTATAATAGAAAAAGTTATATGCATTATTTTTCTCTAATATTATTGTTTCTATTAAGTTTTATTTTCTCTAATTGTATATCTCATTCTGTATAAACATAATACGTGCATTTGATCAATTATTTTGTATTTAAAAATATACAGTATATCTTATCTAAAATTTATACAGGTTAATATCCCATGGTGAGAGGGGGAAAATGTAAGGATATATGTGAACTCTGCGACACCTAAGATCTCAAATTTAAGGCAAATTAGGCCAATAATAGAAGATAATATTAAAACTCGAAATAAAATTACAATTCATTTTAGGGAATCTTGATTAACACTTAATTCCTTCATTCAAAACATATATACTTGTCAATTTGATTATTATTTGCGAGACGTGGATAATCTATTTTTCATCTTTGAGTTTATTATTTCGTTTTTCAACTAAATGATAATGATTTTATTGTATAAATTAAACTGATTATTGTCTTGAATACTTGTGCAGACAAAGAAGTTATCTACCATTCTATAACATTAGAAAAAGGACAGGTAAAATTCATATAGAAGAGAAACTTTGAAAGTTGTGATCCTTAAATTTAAACTTTTGTTATTTTTCAAATTTATTTCTTTTATTTGATATTTTCCTAATATTTTCCCTCACTTTTATTCACTTTATGGATATAATCAATGTTACAACATATTGACTATGTAATTTAATTGTTTGTTAATAATATAATAAACTTTGATAACAACAAAAACAAAAATTTCAAAATACCTAGTTTATATAATAACTTATATTTTATGACTTATTTTTCTTTCAGGACATAGTTGAAACCATAATAAAATTTGCATTGACCATTCCCCGTGACATTATGGTTTTGTCTGCAACTGGCACAATCTCTTATGCTGAGATTCAGTCCACTAATAACTTCACAAAGACCCTCATGGTGCAATCTCATACTAAATCTAGAACTTCTTGTAAATATATGTTTCAAATAATATTTTGTATATTTAAGCATTATTTTAAATTGTAATGCAGGGGTCGTTCAAGGTCATACAACTTAGTGCATCATTAAGTTGTAAGGAATCAACTGGTAATATACATAGTAAATATGGTATTATTGGTGTTGTTCTACGTGATTCCTATGGGAATACTTTTGGTGGGAAGGTAAATGGTCCTTTAGTGGCTGGTGATGAATTTCATGTAAGTAAGAATAATTGTTTTATGATTATTGTTTCTTGTAATTTAATTTGTATTGTTGGGACTCCTTGTATCAACTTGGTACGTATTTTATTTTTATATATGTATGCAGCTTGTTCTTAAATCGAATCGAAAGAATGTATCTTTTGGAGTTCAACAAGTTGAAGTCGAAGATGAGGAGAGGACACATTCTGAATGATAGATATAATAATACAAATGATCTATTTTCTGTAGTTTGTTTTTGGAAAGAGTGAGGCATCTTTACTGCATTTCAATAATCTGAATTTGTTTGGTAAAACTTTATATTGACCATTTTACATCTATGTTTTTTTTATATGAAAAGTCATATTATGAAACAATTAAAGGGTGTATATCTAAAATAGAAAAGTTTCATAAACTACAAAATCTTTAATATTTCTATATCACCAGAAAATGTATTTTTTTTAATTAGATTTATAATAATATAATTACGATTAAAATGGACATTATAGTAAAAAAATAGTTTTAATCTTCTCAAAACAAAATTTGTTTATCTCTTTGTGAACAGACCCAGTACCATTCACAGTCCTATTGAGCACTTGGGCTAAATGGTGTGGGATTTCTGTTTTCAGTTCTAAAATTCTTTTTTTGTTTCACTTTTCTGTTATTCACAAAACTGATTATGGTTAATTCTCTAGTAGTTGTTATAACAGTTGTAACTGAATACTTTAGGGGAATTCAGCTACTATATATGCTGAGATCACTCCCCCATTGGGGCATGGATATGCGAAAAATCTTGTGAAAGTTCTTAATCCCAATTGTATTTTCTATTTTGACTCTTTGTGTTGGACTGTTAGGTATATACCAGTAGTATTCTTTTCTCATCTTTGATTCTTCATCTCCTATAATCTTGAAATCTTTTTTTTATAAATCTTCCGCTGCACTTTGATTAAAGATTTTCCACTCGGTCCTAGATATCAAGAACTCTAACCCCAATTATATATTAAGTCGTAACATCTTGGTATTAGAGTTAGGCGATTCTAAGATGATAGAAACCCGCCAACAAGGAGAGATGGATTCCTTTAAGGCCCTAATCGAAGGTCTGACCCAACAATCAATTACTATGAATGCTGCCTTACGCCATATTATGACGGAATTAAGAAATAATATGGACCGAAGGTCCAATGCCTCTAAAAGAAGATTCACAACCATTGAACATGGTAGGTCTGTTAATGGCCAAGATCCCCGCATTAGGACCTATGATGATGCTACTTACAACGACCCTCCCTTGAATAGGCCCTTCCACAATGGCTAAAACTATGTTGATGCTGATTTTGCAGGTGACTTGGACAAGAGAAGGTCCCTAACGGGATATGTGTTTACCCTATTTGGATTCTCGGTACGTTGGAAGGCACAATTACAATCCGTAGTTGCTCTTTCAACAACAGAAGCCGAGTATATCACTGTGACAGGGGGAGTCAAGAAGACATTTTGGTTGAAGGGTCTTGTGATTGAATTTGGGGTGAAGCATGTCAAGGTGGAGTTGTTTTGCAATAACCAAAGCGACATACACTTGTCCAAGAACTCAATGTTTCATGAGCGCACAAAACACATCGACATTCAACTTCACTACATTCGAGATGTCATAACTAGTGAAACAGTAGTTGTGGAAAAGATTCACAAAGATGAAAATCCCACAGATATGGCCACAAAGGTGGTGACGGGAATCAAGTTTCGAAAATGTTGTGACTTGATTCACATCACAAAGTTTGGAACATAATCGAAGAAGTAGGAGGATCGGTTCTAAGAAGTTCTTAGTGATGAGGCTCATTCGTTTGATAATGGACATAGAGGCAAGGTATAGATTTGTGGAATTGGGCATAGGGTTTTGAGGCCCAATTTATTTTGCTCCAATGTTAGGTACAAAAGAATGAAAAAATCCATATATATTATATTATATATAGAGAGAATGATATATTCTAAAAGGGAAAGAATATATATATATATATATATATATATTATAATATATAGAGAGAATAATTCTTTCCTAATTATGAATTCTAAAAGCCTATATATATTTACATTGTAAACGAGTCGCAGAGCGTTGTGAGACTAAAACCTAAAACATACAGAGAGTTAGAATTTATAATTATAACTCTATTGAATCGATTCTCTGAAAGCAGGACGCATGACATTGTTGGTCCAAACCTGGGTAAAACTCTTGTGTCGTTATTTTGTTTATTCTTTTCTTTTACGTTATTGTTCTACATTCATTACGATTGTTATATTTCCGTTTTTCATTTTTCGGGTGATAGTTTTCACAAAATTTATTATCTTTGATTCTTCCTTTCCTATAATCTTTAAATCTTTTTTTTAATATATCTCCCGCTGCACTTTGATCAAAGATTTGCCACTCGGTCCTAGAGATCAAGAACTCTAACCCCAATTACAGATTAAGTTGTAGTAGTATCCTCCATCTATAAGGTTTTATTAATGGTTTTACAAGTTTATTATAATTTTTTAGAGAATGAAATTTTATCTTTTTGAAATTTGTTATTGTTTCTGGAATTTTAAATAAATATTGTGTTGCCTAGGACTGCAAATGAGCCGAGTCGAGCTCAAGCTTGCTGAAGTTCGAGCTCGACTCGATTAAGTATTTATTAGCTCGACTCGAACTCGAGTTCGAACGAGCTTATAAATTTGAGCTCGAGTTCGACTCGACTATATTACTTACAAGCTCGGCTCGACTCGAAAATTTGAACAAAAATTTAATTTTCAAGCTCAAACTCGATCTTGAACTCGAACTCGATTCTAGCTCGAACTCGAACCAAATTTATTTATAAAATTAAAATATCAAACTTTCATACATATTAATAATTTAAAACATGATATTTCAAAATTAAATATGAAACAATCATAACTATTCAAAATTCTAAAACATAATAATCCAAAACATTAAATCACCATTACTAATCAAAATTCTAAAACATAAACTTCAAAAATTAAAGTACAAAACTATAAAAATTGTTTGAACATTCAATATATTAATCTTTTTAACTCATGTTTTTCAATCATAGCACACATACAACTACCTGCATTCAATAATATGAAATGTTTAATCTTAAAAATAATTAATATAAAAAATAAATGTTAAAACAAATAATTAAAATTTAACTTACTTTAAGAGGTAGATATCGACAACAAAATTTCTTGATATGTCTTCTCTTTCTGAAAAAGTGAAAAATTAATTAAATAGGTAATAAAATTCAGTATGTAACATAAGAATCTAATAATAAAACTTACTTTAGTCTTTTTTTTCATTCCATTTATATGTCGAAGTCAATCACCCCCACAAAGTAGAGTTTGCACTATATTCGTAGATAGTAATGAACGGTAAGAATTAATGACTTTTGTCCCAACACTAAATGTTACTTTCAATTTCAACCTCATTGGATTCAGCTATGACACTATTTATGGTAAGTAAAAGAGACGACTCTTCCATAAACCTACCTAATATTAATAAATATGTCAATTTCACCTATAATATACTTAAAATAAAATTATCAAACATCTAATATAAAAAGAATTAATTGATCTAAGCTAATTAACAAATAATTTAGATTTATTAACTATGTTTTCTATTAGATATTATTATATATATTTGAATTATTTGGGTGCAAGTATAACAAGATTCAAACATTATATTTTAGGAAGAATCTAACTTATAACAATAATTTATTATTGTTTTTATATATTATAATATATATTATTAATCTTATAAATTATATTTTTCTCTAAACATATTATATATAATATATATTTTTTTTTCTCTCTCCATATTATATATAATAAATATATTAACATTTTTTTTTCTCTTTAAATATTATATATATTATACTTTTATTATATAAAATATATTAATATTTTTTATATCTTTCAATATTATATATAAGAAACAATTTTTTATATATAATATATTAACAATTTTTATCCGTAATATATTATATATATTATAATATACTAATTATTATATCCATAATATTTATTTTTATTATATATAATATATTAACTTTTTTTCTTATCTCTTTTCAATATAAATATAATATACTTCTAATGTAAATAAAATATTAACAATTTTTATTTCTTTTTATACTAAACTAATTATTATATCATAATATTATTTTTATTATATATAATATATTAACCCTTTTTTATCTCTTTCAATATTATATATAATATACTTATATTATATATAATTTATTAAACTTTTTTTTTATTTCCGTTTTTTTATAACCAGTCTTTTTTTATAACCAAAGTGTTATTCTATATATTCATCCGAAATATGTATAGAATAATGGAAGTCTAAGTTTATCCTAATACATGAAAAAAAGGATATATAAGCATAAATTTCTTTTAATACATGAAAAAAAGATGAACAAAAACTCACCTTACCACTTACCTTACCACTGAGTTCACTAATAAAATAATTTTTTCTTTTCTTAGTTGTTGGATTTCCTTAAGGTAAAAAAAAAAAAAATCAAAGTTAAATAAAAAGCAAAAACAATAGTTATCATAAAAGTGAAAATAATTTTAATTATCTGTAAGCCTCTTCTGAATGAGATCGAATACGAAAAAAAAGAAGAAAATGAATAGATGAAGAGTGAAAAATATGTGAAGACTAAAGAATAAGAGATTAAGAGTTAAAGAAATTGTGAAGAATGAATGAAGAAAATATTAAGAGTGAAAGAACGGTGAAGAGTGAGCGAAAGAAATGGTGAAGATGGAAGAGAAAATGAAAGAAATGGTGAAGATGAAAGAGAAAATGAAGGAAGAATGAAATAAGAGGCGATTAGATGAAGAAGATTAGGTTAGATGAGAATGAAAGAAAAGGCGATTAGATGAAGAAGATTATGTTAGATGAAGAGTCGTAGATATGTTAGAAATTAGAATTTTACTTATGGACCGTGGGCCTTCATATGGACTTTGAAGAGAAAGAGAGGGAAAACTATATTATTTGAGTTTTAATATTAAATAAATAAAAAATATATATTATATACTTAGGCTCAAAAAAGCTCGACAAACCATCGAACAAGCATTATATGAGCTCGAGCTCGACTCGAATTTTAAACGAGCCGGCTCGAGCTCGGTCAAAGTCAAACTCAAGCCGAGCTTTGATCGAGCGGCTCACGAGTAGCTCACGATTAACTTGACTCATTTGCAGTCCTAGTGTTGTTAATGAATATAATTGTCTGAAGATACAAAGAAAATATAAAAAAGATCAGACAAACTATGACATTTTTAATGTTAAATCAAAATGATCTAATTTTGTTTAAAAAAATGTTGATATATATGTTGAGAATAATTTTTCGAGCTCAACAAATAGCTCAAACTTATAATGTTTGAATTGTATTGGATAATTGAGATATTGATCAATATCTAGGTTCCAAAGTATATCTAAGATAATTCATATTAATTCTATGTTTTGAATATCTATAAAATTATAATTCAATCATAATTCTTATATTTTAAAAAATATATTAAATTTAATTAAATAGATTTATTTTTCATGTACAAGCATCACTAATTCTTTATTTTGGAAAGAGGTCATTTCTTGTGTCTGAAATGTAGAGATTAAGAAGAATAAGAACAGGAATCTGAGACTAAAAAAAATAAAGTTATCTTAATTCTGTGAGGGAAAACTTTTATACATTTTGAAAATGGATTTAAAGAGAATTTGGTCATCAATTTCAAAATGGTGTTGGGACAATTGGATGTCATTTGTTTTGCTCTTTGTCTACTTTATTCATTGTCTAGAAAATTGCTAGACTAAATTGGTGGTGTGAAAATATATTCTTCAAAATATAACACTTTCTCAACTAATTGAACATAAAGATAGCAAAACAAAGCAGAATGAAATCAAAATGACAATGCAAAATAATTTTAGCATGGAAAAAACTTTCTTCAAATCGAGAGTAAAAAATTACGGGACTTGAACATGCCATTTAACAATCCACTATCATCAACAATGTTACAAACATGGGTTCACACTAGTTATAATCAAACTAGAGTCACTAATCAATTATATAAAGATTACACAATAATCTTGGCAAATAACAATAAAGAGCAGAAAGAGTAAGATCAATTAACCTTATCAATTTTGCAATTTTGGTTTCTCGTAGACTGTCTTAGAAGCCCTAAAAAATAAATATTCACCGTTCAGAATGTAGCACTAAAAATAACCAACAAATTGTTAACATTTAAAGTCGATCATGTGATCTTGACTTTATTGACCCACATACATCAGAAAGCACCAACTCTAGTAATTATAACTTTCTTTTGATTCAAATGATCTAAATGACACTCGTCTTTGTTTACCAGCCAAACAATCTGGACATCTCTTCAAGTGCACATTCGAAACCCCACATAACACATTCTTTTTAGCCAACATAGCTAAGGGGGCGCTTGGTTCGAATAAGGGAATGAGAATAACAATGGGATTGATAGATGTATGTAATGAGAATGAGTATGATTAGTAGAAGTGTGGTGTTTGGTTAGGAGTATTAATCACTTTCAATCCCATTAATAACCTTTGAATATTTCCAATTCCATTGATTATGTTTGAATTTTTTTATTATATTTTATTTAATTAAAATATAAAATATTATTATTTTTATATCATATTGGTTTAAAATATATAAAATATTGAAGTGTGTAATAATTTAATAAAATATAAACATCTAATATCCTATCATACTGATTATATATATATTTTTCTATAATATTTAATAAAAAAATAATTGAATGATTAATTTTTTTTATTTATGAATAAAAACATTTTTTTATTAAACTTAAATAATATAAGACAAAGCCTTTAAAATATTATATATTAATAATTGATCAAATTAAATATAAAAGTTTAATTAATAACATATATTTTAAGATGGTATAACTTTTTAATAATAACTTTTTATATAAAATTGTTATTTGATTTAAAAGTTTTATATTTTAATTAATTTATTATAATTTTATTATTAATATATAATATTTAAAAGTAATTATATAAAAATGATTATATTATTGTTAGTAATTGTAATTATTTTTAAAATTTTATTTTATTAATTTTATTTTATTATAAATAATTTTTTGTATTATATAAATAATTAAAATAATTACTTTAAATAAATAAATTAAGAAAATAATTATTATTTTAATTATAGAAAAATGTCTAATATAATTATAAAAGAATATATATAATATTATAATTATAATTATGAGAGATAACATAACAGTGGACATCATGGGAGAGAGTGAGTCCATCATATGGGAATGAGATTCATTCCTCACAGTTTATAGAGGAATGGATTATTCCTAATCAAATCACTATGCTGGAATGAAACCCATCAACCAAATATGCATATTGATTCTCTTTCCCATTCCTAAATATAAAAATCAAGTACCAAACATCTTTTAAGTCTTTCTCGCTAATATGAGTCAAACGTTTGTGCCACAACTCAAAAGAAGAATCAACTTCACAAGTGTTGATGTAACATTTAGATATTCCAGAATAAACAATATACAAATTCAAAAATCTCTCACGTTTAACAACCACCATTGATCCCCTTTTAAGCTTCCATTTACCGCTAGGAAAAGATTTACAAAAGCCTTTATCATCCGATCTTCCAACTGATAAAAGATTGAAACTAATATCAGGAATATGTTTAAGCCCTTTTAGAACAAGAGTAGTGTGATTGACCATGTCAACACAAACATTACCAATTCCAACTACTTGAGCTTGACTAATATTGCCCATACAAACAATACCAAAATCACCAGCCTCATATGTTGAGAAAACATATCGTCGTGATGTTCTATGAGTAGAAACACCACTATATACATATCTTTGATTGAATCATACCAAAGATTGTAGACCACTCCTTAGACCTTAGGGAAGCTGTTGGAATGCTTGGATCAAGCTTTAAGGTCTCAAACAAAATTTTTGAAAAATCCAGAAGCTTTAAACTTTAATGGAGGATTTCTGAAATCTTCCGATTTGAAGGGGGAGATTGGATTATCTACATTCGAAATTACAAAGGGAAGCTATTTATAGCATTTCTAAGTCAGTTGGGAGAGTCTAGTGGCCTAAATCGGCCAAAAGCCATTAATAACTTTTGGATGTTCTTAGCTTAAGCCACAGGAATAAATATGATTCATCCCTATTTTGATAAGTAAAAATAATCACTTCTTAGGGTGATCATTTCAGGCTTTAAGTGAGACAAAATGGTGGACTAACGGAGGAGTTCCAAGTTGGTAAAATATTCCACAATTCTTCATTCTTATCTGTTCGGTGTCACGATGGAGAAGAAGACCGGAGTCCAAAATGACATCGTTTTGCATGCTTTTGGGCGTTCTTTTAGCGTTCTGTTAGCGCTCCGTCAAAAGCTTGCATTCCGTCAGCGCTTGGGGATAAGGAAGTCTGTTGATCTGTTGCCTCGCGAGTGCGCGCTACCTCCACTAAAGCGAATTATGTGGGCGCTCTTGGAGGGTCGAATGAGGACCAATCGTTCATCTAATGGAATTTAGCCCATTTCCATTCCCAACTAGAATTTGTTGCTCATCATTGTAAGGAGAATGAATGGAGAGATTGTCCAAGTTATCGGTCAAATGATCAGTTGCTCCAAAATCAGGGTACCAAGCTGAGTCAGATACAATAGATGGAGTTGCCATCATAGCTACCGACGAGAAAGATGAACAAAAATTCTGGTCGAATCTGCGTCGACAAGTTCCTACAGAATGTCCTAGAATATTACAAAGTTACAAATTAAACCAGAACGACACATATTAGAGAGATATCCAAAACGACCACATGTTTGACATTTAGGCCGATTTTGATTTTGAGGACCACGATAGGATGATGAGGGCGAGATGGGTCAGTCCTTGAATTAAAGAAATTTGATGGCTGACCTAAAATAGAAGATGTAGTAGAGACACTCTGTTGTGAGTGAAGAGAGACACTTGGTGTCGATGGACGAGTAACAGATCCAAAAGAGGGAGAAAATACACCTTTATCCATATGATTCGTAGTCGTTGAAGTTTCGCGGCGGCTATATACAACATTAGCAGTTGGCGAGTTGGCATAGAGAGACTCAAGTCTGATTTCATCTGTGAGAAGTAATCCAGAAAGATCATCGACATTAATAGAATCTAGACGTGTAGTAATTGCGACTAGAAGGGATTCATACTCGGGTCCAAGGCCGCCAAGAACATAGAGAATAAGATCTTCGTCTATAACTTTCTTCCCGGCAGCCGCAAGGTTATTAGTTATGACCTTGATATCTTGGAGATAAGACTCCATGGATGATTCTCCTTTTTTGATAGTTTGAGGTTGAAGGCGGAACTGCATTAGTCTAGCTTTCGATTGAGTAGCAAAACGTCGCTCAAGTGTTTTCCAGAGGTATTGAGATGAAATACAGTTTTCACCCGCGACCTGTGCAAACACCGATTCAGATAGTGTTCCGAGGAGCCAGCTTAACAAACGTTGATCTTATTGTTCCCAGGCCTAAAGCTTAGTGGAAGTCGATGCATATTCGGTTTTAATAGGAGCTGGGAGATCTCCATTAACGAATCCGAAGAATCCACACCCTTTGAGAGCATGTACAACTTGAGAACGCCAGAGAACAAAGTTCTTTTGGTCGAGTTTGATAATAGATATATGTTGAAGAGAGTAGGCATTATTTTGAGCCATTTGAGAAGGGGGTCGATGTAAGAGGGGTTTCCCTGTTGATTGCTCTGATACCAAGTTAGAGAGGATATAATAAATGATAAGTAGAGATGAGTGAATGAGAGAGAGATAGAACGGAGATTATATTTTTATGTATATATTTGATATTACATCAACACTATTTACATACATTACATTCATTTGAAAGATTAAAAGAATAAATGACAACACTAATGATATACAAGATTGAATGTGTTGGGAAATAACATCATTTATTAATTGGCAGACCCTTGATAGGTGTTGACGTTTCATTGGAAATAAATGAGACTTTATGTTTTCTAGTCTCCTTGGAATGTAAAAGGGCATCCTTATCTTTAATAGCCTTCATATATTTAATAACGGTAATCGCCGTCTATATTCTCAAATCCACAGGAGAATTGTCTTTGGATTCCTCTACTTGTCGTTTCTTCGTTTTGAAATACCTATCCGAGGTCGTCATTGCTTCGGCGAGCCTCCATCGCATCGAATCCCTATCTTTAAGAGTAGCATCGAAGCTAGAATTGAACTCCCTAGGAAAAGCGATGCTATAAATCGGAAGAACATAGCTTCAACTTCGGATTCCAGTGACGTTTGGACGAAAAGAACAGGAAGGATTCCTAGGCGTTTGCAATTGTCGTCGTCCGCTGTCGGAGAAACTCCCAGCGCAACCTCGGGAACCGACGAGCACAACCCGAGGAAGATGATGAACAAACAACATATTTTTACTGTTTTTATATTTGAATTCCCGAAGTTCCAGGGGATGCTCAAAGAGACCCCTGGACTTCTAATTAGTTTAAAATGGCTCTATAAGTTAAGATCAATGATTAATTCTTAATTATGAATTAATTAGGTCTCTGGAGCTTTGTTCAATTGCAACCCCAAAATTCTAAAATCAAATTATTTTTTAAGAATTTAAATTCATTTGGTGCTCGGACTTTCGTCAACATCCAATTCGGCCCTCCAACTTTATATATGTCCAATTTTGAATATAAAGTTTCAATTTCAAACATTTAGAAAATATTATAAGGCTTGTTTGATTTTCTTTTATGCCAAACAACTTGTTCTTCCAATTGGAGCCTTTCAAATAATTTTATAAAATTTCAAAAATTCAGAAATAGTTTGAATATTCCATTGCAAATATCCTACTAAATTGTATTTATTACCTTCAATACTAAATTTTAAAATATGAATCAAACCATACATGGTTATTTGAAATTTGAATTTTGGGAGGCATTTTATTATTTTTTTAATTTCAAATGATTAATATTTAAAATATTTAAACTTGTATATAGAAATTATGTTCAAGCAACGGATATATTTGATCTTTTATCCCAACCACATATGTTTTGACTCATTTAAATATAGTATTTTAATTATATTTTTCAACCTACCATGTAAATTTAGTAAATCCTATGTATAAATTAATAAATAAATATTTTCTATTCAATGCCATTTAACTTTTTATTTTTAATTTAATATATATGTATATATAAAGTAAGTAAAAAGTTTAAGATTCAACGAGAGAAAAAAGTAAAATAATTAAGATTCAAAAAATATTAAAAAAGTAAAAATAAAAGTAAAAGCTATATTTTACCTTTTAAAAGTTATTTATCTTTCACAATTGACTTATCATTTTTGTAGTGTTATAATTTTTCTTATTATTGTCTTTCTCTCTCTAAATTCTCCTTCAATCTCTAAGGTAGACTTTGCAAAATGGCTTCAGGCTCGAACTCCCAAATGGATGATGGTGAGTTTTTTTACTCTTTTACAATTTGCACGTATTTAAATTTTTTCATAATTTGTTTGTTTGCTCCATTTACTATTATGCGATTTATATAAAGAAAAAAGTATGAGATTTAGATTATGAATCCAAAAGCTTAATAGTAACTCATGTTAATCTATTATGTTCTTATTATCTTTATATAACATGTTTATTATAAGTTTTGCATATCATTTTATTGTAAAATAAATATATGAATTATGAGGGACGTATCTGTTCGGCCACATGTATTGTCCCCTTCTTCAAAAATTCTTCCCTTTGGATTAAAAATTATTCAATCTTTATATGATTTTGATGAATTTTGAAGAAGTTGAGAGAATTGGAAAATGTGGTGTGACAGCAGATTTGGACCTGAATTATGTACTGAATTATTTCTAATAAGTAGTTGGTAGGATGATAATTTTTTTATTTGTAATTATGTTTTACATTTTAAACTAATTTTAAAAATATTTGGTTTATTGTTTAAAATAAGTACCATATTGAATTTATTTAAGGTGAGGTGATATAATCATAATTTATTTATTGAGAAGTTTGGAACAAATTTAAGTAAGTTTGTCGTATTAAGGAGAGATTTGTAATTGATATCTAAAAAACACTTGGAAAAGGAGTAAACACACTCAAGTTGTTCTATCAAAAATATTTAAGTAAATTTGTCGTATTAAGGAAATATTTGTAATTGAGCTCTCAAAAACACTCGGAAAAGGAGAAAAACACGCACACCCAAGTTTTCTATCAAAAATATTTAAGTAAATTTGTCGTATTAAGGAGAGATTTGTAATTGAGCTCTCAAAAACCCTTGGAAAAAGAGAAGAACACATTCAAGTTGTTCTATCAAAAATATTTAAGTTGTGTTGTATAATAAAATGTTGTTTGAGTCTATTTTCTATGAAAATATTGAATTATTTTTGAAATGATCTAATTAGTTTTTTGGATCTCATTTTGCGTATATATTAGATCTAATTCATTTTTCGTATCTACGGTCACATTTTATGTTAAATCATTTTAATATAAAAAGTTAAATGCATTTTTTTCTAATATTATTGTTTTTATTAAGTTTTATTTTTTCTATTGGTATATCTTATTCTTTATAAACATAATACCTGCAATATATTGATGTTTTTGATCAATTGTTTTGTATTTAAAGTGTACAGTATATCTTATCTAAAATTTATACATGTTGATATGCCAGGGGAAAAAATGTAAGGATATATGTGAACTCTGTGACACCTAAGATCTCAAATTTAAGGCAAATTAGGCCAATAATAGAAGATAATATTAAAACTCGAAATAAAATTACAATTCTTTTTAGGGAATCTTGATGAACACTTAATTCCTTCATTCAAAACATATATACTTGTCAATTTGATTATTATTTGTGAGTCGTGGATAATCTATTTTTCATCTTTGAGTTTATTATTTTGTTTTTCAACTAAATGGTAATGATTTTGTTGTATAAATTAAACTGATTATTGTATTGAATACTTGTGCAGACAAAGAAGTTATCTACCATTCTATAACATTAGAAAAAGGACAGGTAAAATTAATATAGAAGAGAAACTTTGAAAGTTGTGATCCTTAAATTTAAACTTTTGTTATTTATCAAATTTATTTCTTTTATTTGATATTCTCCTAATATTTTCCCTCACTTTTATTCATTTTATGGATATAATCAAAGTTACAACTTATTGACTATTTAATTTAATTGTTTGTTAATAATATAATAAACTTTGATAACAACAAAAACAAAAATTTCAAAATACCTAGTTTATATAATAACTTATATTTTATGCCTTTTGTTTCTTTCAGGACATAGTTGAAACCATAATAAAATTTGCATTGACCATTCCCCGTGACATTATAGTTTTGTCTGCAACTGGCACAATCTCTTATGCTGAGATCCAGTCCACTAATAACATCACAAAGACCCTCATGGTGCAATCTCATACTAAATCTAGAACTTCTTGTAAATATATATATGTTTCAAATAATATTTTTGTATATTTATGCATTATTTTAAATTGTAATGCAGGGGTCGTTCAAGGTCATACAACTTAGTGCATCATTAAGTTGTAAGGAATCAACTGGTAATATACATAGTAAATATGGTATTATTGGTGTTGTTCTACGTGATTCCTATGGGAATACTTTTGGTGGGAAGGTAAATGGTCCTTTAGTGGCTGGTGATGAATTTCATGTAAGTAAGAATAATTGTTTTATGATTATTGTTTCTTGTAATTTAATTTGTATTGTTGGGACTCCTTGTATCAACTTGGTACGTATTTTATTTTTATATTTGTATGCAGCTTGTTCTTAAATCGAATCGAAAGAATGTATCTTTTGGAGTTCAACAAGTTGAAGTCGAAGATGAGGAGAGGACACATTCTGAATGATAGATATAATAATACAAATGATCTATTTTCTGTAGTTTGTTTTTGGAAAGAGTGAGACATCTTTACTGCATTTCAATAATCTGAATTTGTATGGTAAAACTTTATATTGACCATTTTACTTCTATGTTTTTTATATGAAAAGTCATATTATGAAACAATTAAAGGGTGTATATCTATAATAGAAAAGTTTCATAAACTACAAAATCATTAATATTTCTATCACCAGAAAATGTATTTTTTTTAATTAGATTTATAATAATATAATTACGATTAAAATGGACATTATAGGAAAAAATAGTTTTAATCTTCTCAAAACAAAATTTGTTTATCTCTTTGTGAACAGACCCAGTACCATTCACAGTCCTATTGAGCACTTGGGCTAAATGGTGTGGGATTTCTGTTTTCAGTTCTAAAATTCTTTTTGTTTCACTTTTCTGTTATTCACAAAACTGATTTTGGTTAATTCTCTAGTAGTTGTTATAACAGTTGTAACTGAATATTTTAGGGGAATTCAGTTGCTATATATGCTGAGCTCACTCCCCCGATGGGGCATGGATATATGAAAAAGCTTATGAAAGTTCTTAATCCCAATTGTATTTTCTATTTTGACTATTTTTTTGGACTGTTAGGTGTATATCAGCAGTATTCTTTTCTCATCTTTGATTCTTCCTCTCCTATAATCTTGAAATCTTTTTTTTTTATAAATCTTCCGCTGCACTTTGATCAAAGATTTTCCACTCGGTCCTAGAGATCAAGAACTCTAACTCCAATTACATATTAAGTCGTAACATCTTGGTAATAGAGTAAGGCGATTCTAAGATGATAGAAACCCGCCAACAAGGAGAGATGGATTCTCTTAAGGCCCTAATCGAAGGTCTGACCCGATAATCAACTTCTATGCATGCCGCCTTACAGCAGAATATGACAGAATTAAACAATAATATGGATCGAAGGTTCAATGCCTTTGAAGGAAGATTGACAGCAATTGAAAGTGGTGGGTCTGGTAATGACCAAGATCCCCACACCAGGCCCTATGATGATGCTATTTACAACGGCCCTTCCACCATGGCTAACACTATGTTGATGATGATTTTGTAGGTGACTTGGACAAGAGAAGGTCGTTAACGGGATATGTGTTTACCCTATTTGGATGCTCGGTAAGTTGGAAGGCACAATTACAATTTGTAGTTTCTCTTTCAACAACAGAAGCCGAGTGTATCATTGTGACAGAGGGAGTCAAGGAGACATTTTGGTTGAAGTGTCTTGTGGGTGAATTTGGAGTGAAGCATGATAAGGTGGAGCTGTTTTGCGATAACCAAAGCGTCATACACTTGTCCAAGAACTCGATGTTTCACGAGTGCACAAAACACATCGACATTCGACTTCACTACATTTGAGATGTCATAGCGAGTGGAGCGGTAGTTGTGGAGAAGATTCACATTGATGAAAATCCCTAAAAATATGGCCACAAAGGTTATGACGGGAATCAAGTTTCGAAAATATTGCGACTTGATTCACGTCACAAAGTTTGGAACATAATCGGAGAAGTAGGAGGATCGATTCTAAGATGTTCTTAGTGATGAGGCTCATTCGTTTGATAATGGACATAGAGACAATGTAGAGATTCGTGGAATTCGGCCTAGGGTTTTGAGGCCCAATTTAGTGTGCTTCAATGTTATGTACAAAAGAAGGAAATAATCTATATATATTATATTATATGGAGAGAGAATGATATATTCATTAGAATATTCTCAAACCTTTGAGAAGGATATTCATTAGAATATTCAATCGGTTTACAAAGCTTACGTCGAACACCCGAGGCTTAGTAAATGCTCATTTTCGACCTCTCAATAAGGTCACTCTATTGAACCGAAATAGATTCTGTCAACTTATAATACTCACCACTCACACAGAATAGATGACATTGTAATACACTTGAGTTTCTAACACACACTATTTTGAAAGCTTGAATGATTTGATAGCAAGAGATGAAAGCTGTATATGAGATGATAAACGTGAACAATGTACTGAAGCAGATAACTTCTGTCTTCTTAAGTAGGTAAATATATCAACGGATATATTTGCTTCTTCAACGGCTATATCTGCATGATAGTACTCCTTTCTTGATTGTGATTGGTTGGAGTTCAAGGTAGTACAACAGATGGGATATCCTTTGACTTTGTTTGGACTCTAATAATATGTCAACATATCATTAATTGGATTAATGATTTCCAAGGTGTAATCAACATACACTTTTGTCTTCTGATGATTTGGCTGTCTGGAATAGTATAGTAGACGACTACTTCCAATAGATTATATAGGACTTATACCGAAATGGTAGTCTAAATTAATTTGACAGACTTCTTCTTCCAAGATATCTTTCACCAAAATGGCAATAAAATAGTCTGGACGCTTGAAGACTGCTCTCTATAATTACCAGATATATTTTGCATAGCATTGATTAGGAAACTGTCGGTTGCCCCTTGTATGAGACCGTTTTAACATATTACCGGTTGCGCTTCTTGTAAATAACCGGGCAAACTACCGAGCGGTCTACCAGTTGCGCCTTTTGTAAAGAACCGGGCAAACTATTGAGTAGTCTACCGGTTGCGGCACTTAAATAAAACCGAATAGACAACCGCTCATACTATCGGTTCTGCTTGTAGAACCGAATATACTATCGATTGGTATACCTGTTGCGTCGTCTTTATATGACCAAAGATACTATTGGTCATCTCTACCAGTTGCGCTTCTGATGTAGAATAGAATATACCACCGATTGGTCTACCGGTTGCGCTTCTGATGTAGAACCAAATATACTACCGATTTGTCTACTGGTTGCGTCGTCTTTATAAGACCAAAGATACTACCGGTCATCTTAATAAGTGTAGGTTGATTCTTTAATTTCCGGGTTTTCTTTCTTTATCCTACACAAAATTAACTTGATTAGGTTTTTATTAATTATTAATCCTAAAAATTAATTATCTATTTTTATCTAACAATTTCTCCCTTTTTGATTATTTAATCTAAATATTCAAAACCTTGTAATCGTTGACCACTTATATTAAGTTAATTCTCATTTAATTCTAACAATTTCTCCCATTTTGATAGTTTAGAATAAATTATCAAAGTCAGTTTGATTTATTGAAAATGGTGATCGAGTTGCTTGCAATTTCTACCTTTTTGATTGTTTTAACCCTAAAACTATCAAAACCAACAATTCAAAATTAGAACCATTATGAAACATCCCTATTTGATAAACATAATGAGAAATATTGTTAGTGAGGTAGGCTAGATGTTTTAACACAAAAGGACTGATCGTAACATTTTAAAGTAAAAAGCATAGATAGATAAGGAGGTTTTAGTGTCTCCCTCTTTTCCGTTTTGAAATCGGTTGTGAGAGTTCGTCGTCTATCCATCTTGACATGAATCCCTGATTGGGTTGACCAACAACATTGGTTTCAGCATTTCATATACTTGGATGATCAGGATCGTTGTCAACGGAGCTCCCACCACCTCTTCGTATCCTTCGGCTTACCCAAGCATTGCGTGGAATTTTTGATGGGAGTACTGTCGGTTGAGGATGAGGTTTCGCAATTTTACATCGGTGCAGTAGGCATCATCTTGCGGTATTTCATCCTCCGACATTTCATTCTCAACTGCCTTAAATTTCTTGGACTTCTTTCGTTTAATCGCCTTAGACTTTTTTGCGGTAGAAGCTGGCACAGCTGTATCGTCTGCATTAATCTTCTCATAGATGCGTCGAGCAACCTCTTCATTAGCTTGTTCAGCGGCCTTAGCCTTAACGTCTTCTTCTTCTTGAATACGACGGGCAACTTCTTCATTCTCCATTAGTTTCTCAGCATTGGCAGCGCTTTGAGATTTAACCATTTCGAAAATTTGTGATGAGACAACTTCGACAACTGAGAGTGTCTTGGAGATGATGGGCTTTATCTCTCCCAATTACTGCCTTAAACTTGCCAATCCTTGATTGTGAGAGCTTGACGAGGATGTTCGTTGTCTGTCCATTTCATCTAATCGGGCTATAATAGATGCTTTCCATGGAGCTAGAATATTTCAGAGAATCTGCTCAGCGTCCGACCTTGGGGTTTCTTTAGAGTTGGATCGAGTTGAGCCAAGAGCACGAGATTGAATAGCACGAGTTTAGAATCCAGCCGATCTGCATGGCATATGCACGGTTTCTGTTGGATTTGGAAGTCACCATCTCTCACGAGATTGAATAAGTAGTGCATGGTGAGAGCTGATTTGAAGAGAACGTTTCGTGTAGACATGTCTTTCAACACTATCTTTCTTCGTCGTGTGATTATGACTAGAGGACTTACCCGATATAGATTTGGCAGGAATTTTAATTTCCTTTTCAGCAAGTGGTGGGTTGGAGTTGGTAGTATCTTGCCCATCCCCATTTTCTTCTTCATTTGATGTTGATTCCAGAAAACCAGACTCAATTTCATCAGCCGAAGTGGGTTTATTTCTTTCGGTTAATCATTCATACTCCTGTTTTCCCATTCCAATGTATTTTTCTTTAACGCACGGGCCTTTAACCTCATAACCTTCAAATAATTCTCGTTCCTCGGAGGGAGTCCAGGTGGGGTTTGAAGTTTGAGCCTTTTCAACCAGGGGCTGCTCGGTTTCGATAGTTTGAAATTCACCTTGAGGAGGAAGAGGCCCCATCTTCAACCGGTACAGGCGTTGGCACTTCTTCAACCGGTGCGGGCACTTCTTCAAATTTCGAGATAGTTACCAGAAAGTCCTCCATGACAACTTTTAGTAGAAGAATTACATTCTTATCTGCTCTTGTTGTAGCCCCTTTATATTGAAATCTTTCTTCATTGATTGGAAACAACACCTTCCTTCTAGCAACTGCCTCATCAAGTTTGCTCCTTAATAGAGCCTCAGTAACTGATGTGGTACTGGTCAAGGAAAAGATCACCTTTTCCAAAGACACTAATGTGTACCACTTCTTTTCTTCTAGAACCTCAGGAAAAATCTCTTCGTCACTGGTTTCCAGCCTTATGTTCACCCATGTGTAGAAAATATGTATGGTTTCGATGGCTTTTGTGTCAACTTCCTCGAGAATACGCCTAATGGTTTCCTCGGCGTTTTCATCCTCTTTGTTAGTGGCTAGAGAAGGTTGTTAGGATTGGGATCGCCGAAAGAGACTAGGGGTCTCGCTAGGGTGAATTCTTACACACACACCGGTTGATACTAACCCCGTTAGAGGTTAATATCGGTCTCAATACTACGCAAGTTGTCACAAACTCTTAAACCGAGTTCAAGTGCGGAGGTCACCAGAGCTTTGGTAGCTATTGATGTTGAGGCTTCATCTTCATTTCTTGCGTTCATCTCGAACTCATATACTTTCAGATCTTCAAAGACATCATGCAACTTCATCTTGTGAAGACCTTTTAATTCTCTCAACACCATGGTTTTGATATTCCAAGCGCTAGGGAGTGATCTTAGAGCTTTGACAATCGTCTCTTTGTTGTCGTATTTATTTCCAAGAAGTGATAGTTCATTCACAACACTTGTCAAACGGTCACCAAATTCCTTCATTGTTTCTTCGGGGCGCATCTTAATATTTTCAAACTTTTGAGTGGCCACCATGATCTTGTTTTCTTTGGTTCGCTCGTTTCCTTCGTGAAGCTATATGACTTTCTCCCACACTTCTTTTGCAGTAGTGCATCCTCTGATCTTGGCAAATGTGTTTCTGTCTAGGGTTTTGTAGATGGAATTTCTACAGATATTGTCAAGGTTGTTCATTCTTTTGTCCTCAACTGTCCATTCGCTCTT